>NW_027527956.1:55012-101255 GCF_008692635.1 Crocuta crocuta
TAGATATATTATATATATATATATAATATATATGCAGATATATATTATATATCTGGTGGTCAATGAACATGTAGATTCATATAAGAATAGTTAGCAACTCTTAGGTACACAGCACTATGCTAGGTATTGTGGGATATTTAAAAAATAGTTTTGTTTTCCAGAGTTTAAAATAATGTTAGCAAAGTGATTATATAATCATGAGTATGTGTATTCATATTTTTCAGATAGTTTGAACACAGATATCAAATACATCAGGGTTTTAAACATTCTTTTCTAAAAATTATGTATTAGTAAATGCTTTGTTCTTGATTTCACAGGTCCAATTATAGATGCAAGACTGTATGAAAATAGAAATTTTCAGAAAATTAAAAAAATGTTTTTAAAGAGTGCAGCTTTCAGAATGCTTAAATGGAGTCATGCCATCAGAGCAATTAATCATTATAGAATTTTTATTTTGTGAAATTGGCAGTCTAAACATTATATAAAATTTGTATCTGCTCTAAAAACTCTAACCACAAAAATGTCATCAATATAAACCATATTATTGCTTAATTTCATGACTCTGCTTTGAAATGGTGTAACAAAAAAATCTATAAGTAAAACTTTATATGCATATAAACATATACTACATATATTTGTATACATGGAAAGAGGGAGAAAGATATAAAGCAAATATAGCAAAATATCAATTACTGTTACATTTGAGTTGAAAGTACATGTACGTTCACTGTACTTTTCCAAAGTTTTAGAAATTTGTGAAATAAGTCTTGGGATAAAAATTCCTGATGCCATTGTGGAATGATGTATTATCAGTTATATATATCTTTTTTTAACTTTATTTATTTATTTTGAGAGAGAGAGAGAAAGAAAGCATGAGAGGGGAAGGGGTAGAGAGAGAGGGAGAGAGGATCCCAAGCAGGATCTGTGCTGTCAGCACAGAGCCCAGTGTAGGGCTCCATCCTGCCAACCATGAGGTCATGACCTGAGCCAAAATCAAGAGTGGGACACCTGACTGAGCCACCCAGGTGCCCCTCTACTTCTAATTTACTTGAAAGTCCATATGAAAGGTGTCTAAATGATTATTTACTGCCATGAAAACCATCACATCAAACTTCTCATCCCAATATTCTTTTGTTCTTAGATTAAACCCTTACCTCATTCTTTAAGAGTCATTTGAGATTTCTCTCAGCTTCTCACGATCATACCAAGACACTGAAAGGTGCCTGTAAATACACTATTAAAAGGGTAGGGACATCTTTCCTTGCTAATGTTGGGGATTCCAAATCCTCCCTCCACCTATTCCCCAACTCTTCACACTTTCTCTGGAACCATTTTGTTTGCACTTACATTTGAACTATTTCCAGTCATTTTCACATTAAAATTTTAAAAAGCCTCCTAATTCCTGCTGGCTTCTTCAGACACGTGTCTGTACCCTTTCAACAGGTCTTAAGAAAGTTGTCTATACAGTGCTTCCCACTTTGCAGGCCTAAAACCATTCAAAAATGGTCTCTGATATGATTTCAGAATTTGTCAATGACTTTCTTGGTGACAAATCCAATGGGTCATAGCTGACCTGCAGCATGTGATGTGATAGTATTCATCAAGCCTTCTTTCATAAATGTCCTTTTTCTTAGATTTTGTGGCTGTATACAGTCCTAGTTTGTTTGGTATTTTTTAGATCATGCTGGCACTTTTCAGTCACTCCTGAGAGTCATTACTCTCCTCCCCTCAGTCAGATGTTAGCATTTCTCAGTTCCCTCTCAGAAACTTTATCTTTTTTTTTTTTTTTAATTAAACACACCATTTGCCAATACCATTTGGTCTTCTGAATTCAGCAACATCCTTATAATGTCACTTTCCTGGTAAATCTTTCAACTGCTTCCTAATGTATTAGCATAAAATTCAAATTCCTTACAGGAACCTATATGAGGCCATAGATGACTTAAACCCTCCCTCCCTCTCCAGCATAACTTCCTTCCTCTGTCCCCTTAATCCCTGTGCTGCAGGCCCAAAGGCCTTCTTGCAGGTCCTGGACCACAAGTTGTGTGTGTCCCCTCAGCTTGGCTAATCCCCAAGCCACGCACTATTCAGTTCTCAACATTAAAATAATTTCCTTAAAGAAGTTAGCTGTAAATAAGAATCTAATCATCTTCTTTCCTAACATCATTTTTCTATCATACCTTAAAATTTTTTTCATAGATATTATTATAATTTATAATTATACATTTATTTCTCTATTCACATATTTTGTCTTCTCATTAAATGGTAAATTGCATGCCTGAGACCGTGTTCCTGACAGTATATCCACTACCTCAGACCTACTAAGTGTCAGTGTATCACTGTGATGCTTAAAAAATACTTGTTCAAATGGCAGGATTTCATTCTCATTGCCAAGTGGTATCCCATTGTATATATAAACCACATCCTTTCTGTCCATTTACCAGTTGATGGACATTTAGGCTCTTTCCATAATTTGGTTATTGTTGAAGGTACTGCTATGAACATTGGGGTACATGTGCCCCTATGCATCAGCACTCCTGTATCCTTTGGATAAATTCCTAGTAACACTATTGCTGGGTCATAGCGTAATTCTATTTTTGATTTTTTAAGAAACCTCCACACTGTTTTCCAGAGTGGCTGTACCAGTTTGCATTCCCACCAACAGTGCAAGAGGGTTGCCATTCCTCCACATCCTCACCAGCATCTGTTGTTGCCTGAGTTGTTAATTTTAGCCACTCTGACCGATGTGAGGTGGTATCACATCATGGTTTTGATTTGTATTTCCCTGATGAGTATTTGTATTTCCTTGATGATTTGTATTTCCCTGAGCAATATTAGTATCTTCTCGTGTGTCTGTTGGTCATCTGGATGTCTTCTTTGGAAAAGTGTCTATCCATGTCCCCTGCCCATTTCTTCAGTGGATTATTTGTTTTTTGGGTGCTGAGTTGGATAAGTTCTTTATAGATTTTGTATACTAACCCTTTATCTGATATGTCATTTGCAAATATCTTCTCCCATTCCATCACTAAATCATCTTTAATATTGTTGATTGTTTCCTTTGCAGTACAGAAGCCTTTTATCTTGATGAGGTCCCAATAGTTCATTTTTGCTTTTGATTCTTTTGCCTTAGGAGATGTGTTGAGTAAGAAATTGCTGCAGCTGAGGTCAAAGAGGTTGTTGCCTGTTTTCTCCTCTATGGTTTTGACGGTTTCCTGTCTCACATTTAGGTAGTAGATGGAACTGGCGGGTATTATGTTAAGTGAAATGTCAGTCAGAGAAAGAGACCATTTGTTGTCACTCATATGTGGAACTTGAGAAACTTAATAGAGGACTATGGGGGAAGGAAAGGGGAAAAAATAGTTTCAAATACAGAGGGAGGCAAACCATAAGAGACTCTTGAATGTGGAGAATGAACTGATGGTTGATGGGGGTGGAGGCCGGAATGGGTGATGGGCATTGAGGAGGACACTTATTGGGATGAGCACTGGGTGTTGTATGTAAACGATGGATCATGGGAATCTACCCCCAAAACCAAGAGGATGCTATACAAACTGTATGTTAACTAATAAATTGTTGATAAATTATATGTAAAAAACATATAATTATATATAAAAATATAAAATTGATAACTGACTTATCAATTATAGGCATTGAAATAAATAGCTTTAAAAACTTAAAAAGATATTTGTTCAGTGCATCAGTGATCTTTAAATTAACATATCCAACGTAAAAGTATTTCTATGCCCTCACAGTTACTTTTCAAAATGTATTTTCATTCTGGGAAATAACACTAACTATACACTACTACCCTCATTGGTAAAGCCAAACAATAAAACATCATCTTTTACTAATTCCTCTTGTCTATGTCCTCATCCAATAATTATTATGAACTACTTTTGTTCAGTATTTCTCATATTCAACGTGATTACTACTACTGTTGCTATTACTACTACTACTGCTACCACCATGTTTTAGGGCATCTATCATTTTATTTAAATAATGAAATATTCTCCCAATTGGTTTCTCATTCCTCCATTCTTGCTCACCTTCTTAAGAAGTCTCCTCCCCCAAAACCCATTCTCAACAATCAGACAGGTATCTTTCTGAAATTTTAAAGTGAACATGTCTTTTCTTTGTCACATAAAATGGATCAGTGATTCCACTTGCCCTCAGATATCTCCCGTCAATTAGGTTGCCTCATAAAAAGTTTTTTATAATCTCACCACTCTATCTCCTCAGTCCCTTCTCTCTCTGGTCTTCTGCTACCCACACCTGCATGGTGCTCACACACCCTCCGCTCGCTAGAAGCCCTCATCCTTTGAATGGACTTCTGTGATTTTTTACTTGCTGTCCAGTCTTCTCAACCACTCTGCAAGTTTGGCTTAGATATCACTTCTTTTGGGATGTTTACATTCCCATCCCATCTCCTTTAAATCGTTGTTTAGATGTCTCATTTATAATAAAAATGACCATGTGCAACACACTCACTCCCCATCATTCCAAACCCCTTTACTATGTTAGGCTTTGTCTATGTATCCATAATACCTTTCATCACTATATAAGTAATATGTATAGAATAATATGTTGATATAATAATTAATATTATAATTTATGTACTTCCTTTCCCTATTAAAATGAAAGCTTCAACATTTTATTATCTCTCTTTTTTACTGATATATTGCAAATGCCTAGAATGGTGCCTGGCTCATACTTATTCAATAAATTTATAATAGGATGAGGATGAGGATGAGGATGATGATGATAATATTACCTGACCCATAAGGTTGTTGTGATCTTAAATAATTGCACAATTCCTGGTACATGATAAGAGCCATATAAATATTAGATGAAGTGCAACATTTTAAGATAACAATCACCAATATCTACTTACTCATTCAAAAGCTTCAAAGAAAAGAAATTGATTCAAGGGCCAAATGATGAGCAGTATTATAGGACACTGCAATATGTTACTGGAAGCCCTTCTCCCTTTCAGGACTGAAGCTGAGAGTGTTAAGAGGTAGTAGCTCGCAAATGAGTCCCTCCTCTCATGACTGACCTTGGCCAATAGGCTATTTTACTCAAGGTCACAGCTCCTTTCTGGAAGAAACCTGCATCTTACAAGTGGCCAATGCAGGGACAAAGGATCTCACAAGTGGCCAGTGCAGGGGTATGAAGAATCTTACAAGTGGTCAATACAGGGGTATAATTAGAAGCAATTGTGCAGAAGCCAACCAGCTCCAGAACTCCCTGTGCAATCAATCACCCTTAAGGTGACTTCCCAGTAGCCCAACTTCTGTCTCTGTCCAATTCTGATTCCTTCATTTGCCAAGAGGTTATTCAAGAGACCACTTTCCAATAAAACTCCTGCATACAAATCATCTCAAGAAGATACACGAGATAAAGTATTAGGCATATGAGAAGTCTGAGGGGTGAAGAATGGTAATTACAAGGAAAATAGACTTTGATGGTTGTATCTGGGAGTAATAGGTGTTTGGGAAAAAGAAAATGGGAGCCTAGGGTTAGCAATTAAAGCTGAAGGTGAAAGATGGAGGGCCTGCCTGGCAGCATTTAAGAACAGAAAAGGCTGAGGCCCAGGACTAAATCATAAGGGTAGCAGAACCGAAGAGAATATTGGATTCTCAGTTCTAGAAGGTCTCCTCCACCAAGGCCAGAATCCTGGAGGAGGAGTGGCAGCATGAGTTAGTGCTGGGAATCCATGTTGAGGCACCTGGAAAACATGAATTCCTAGACACCTGTGAGCCTTCCAGGCATCCCATTTTGGCCACTGCTTAAAGACAGTATGGACTCTGCTCTGCAGTTTAATACGTGATCCTTTAAGGGAAAAACAAATGAAAAATAAAAGGCTTAATTCTGCCTGTTAAAATAAGGGAAGAATCCCTTTTCTTAAAGCACTGACTTTAGAAAACGTGTAAATTCTTTCTCTACTACTTTGAAATGTATGTGAATCTTTTTAAAAGCTAAATAAGTCTCTTGTCAGTTTTATAACCCAGTAATGTTTTTCTTAAGAATCTGGGAACCATCTCTTTGAAATGTAATCTTCAAAGAAGACAGCCCCTTTATCTCCCAGTTTCTATGGGAGGATAAGAGCCGAATTTCAGAGGCCCTTCACTTCAAGCTGTAAAATTACCCTAGTCATAATGATAGGAGAGATTCATCTGTCCTTTGGATAAAGCCAGTTAGCAAACACAGATGACCACTCCAATTGCTAGGTAGATTTGAGAAAAACGTGTGACAAATGGTCTAAGTTCTCTGACTTGAACTAGTTATTGTTTATCTTGAGAACATGTGTGTAATGCGTTGTATCTACTTGGCTCTATAAGAGAGTGAGATTTCTTTCTGTCTTGGCAACCTGTTAATGGATTTCCTGTGATGCACACTGCACTCTATTACAGTGCTTGTTCAATAATAAAATCATTTCTTTCTCTTCTACCTTTGTGGAGAAGGCTTTCCGGCTTGGAAGGAAAATTTGTCTTTAATTGTATTTCTCCAACTCCATCCTCAGGTCAGCCCATACCTTCTTCTGAGCACCAGATCAATACGGACACGGGTCAGCTAAGGAAGAGACAGCACTATGTGCCAGAGGAGCTGAGGATATGACTAAGATGAACACTTGTGAGCCTGGAGTGGATCTGAGCACAGTGGATCAACTAAAATAGAAAGCCAAATAAGAGAATGTTTCAACACAGACACATTTCCAGGAGATGGATTGAACCCCCTAGTAGAGGTCTCAGGAGACCTTTTCAGTGTTGTTGCTGGAGGACTTGGAAGCTCAGAAAAAGTGATGTCCCATATTAAGTGTAGTTAAAATGGTGGCACTGCAGTGGCAAATTCTGCAGGGCGGAATGAAAGGGTCTGTTGAGGAGGCCTTGCTGATCTGGCGCTGCTGTGAGACCCAAATGCTTACCTGCTGACCCTACTTGTTGGAAGGATCTGCCTGGAGCTCTCCTTATCAACACGACAAGGAGTGCTTCCCTCATTCGATCAGAGCAAGAAAGAGTAGAAATCTTAGCAGAATCACAAAGAAGTAGTGCCTATCTTCTGTAGGCCAGGGATGACGATGGGAGAGGCTTTTACAGAACTGGGCTCCCTGATAGCAGTGGGAATAACAGGATCCCAAAATAACAGAAAAAAATGGAAGTGTTCAACCCCCATGGATGCGGAGTGTCAGGATGAGCAGCCAAAGTGACATGGCAGCCACCTGAGCTTCAGGAGTTGATGAAATCATTAATGGGAGGTGGCCTTTCTAGATATATGTGACCAGAAAAGATATTGTCCAATCTATAGAATCAAGAATTAAAGAACAGATGATCAGGAGGCTGCAAGCAACCACTTCCATGAAAAGCCACAGCCTCTTTCCCGGTTTCTGGACATGAGCCAGCTTTCAAGTCTGGAATCCATTTCCTGAAGGAGAGGCTGGGTCTCAAGCAAGATGTACCCTGAAACACCATGGTGAGTATATAAGGTAAGGATTCCCCTAGTTCATCCCCAAAAGACCTACAGCCATTTACTCAGATCCTGTATATTCCTAAAAGGGAAATACTCATACATTTTGAGGTTGGGCACAGGGTCTGAGTATTCACTGATACCTGGGAATACAAAGCATCATCACCATGTTCCTCTAGGAGAGAGTAGAGGGTATGTGTGAGTCAGGTAAAAATGGACTCCTGGCCCAGGTCCAATTCATATTAAGTCCATTGGGACCAGAGACCCTTGTAATGGATTGGGCATAGTAGTTGGCAGAGCTTTTACAGGGGTCCTTGGTTTGGTGAGGTTAAGACTTCTCATAGCATAGAAGACCAGGTGAGAAGCCTTTGAAATCACTCCCATCCTCTGCTGCCAAGATAGTAAATCAATCCATTATACTGCACCCTGGCATCTAGGTGAGAGATTAATACCAGCCTTTAGGACCTAAGGACTACTGGGTGATGCTCTGCATTAGATATCCATTTAATTCTCCAGTCTAGACCAGCAGTTGGCAAACTCTGTGAAAGGACAGATAGTAAATACTTTAGGCTTTGTGAGACATACAGTCTCTGTCACATTATCAATCAACTTTGCTTCTGTAGCACAAAACAGCCATAGATAATACCTAAACAAATGTGTGTGGCTGTGTTCCAATAAAACTTTATTATTAAAAGCTAAGGGCCAGATTTGGCCCACAGGTTATAGTTTGCTCACCTGCACTCTAGACAATATTAAATAATAATGACTCATTGGGGCGCCTGGGTGGCTCAGTCGGTTAAGCATCCAACTTCGGCTCAGGTCATGATCTCACCATTTGTGAGTTAGAGCGCAGCGTCAGTCTTTGTGCTGACAGCTCAGAGCCTGGAGCCTGTTTCAGACTCTGTGTCTCCCTCTCTCTCAGACCCTCCCCTGCTCATGCTGTCTCTCTCTCTCTCAGAAATAAATAAAAAACATTTAAAAAGTTAAAAAAAAAAAGAATAATGACTCACATTTATTAAGAATTTACTATATGCCACATATGATCAAATTCTTATATTTATTGTTTTGTACCCCTTACTATAGCCATATAGTTTAAATCCATTATTGATGCTATTTTTAAAACATAGTTGTTTTTGCTATGCATAAAATTTAAAAAAATAGTTAGATTTTCAATAAGAAAAGAAAGAAACCAATAGAAACATAGTCACATTATATGCCTATGACATTCACAGGAGATACAATTCCAAAGCCACTTAACATATAAAAAGATGCCAGTGAGATACTATTATATAGGAACGAGCATCTCAGAGCAGTAGATTATATTCCTGTTCATTAATAAGCAGGTCTCATCTCGGAAAAGGAGTATACTTCCCTGTCTCATTGGGGTCAGGCTTGGCACGTACCTCAAAATTGTTGTGTGACATACAGTCTCTCCCTTGCATCAGACTTGGCCTGGTGAAGCGTCCCTTACCCTGACTGCAGGAGTGGTCAGGTGACCTGCTTTGGAAAACAAATGTGGACACGAATGAGGCATGTCACTTCTTTAGAGCAGCTTTAGAAGCCAGCTCACAGCTACGAAGTCTTTTCCCTCTGCCACAGGACAACGTGCCGGAGGCCATGGAGAGAGCAGCCAGTGATGAACGACGGGCTTGCAACACGAGGGACACGGGTGATCAGGACTCCTTATGTCTCTGTAATGCTTATAAAAGTTGGTGATCACCACTCAGCCAGGATCTGAACCTCAGGATCCTTGTTAGCCACATGCCCCCGGCCAAGCTGCTAACCCTCACTCTGCCTTCCTTTCCAAATCTGTAAAATGTAGATAACGACAATATTTTTAGAGGTAAGTCTGACCTGAGAATTAGGTGAATGAGCACCTGGAGCATGTGCAGAGTGCTGGGTGTTTGGCAGAGAGCCAGGGCTATCTCCATGGTTCAGTTTCCTTGGGGAAACCTATACCAGCTATGCTAAAAAGCTGATTTGGGTTTCAGAATCAGTAGCTACTGATAAAATGTGTTGCCCTTCTTTATTCTTGAACCTTCTCCTGCTGTTATTTTGCATCAGGATATTTGTTTGGAATCTGAGATCCCAGAGGAACAGAGAATCACTTGGTAGCCCCCCCCCCCCCAAAGCTCCATTAGCATTTTCATCAAGCCTGGCAGATGGCCCCTCAGATAGCCTAAGAAGGGAAGATGGTAAGGGTCAGGAGACTGGAAAGAGTTTTCTTACTAAGTAGAATGTTTATTTAAAAGAAAAAGAAAAAGGAGAGATAGAATTGTCCACAGGAAAGAATAAAAGAAATCTGAAAGTCATAGTAATTTTATCTAATCTTCGAATTGTCATGTAGAGGAGAGTCATTCTTTTTGATGCCCAGTGAAGTTTGGTATTGTAAGCACTGTGATATTTACATATGAAAAGCATCTAGCTAATTATATTCTGACTGTTCCGACCTGTGCGGAAAAGATAATCAAAACAAAAAAGAGTCAGGAAGAACATACAACATTCATAAGCAATCTAAAGGGGCTCGGCCTCTGGAGAAGTGGGGAGTGCAGTGTGTTTCCTAAACTTGAAGAGTCCCATCAGTGATGGTATCATTGGGCGTGGAGACTTAAGGAACCTCAGCGTTCAGTTCAGTTTAGCGCAGCCAGTGCTTCTGGCACAGGACGCTGGTGCCCAGCTCTGCTGGTTCCTGGAGATGGAAAAGAGAGCGGGAGTGAGGGCTGGCTGCCTCGAGGCGCAGCAGCCTCCATGAGCACACAGTGCTCATCAGCAGAGTCTCAAGGCCAAGAGGTATCTAAACACGAGCCCATAAGCTCTACAGAAAGACACAAAGGAGGAAGTGATTAAGCCTGACTTTTTGAGTCAGAAAAAGAAAACTTTAGAGAGAAGTAAGATCTCGTTATAAATTTTTAAAAGAAATGACGTAATTACCAAAGCTTACCCAGTCGGCTGATGGCAGTGGGATTTGAACTACAGACTTACTTTTATGTTACATAGAAGTCTGAAGTTTTTTTCATCTTTTTTATGGTTTTACTCATTCTGGGGTCATTTCTTTCAAAGTGTAAATTAAAAATATTTCCATTTTAAAAATAGCATCTGATCCGAATTTTCATTAAGATAGAGAGTTACTCTGTCAATGCAAGGATTAGAGTATTGCTTCAAATTTAAACCTGGGGAAATTCACACTAAATTAGCAGGATAAAATGTCCAACATGGAAGGTATACTGTACAGAATATTTGGTAGCTCCCATGTACAGAAATATCCCTATCAGTCAGGAAGATGCCATCATTCTACATTATTTCCTTCTCAAAAGAAAGAGAAAAAAAATAACATAAACATGTGAATGTCCTTTAGACACTTAGGACAAATTTAAAATATTTGGTAAGGCTCACTACCTTGGAAGTTCTTGGGATTTGACCAACATGTCAACTACTCTATTCCTAACATCTAACCCAACGTGGTGTATTAGCCAGGGTTCTTGAGAGAAAAAGAACCAGTAGAACGTATAGGTTCTACAGAAAGAGATTTAGTGAAAGTAATTGGCATGTGCAAATACGGAAGCTAAGAATTCCCCAGATCTGCAGTTGGCAAGCTGAAGATACAGTGTAGTGATGACGGTATATTCTAGTCCAAGTCCAAAGTTCGGAGAACCAATAGAGCTAACAGTGTCAGTGCCATCTGAACGCCATAATACTTGAGACCGAAGAAGAGATGTTTACTTCATATCTGAAAAAATGATGTCACACCACAGTAGTCAGGTAGGAGGAATTTCCTCTTACTAGTGGATATTTCCTCTTACCCCCTGCCTATCCACATTTGGGGAGGACAATCTGCTTTACTTGATCTCACTCAGTGTTCATGTTAACCAGAAACACCCTCACACACACCCCCAGAATAACATTTGATCAAATGTCTGGGCACTCTCTGGCCCAGTCAAGTTGGCACATAAAATTAACCATCCTACCTGGGAAACAATAAAACTAAGCAACATTGCTTGACTGAACAAAGAAAGCCTTGAAAATACACAAGAAAATGTGTAAAGACAAAGTTGTATTTAGGTGCTGGATTGGGAAATGCTGTAATTTCTCCCTAATGCAAAAGAAAAAAGGAACTTTGGTCAAAGGAAATTAATGAAATATATTCATTGATCCTCACTGGTCTGAGATTTCTGAGCCTCCCAAATGATGATTGAGTGGCTTAGGTTGGGAGGTTGGCTCTTCCTGGGTCTACTACACACACGGGGTATATGTCTCACCATCTGGTTCATGGTTCGTGCTTCTATTCCGAGCAGCACATAGCTAGGAGACAGCAACCTTCCAGTGAGGAAACGAACACCAGAGCACGCCTCGCTGGGTCCTTCTCAGGCAGCTGCCTGCCCTTCTCTGTAGCAAGTCAAGAAATATTGCAATTAAAACTGCTGTCAATTTATTTCCTCCTGTGGAATTCTACAAGGACTGTGGGAGTTGTTGAACCTCCCACATGCTTTTCACTATCAGCTCCCTCTTTGTTTGGGTGGCAGTTCCTTCTTTCCACAGCATTTTCTGACCTGGTCCCAATCTCTGCTTTGCAACATTGGTACACTTGAAACAATTTTGTTTGGCCTAAAAGATTAAAAAAAAAAAAGTGTGTGTGTGTGTGTGTGTGTGTGTGTGTGCGTGCGCGCGCGCGCAACCTGAGGTTGTTGTAACTGTTAAATAATGAATGGTAAGGACTCTTCTCTGCTGTTAGCATTATTATCTTTCCCCCAAAATTACTTTTTAAATCAAAATAACATATTATAAGCCCAGCAATTATTTACATAAATAAAACAAACATTCGTATGTCGCTATGTGTTAGTCACGATTCTTAATGCTTTACACATTAATTTACTAAATCCTCACAATAGACCCTTGAGTTGACGCTGTAACTATGCCCGTTTTATAGACAAGGGATCTGAGGCACAAAGATAGTCAATAACTTGCTCAAGACCAGGACGCTAGATGGGGCGCCTGAGTGGCTTAGTTGGTTAAGCGTCCGACTTTCGCTTAGGTCATGATCTCGCGGTTCGTGGGTTCGAGCCCCGCGTCGGGCTCTGTGCTGACTGCCAGCTCAGAGCCTGGAGCCTGTTTCAGTCTGTGACTCCCTCTCTCTCTGACCCTCCCTTGTTCACGCTGTGTCTCTCTCTCCCAGAAATAAAATAAAAAAAAAAGACTATGAAGCTAGAATGGGTTGGGATCAGAATTTGGACCCAGGAAGGCTGGTTCCAGAAACTATATCCTTAGCCATCATGTTATACCATTTCTGACAGTCTATATCATGGGTCATTAGGGAAAAATGAGATTCGTGTCTTCATTTTGAGACTTCTAGCTCCTGAGATGCCAGAAATGACGCCTTCCTCATTTACACCCATTTTCTCTGTGCCACTATCTCGTGTTGCACTGACTGAGATGTCAATGTCAGCTCTTTGGGAGAAAGGAGTTGAGGAGTCCTTTCCAAAACACATATGATTACTGTTTTACCAAGAGCATGTTTTTCTCCAAGAAAATATGAGAAGAAAACCACTCCCAACCCAAATGTTTTTCTTGGTCACTCCCCAAACAGCCTTTCTGGACTTTTCTTCTTTACTGATTGCCTCTCCAAAATTTATCTGTAATTTCTCTCTTGACCTTGCCCTAACCCCCCTTCTGCTTTCAGCCCACGCTGTGATGCCGGAACTTGTATTCTGAGACTGTTGAGCTTTTCTCCATCCTCAACTACGTCACTTGCTCCAACCTTTTTCCTGTGACTGAAACCTCTGTAGGCCTGTAAGCAGAAATTCTATTGTCTTACGTCCCAAGTACAGTGAAACCTTGGATCATGAGTAACTTGCTCTGCAAGTATTCTGCAAGAGAAGCAAACATTTCTAATAGATTTTAACTTGATAAATGGGCGATGTCTTGCAATACTAGTAGGATGTGATGCTGCATGTTACATGATTACAACCGAGCCAATGGTTCTTCTCTCTCTCTCTCTTTCTCTGTAGGTTGTGGGTGATCATCTCCCATTCTTGGATGCTCAGTCTCAGGCCATGGTGTTTGGCAGAAATTGGTGATTTTTCAGAGCATTGGAAGGTGCCCACAACTGGCACTAGTGTATTTTTTGTCACTTCAAAGCACCCCTGGTGGGGTAATAGTCCTTTGCTATTCCAGACAAGAATAACCTTAGGAATCTTTGTTTCCTTCTAGGTCAGGCTGCCTGCAGATATAGACTCTTTCCTCTGCTGCCTTATTGCCAGTTACATCAAATACAGCATATGACAAGACTTTATTAATACTGTACTCTAGTCAATAACCATGTGAGCATATAAAATGGCCCCCATGTAGAAAGATTCCACTGAGTCAACAGATAGCAGTGATTCTTTTACTGATAGTGATAATCATCCTACACAATAACCCTCTTCTCTTTCACTCCCTCACACCAGCCATGAAGGTTTTCAAAGGGAAGTTCAGGTTAAATTTGTTTATTTTTTTTTATTTTTTTTTAAATATTTTTATTTATTTCTAGGAGAGAGAGAGAGACAGCGTGAGCAGGGGAGGGTCAGAGAGAGCGGGAGACGCAGACTCCGAAATACGCTCCAGGCTCTGAGCTGGCAGTCAACACAGAGCCTGACGCGGGGCTCGAACCCACGAACCGCGAGATCATGACCTAAGCGAAAGTCAGACGCTTAACCGACTAAGCCACCCAGGCGCCCCAAATTTGTTTATTTTTTATATTTTGTATTTTCTTTATTATTTTGTATTATATTATAGTATTGTAATCATTTTTATATGAATATTGTTGGCTTGTGGAATGAATCCTCTGAGTGTACATTATTTCTTAATGGGAAATTCCCTTTGATATATAAGTGCTTTGGATTACAAGCATGTTTCTGGAACAAATTATGCTCACAAATCAAGGTTTTCCTGTACTTCTGGATCAAACAGGTGGAGTTATGTCCTCCGTGTTTCTAATGCCCTGATGGAATGGAAACTGTTGCTAAAAAAAAAAAAATTCCAAAGCCTCTGAGGTTCATACAATTAAACTATTCTAATCTTGTTTGTAATAATCTAGCAATGACTCCCTTTCCTCAACTGACAACTTTGTTGGATGACTCTTGCTTTCTCCTTCACCCGAACTTAAACCTCTTTCAGAGTAATCTAACCTGGCCGCAAGTAATTCCTTGATCTTAACTCCATTGATCTCCTTTAGTCTGCCCCAGTTCCCTCAATTTAAGCCCTTGAATTTGTTCATCACCTGAAGTTAATTACCCCATACCATTAATGCGAATATCCCACACTGAGACCACCACACCCTCCTACATTTCCAACTTGATTTCTTCAATAATGTCACTATGATGCTTTCATTGGCATCAAAACTTTCAGTTCATTGACCCCTCTGCTTGTGTCCTATTCATTAATCTCCTTTTCACTTCCCTTATTACTGAGTTTAGATGCCATGGAACATCAGTTGAATATCATTGAAGAATTATCTTAAATACACTCTAAACTCCCTTTTCCCTTTGCCTTCTGATCACATTTACCACCATCACCCAAAAAAACCCAAAACCCCCACAAACCCCGAATCCCTGCTAATAAAAATGTTTCTAACAGACCAGCAGCACTGTATCAGTTGGAGTTTGTTAGATGTTAGAATTTCAGGCCCAAGATCTAACGAATCAGAACCTGCATTATAACAAGATCCCCCGGCAATGCCTGTGCAGGAGAGTGTCAGAGAACACAAATCCCCGGCTCCTTACCATGTAGGTGTTCCACTGTCTTGCACAAATTAATCTCTCCAAATGTACCCTGAATCCCAATCCCTTCCCCTTTCTGAAAAGCTATGAACTATCCCCTTGGATCTCTCCATCTCTTTTAAATTTTATTAATTTAAGCATGATTTAGTCCAGATTTCTCAATCCTGGCTATGTAGTACCATCAACCAGAAACTTTCAATACCTTACTGATGTTCAGGCCAACTCCAGAAATATTAAATCAGAATTTCTGAAGGTGGGACATAGGTACAATTATGTTTTTAAATTCTTTTCTGAGATAATAGAAAGTGATTGCCAGAGGCTGCGGGAGGTTGGAAGGGAAGGACAGAGATGAACAGGCAGAGTACACAGGATGTTTAGGGCAGTGAAAACACTCTGCACAATACTACAGTGATGGATACTAATCATTTTACATTTATCCAAATGCATACAATGTACAAAACCAAGAGTGAATTCTAATGTAAACTATGGATTATGATGTGTTGACATAGGGCATCAAATGAAACAAAGGTACCACTTGGATGGGGGCTGTTGATAATGGGAAGCAGTGCACGTGGGGGCAGGGGACAGACGGAAAATCTCTGTACCTTCCTCTCAATTTTACTGTGAACATAAAACTGCTTTACAAAAATTAAGTCTTTAAAACAAATCTCTGGAGGACTGATGGGTGTCAGGGGGGGAGAGGGGAGATGAGCATGGAGGAGGGCACTTGTGGGGATGAGCACTGGGTGTTATATGGAAACCAACTTGACAGTAAACTATTTGTAAAAAAAAAAAAAAAAAAAAGTAATAAAACAAATCTCTGCAGATAATTCTAGTATGCAGCCAGGGCTGAGAATCAGTAATCTAGTCTCTTTACTTAAAAACAAACAAACAGGGTTACACTCAGAGCAATACCTGCAATTGAGGTTTCCTCCCCAGGAGGCAGCTGTGTGTCAGCATGGCCGAAGAGTTTGTGAACTGCAGAATCCAGCCTGGAAAGGTGGGTGGTGTTCATTAAGCCCTCCTGCCCCTACTGCAAGAGGATCCAGGAGCTGCTCAGCCAACTGCCCTTCAAACAAGGGGTTTTGGAATTTGTTGATATCACAGCCACCAGTGACACTAGCAAGATTTCAAGATTATTTGCAACAGCTCACAGGAGCCAGAACAGTACCTCGGGTCTTTATCGGTAAAGACTGTATAGGCGGATGCACGGACCTAATGGAAATGCATCAGAGTGGGGAGCTGCTGAAGCGGCTAAAACAGACTGGAGCTCTACAGTAATTATAGGGCAGACCCCAGGATGATATTTCCCTTGAGAGCTGGATGGCATTTCAAATGAGGACCATACGTCCTGGCGGATGGATCTGGAGGTAACAGCCACAGCAACTGTTTGCTTAAAATTCTGAAATGTGTTCACCAAAAAAATGGGGAAGGGTGGATTTTTTTTTTTGGCAAAAACAGTTTTTCCTTCTTTTGACTCAGTATTAAAATCAGACCAACTTGCCCCAAACCACAGGTCTGAGAAAGTTGATGGACATCTTGGGTTTCTTCTCCATTGGCCCTTTGGGTTCCAAAAGACCAAGTTATAACTTAGGATTCACTCAGTGACCCAAAAGACATTCTTTCTCTTGGGCACATGTCTCTTACTGTTCTCCATATGCTAGGACCCCTCGACCTCTAAGCCAGTGTTTCTCAACCAAGATTACTCCAAGTCCCCTAGGATGAATCCATAATTGGTTTCCTGCTATTGCTTCAGAGTTACTTTGTTGAGTTAAACTTGACAGAATTTGCATTATGAAAACAATAGGTATTTGGAATGTTCTTTTTCAAGTTATATGTGTCTCCCCAGGCATCCCCATCCCACCCCATCCTATTTTGGGAATCACTGCTTTGAATCCATGTTCTTAATCTTGACAACTCACAAATCTCATGGAAAATGTTCAACAATTCTGTGAAGGGTCTTAAGGACCCAACTTGGGAAATGCCATGTGAAACATTAAGCACAGTTGCCATTGCTGCAGTGATCAGAGCTATCAGTACAGCTGCTGCGATCATGGGGGTCCTCAGTTATGTAAGATGGTCATCGGGCAATCCGGAAGAACAGTGTATTAACTCGTCTAGGTTATCGAACAGAAGTCAAATGCAGCATTTAAAATGTTATCACAGAAAACTTGCAAACCCCTTCCCCAAAAGTTTGTCTGTAAAAGGGGCCAAATTTGAGAAACATGGTCCTAAACGCTTGTCTCTCCCTCCTTTTTTCTTTACTCTGAAAACTTTAGCTCTTTATTGTGAAGTTTGATCTAGAACTGCAGTATTAATTTCCTTCTGTGGTCTCTAGTGGGTATGGTTATTTTCTTTTCTAATAAATACCCAGAGGTGACAGTGATTTTTTTGCCTAATTCTTTTCTATGTTCCTAGTACCTTAAGGAATGGTATTAATGTAAAAGACACCAAATTAAAACTTGATTCATGTTTGTTCCCAACCATTATAAATAAAGGCACATGCTACTGTCCTTCAGTAAGTAAAAAAAAAAATAAAAATAAAAAAATAAAAACAAACAAAACAACTGTCAGTGACACACAATCTGCCCTTCCACTTACACAGCTAACCTGCTATTTCAATGGACACATTACCGATGTTCCAACCCGCGTTTCCCTCAGAGCCTGGGATGAAGGCTAAGGTGCAAACAATTTACTGGGGGTGTTAAGTCCAAGGGAGTTGGATCGAAGGTCAAAGGGAGCAAAGCTGGAAAGCAAGAAGAGCCAACACAAGGCTGTGTTATTAAATCAGCCACCTGGGTGACTGACTGTTTACTCACTTCACTGGGACTGTGCACAAAGCTACATATAAAGCATCTGAGGACTTTCTGTTCAGGGGGAGAGGAAAGGATGAAATGTTTATCGACGGGCTCCTTTCCCCGCAGTGTGAAAGCTTTCAGCCCATGGAGCACTACCTCCCGCACACCTGGGGACTGTGCTGTCTGGGGACAGAGCTGGCTCCGGGGCCATCTCACGGGATGGCCCATGCAAGGAGGCTCTGGGCTGAGGAAAGAGGCAAACAATGTGACCTGAAGAAAACAGTTCTGCTTTGAAATCTCATTGCTTCCGCCCACCTGTGGTATAGTGTAAATTTTTCCACGTGTCTTTCCACGTGGCACGTTCTCATTTAACAGACTTTCCAAGATACTAGAGGACAGTACTGCATCGGGATTAAGAGCATATGCTCAGGACTTAGAGTTGCTAGCAAGTGAATCTCAGTGTCTCCACTTTTTACTTCTAACAAGTTGTATGCCAGTTCCCTAATCTGAAATGAGATAGTAAGGTTATCTGCCCTAAAGACTTTTGAAAGAGGATTAAAGGGGCTCCTGGGTGGCTCAGTCGGTGGAGCATCCGATTTTGGCTCAGGTTATGATCTCAGGATTCTGGGTTCGAGCCCTGCATCGAACTATGTGCTGACAGCTCAGAGCTTGGAGCCTGCTTAGGATTCTGTGTCTCCCTCTCTCTCTGACCCTCCACCCCCCACCCCCGGCACCCGCTGGCTTTCTCCCTCTCTCCCTCTCTCTCTTTCTCAAATATAAACAAACATTAAATGTTAAAAAAAAGAAAGAGGATTAATATAAGTACAATGCATGTAAGAGTGCTTGTTACACAGTTAGAAAGATATGTCTGCAATTATTTCTAGGCTTTACTATGCTGCTTCCTCACATCTTCACATTTACCACAAGCACCTCTACACTAGAGTGCTTCCTCTTCCTAGTATGAGCTGCAAAATGTTGACAGTCCTTTCAATTATTCACCCAGCTCAGGTATCTATGTTTACTTGACCCTGCGGTATCCTTGAATTTGAATTTTCCATATTTTATTCTTTCCGCCATAAACAACATTCCACGTGGGATATGATAATGGAGGGAACTTTTAAACTTCTTTCACTTAGAAAAACACATGCTTTCTCTTCTCTCCCTCTCTCTTCCTCACACACACACACACACACACACACACACACACACATTTCAACCTTGAACAAAAGGTTTCAAACTTCTTCCTAGGAGAGTAGAGAGAAGGAATTTGAAAACACTATGGGACTCAAATTTTTAAATAGGTCTAAATATCCAAAATTATTGGTTATTAAAGTAGCATAATTAGACTGGCATATTTTCAAATCTGCCCTAAAATGATATTAAGTGATGGGAAAAAGATGACTCCCTCAAACATAGATGAAAGGAATTATTTGAAACATTAAAATAGTTGTTATTATACATCTAACAAATTGAAACTCCTCAACAAACTTGTAACTCATAAATACTTGCAATTTTTTAAAGTTTTTGTCTTTTTAATGTTTTATTTGTTTCTGAGACAGAGAGAGAGAGACAGCATGAGCAGGGGAGGGTCAGAGAGAGACTAAGACACAGAATCTGAAGCAGGTTCCAGGCTCTGAGCTGGCTGTCAGCACAGACCCTGACGCGGGGCTCAAACCCACGAACCGTGAGATCATGACCTGAGCCGAAGTCGGACACTCAACCAACTGAGCCACCCAGGTGCCCCTAAGTTTTTGGTTTTACTTAGCATATTATTTGCATCTCTGTTTTATGGCTGGATATAATATGGACCTGAATATATTATTATAATACAATATATATATTATATATACATATATATATACACATATATACATATACATACATATGTACATATATATATTATATAGTCTGCTCTTTTCTCAATGAGAAAAAATTTGGATCAACTTGAATAGATTAAATTTTCGGGATGTAGATGAAATATAATGCCTCCTTATAACATTAACTATATTACTTTAGTAATATATGCCTATAATCTAAAACAAAACATTAATATAAACTATTACTTTTTATCTGTGCAACAGTTTGTTTAAACTCATCAAATACATCTTTTATATCCATAAAGTTTCATCCCTAAGAATGAATATTTGAGTTATCTAGCCTAGCTTCCCAGGGCACATTACTGTTATTTCCGGGTAAGTTGCAGAAGTAACTTTTTAAATAGAGAGAGGCAGGGATGCGGTCACTGGAAGTGTCCCCAGAGCTAAAATCTCCCCTATTCAAAACAGATCTTTACTTACTCCATCTCTAAAGACATGATCACAATCATACCCAAGCCTTATGATTGTCACAATATGTTTCCTACAGTAATCACTAAATCTACATTAAATTTCTTTGTCTTGTATTTTTACCAATTCCTTAGGGTAACCTTTATAAGCAACCAAAAATTACTATTGGGTTGTCTCAGGCTAATGTGTCTTCTCCAAACTGTACTTTGTTATTAACAATGAAGTTATTGACAGTTTATACTTTAATATTAATATTTGTTGAGGAATCTTGTATGAGGTACATTCCTCTTTCCTGAGGAAAGTCTGGGGGAGGAAAAAACCATACCTTACATCTAGGCTTATATGATATCTCAGTTATTCTCAATATTTGATTAGAATTAAGGCTCTTTAAAAATGCTACTGATGTATTCTGGTTAGCAATTTTCTGTCACTTGCCCTTTATCATTTCACCAGCAAAACAGAACAAAACTTTTCTCCTTTTCAAAGAGGAAGACATTAAAAAATCAGGATTCATAAAAGAGTTCTACTGAATATTTATTTTGGATGTATCAAATATGTAAATTAAAGACTCTTATCTTTTCAAATATTTTTACTGACATAGAATTACATTTAAAATAAATGTTATATGTATTGGGGCACCTGGGTGGCTCAGTCAGTTAAGTGTTTGACTCTTGGTTTCAGCTCAGGTCATAATCTCACAGCTTTGTGGGTTTGAGCCCTGCATCGGGCTCTGTGCTGGCTGTGCAGGGCCTGCGTGGGATTCTCTCTCTCATCTTCTCTCTGTCCTTCCCCCACTTGTACTGTCTCTCTCTCAAAATAAACTTTAAAATAAAAAAGATAATAAAATATATGTATATATATAAATTTTAAATTTAATATAGAGTTTGTTACATTTTTCTACAGTACCAATATTTTAAAAATTTTAGAAACTTAGTACGTCATAATTTTTAATTAAGTGAAAATATTTTAGAGTAGCTACATAATAAGTCAAGCCTCAGGGAATCTATTCTGTTTTCTTTTCAGATAATGCTGCTTAAGTGAGATAATGTATTAACTATACAAATATTTGGTGAATTGAAAGCAGTAAAATGTACAATTAAATATAAGAATTTATTAATATTTAATTCAACATTTTAAATATGAAATGAGAACTAGCAATTATGCTCACCTCTGATAAAACAAGTGCTTATTTACAGAAAAAGTTTTTAATAAATAAAATTAATCTTCTTAATTTAGTTAAGACTTGTTTTTGACATAACATGCAATCTATCATAGAGAATGTTCCAGTATGCTAGAGAAGAATGTATTATGATGCTGCTTGGTGGAATGTTCGATGTATGTATGTTAGGTCCATTTGGTCTAGTGTTGCTCAAGTCTACGGTTTCCTCGTCAGTTTTCTGTCTGGATGATGGCTCCACTGTTGAGAGGAGGGCACTGAAGTCTCCCACTATTATTGTATTTCTATCTCTTTCTGTCTTGCGATTTACCAATGTCTGCCTTACATATTTAGGTGCTCTAATGTTGGGTACATGTATATTTATAATTTATCTAAATTTATATCATCCTCATGAATTGGCAACTTTAGTATTATAAAATGACTTTCTCTATCTCCTGTGACAGCCAAGCAAATTCCTTTGTTATCCTAGTATTCAAATTACTCACTCTAATTGAAAAATAAATACCTTTTTTTGATATTAGAATCACTATCAATATTTTTAGTCCATGAAAACTAACCCAAAGAGATTATTTCCCATCAGAGCAAGAAGGGAAACTCAACTGAAATATGAGCAATGATGGTCATTGCTTTTTTTCTAGATATGTCTCCTGAGGCAAGGTAAATAAAGTAAAATAAACTATTGGCACTATATAAAAATAAAAATTTCTGCACAGCAAAGGACACAATCAACAAAACTAAAAGGAAATCTATACAATGGGAAAAGGTATTTGCAAATGGCATATCCAATAAAGGGTTAGTATCCAAGATACAGAAAGAACTTATAAAACTCAACATCCAAAAAGAGGTAATCCAAATAAAAAATAGGCAGAAGGCATGAACAGACATTCCTCCAAAGAAGACATACACATGGCCAGAAGACTCTCTAAGAGATATTTATCATTACTTACCATCAGAGAAATGAAAGTCAACACCACAGTGAGATGTCACCTCACATCTGTCAGAATGGCTAAAATAAAAAACTCAAAAGACAATAGGTGTTGGCAAAGATGTGGGAAAAAAGGAACCCTCTTAAACTGTTGGTAGCAATGCAAACTGGTGCAGCTACTCTGGAAAATAGTATGGAGGGTCCTCAAAAACTTAAAAATAGAATCCCCTTTGAGCCAGCAATTGCACTATTGTTTACCCAAAGAATACAGAAACACTGATTCAAAGGGACACATACACCTCAATGTTTATAGTAGTATTATCTACAATAGCTAGGATATGAAGACAGCCCAAGTGACCATCAACTGATGAATGGATAAAGTGGGGGCGTATGTAGGTAGGTAGACAGATAGGTAGATTAATATCTAGAAGTAGGTCACTAAAACAATGAGGCACTGATATATATATTCTTCACACTGGGAAACTAAAGAAAACAGAAAGCTGGAAAATGTCAATTAATAATGGTAACATGGGATAAAGGTATTCTAAGGCACTTATGGTGGGAGTTTAGTATAGAGAATAATCTGTATAGTATAGTATAGAAAATAATCTGATTGACAAAGTAAGTATATTCGTATTTTAATAATTTCTCAAACTTGCTCCTGAGTATCTATTCCAGAGAAGTTCTCAGAACGGTTCATAAGAAGACACTGTGGAACTGTTAATAGAAGCTTTGTATGCAATATCAGAAGGTTTGAGGCAATTTACTTGCCCATCTCTGGGGAGAAAGGCTTAATTAAAGGAGTGGATACAGAGTCTAGAACATCATGAAAGAGAAGCAATGGACTGGATGAACCCAGCCACATGACTAGATCTTAAAATGATTCTAATACAATTCTAAATTGAAAAAATAAGAAACAAAATGAAATATCTATCACAATAATATATTTTAGTTACAAATACATACACATCAACACCTGCATGAGGAAGTTTGTAATACACACTTGAAAGACTCAAAGAATATCAACAAATAGGTATATATTGCTTGTACTTGGATGGGGCAACTCAAATTGCAAAGAAACATTGAAATCAATGGACTTATTATTGGTAATATTATGGTTATAATTCTGAAATTATATTGGTTATTGAGCAAATAAATAATATATGTTTGGTCCTAAGGGTTTTCATTGAGGAAGGAGAGGGATATAAATGTAGAAGGTAAAATGGTGAGAAAAACTTTGGGTTGAATTTTAATTACAGCTATTACTATTAATTCATATTTTCTAAAGTACGTGTATATTCTACTTCTGTTCACAGAAATACCCCAGAAGCAAAGAAGATCCCGACAGCCATGTGCAACCCAGATCCTAGTGTTTATGTCCATTCCTTACCGGAAGAAACCAGGGTTCCTAGGAGTAAATCCAGGTCTGCGACAGAGAAGGCACAAAATGAAATAAGTGATAAATACGCACTTGTTGAACTAGAAAGCCAGAAAATGCTTAAAGAGATAGTAGGGCCATATAAAAAACACACAGGAGCCACCTGAAGGATTTTGCATTCCAAAGTTAGGTCAATTTGGGTATCAAGAAGAAAAATGATTGCAAGAAGTTTTGACAAACTGGATTAGAAAAAGAATCCATGGATTAAAAGAGGAAGAGACAGAGAAAGGGAAAGCTCTTCTTCACAGATGAGTGCTAGGGACAGAGTTAGAAAATAATTGTCTCGTCAGTCCCAAAGTAGTAAAAGAGAGACTGAGGGAATGACAGAAAAGAGGCAATATGGTAACATAGAAGTCTATGTTCTTCATCTTAGTCATCTTTCAACATTTCTGTAGCTTTGTAAATTTTACAAATAAAACAAAATTTAAAAACATACACACAGAGGGGCGCCTGGGTGGCTTAGTCGGTTAAGCGTCCGACTTTCGCTTGGGTCGTGATCTCGCGGTTCGCGGGTTCGAGCCCCGCGTCGGACTCTGTGCTGACTGCCAGCTCAGAGCCTGGAGCCTGTTTCAGTCTGTGACTCCCTCTCTCTCTGACCCTGCCGTGCTCACGCTGTCTCTCTCTCTCTCTCTCTCTCCTAGAAATAAACAAAACAAAACAAAACAAAAAACATACACACAGAATGCTGCCACATTTTTCAAGGACACATGCAAATATAAGGATACAGGTCAAACAACATATACGTGTCTATGGTGGGCTGGGGAGACAAAGATAATAAGAAAAAGATACCACATGACATTGTAATTTGAAATGACAAAGACATGAAGATTCCATTGGGTGGAAAACAGAAACAAAACTAAGTAATGAAAAAAAATGAATCATATTTCGAGATCAATTTAGCCTCTAAAACATTGCTTCACATTACATTTTTCCTCTTTAATCTTTTATCAAACCTGAGCCCTGTTTATAATTTTGCTACACAAAAAATCACAGTATAACATTTTCTTCTGTGTGGACCAACAGTATAATACATATGTGTTCATACACACAATTGCATAGTAAATGCTCCTTACCTTTTTAGTATTTATAACACAGACTTTCAACAAGGGGGTGTGAGCTGAAATGATGTGAAGAGAGCAGAATCTTTATCAATTGGTACCATTATATTAAGAAATTCACTTACTGAGACACAGAGAGAGAGGTTTTGAAACCTTTTAAATTTTACCCTTTTTTCCCAGAATAAATATAATCGCTTGATATAGTAATCACACGGACATTTGCATATGAAAAGCATCTACTTAATTATATTTTGACTACCAGACCTGCCCCAAGTAGGAGACTGAAAACATCAAAATAAAATGGTATCAGATCATCAAAGCAAGAAGTAGGTCAGCAGGATGTTCAGACCTCAATAGCAACATAACTCCCCAAAAGACAGAATATGTTAGAACTTAATTCTAGTATAAATAACATCGTACTAGTTTTTTCTTTTCTATGCAAAACAAAAAATAAAAACCCTTAAAAGTGCCTGCATATGTAAATTGGCTATGAAAACAGATTTCTATGAAAGGTATACACTGTGCAGTCATGACAATTGGGTTTCACCAAGTTCTAGGATTATAAAATTGAGGAAAGACTCTGAGACAAAAGGGGACAGAGGAGGTGATGATAGAGTAAACGGTCTGAGCCAGCACTCAATCATCTGTCGTTCTCACTTCTCAGGTATCCTTTCTTAAAGTTCCCATCACTCAAGAAGGACAGTTAAAGAAGACCGTAACCAGAATGGTGGTCTGCGACTCTCAGCTATGAAATAGTAACTTCAGTAAACTGGGCCATCACCCAAAAGTGTTTTCAGGTAGGGTAAGTCATTGATCATTGATCATGAGGATCAGGGAGCTTAAGGTTCAGAACCCCTGTTACACATGCACTTTTACGTGTTCAAAAATGTGCATCACATTCCTTAAAGATGAGAGGGAGAAAAATGACTCCAAAAGCATTGGCTTTTGGAGACAAAGTTTGGATCTGTTAATTAAGCAGGAGGCCATTAAACTGAGGCGGCTCCAATGCCATCACACAGCAGAGCAAAATCTAAGCCTATAAATGCCTCGAAGTTATGAAATCAAAATGCTAAAAACAACCAACATAAACAGCCAAACAGGTTTAAGCCACAGACAGTCGATAATGTGCTTACTCTGGGGTCACCTCAGCCAGGTGAACTTCCCACTCTTGATTTCAGCTCAGCTCATGATCTCAGGGTTCGTGGGTTTGAGCCCTGAGTACAGCTCCTCACTGACGGTGCAGAGCCTGCTTAGGATTCTCTCCCTCTCCCTGCCCCACCCGCTCACGCTCTCTCTCTCTCTCTCAAAATAAATAAACACACTTCAAAAAGAGTAACGTCCTTGCTTTGTTTCTGCCTTTTCTCTATAAAAGCCTCTCCCTGAGCTCACGTCCCAGGTTGGTGCTGCCCAATTCAAACCCATTTTTGCTCCAATAAACTCTTAAAAACTGTAATATGGCCTCAGTTTATCTTTTGGCAGTTTTGCGGTCAGAAGAGGGAAGAAGAAAACATCCCCCATGNCGGGTCCGGATCTAACGGGGCCCGGGGTCTGACGTTCCGCCGTAAAAACCGCACCGGGTCCAGGGTCACACCGGGTGGGGCCCAGACGCCAGGCCGGGACCCGTGGAGGCCTCAGGGGAACACCGTGTAGTTTGAAAGCTGAACGAGTAGGTCGAAACTATCCAAACTAGTAGATAATCCTGAGTTAAAGTGGCCGCGGTGGAGACCTTTTTTTTTTTTCCCTGAGAGAGCGCGTGAGCAGGGGAGGGTCAGAGCGAGAGGGAGACACAGAATCCGAATCAGCCTCCAGGCTCTGAGCTGTCAGCACAGAGCCCGACGCGGGGCTCGAACCCACGAACCGTGAGGTCATGACCTGAGCCGAAGTCGGACGCTTAACCGACTGAGCCCCCCAGGCGCCCCCGGGACCTTTTAACTTTGAACTTGGGATAAGCGTATCCGGTAAGAGGTGCCCTAGAGAAAAGACACAGGGCACATTACTTGTCCTCTTCCCCTAGTGACCCAGACGGGACCTGCCGGGACAGCTGGCTGGCTCCGAGCCTGCAAACCGATCCTGGGAAACCGGCGGAAGCCCGCCCAGGGTAAGCACTTGTGCCAGAGCCGCATCTCCCAGGCCCCCTCGGCGGCGCCGGGTGGAGACAGCGAGGTAACACTGCACACTTCCTTCCTTTCCAAGGTCACGTGGGCGGGAAAGACCCTTTGCAAGAAGGCGATACTGGAATCGCGACTTGTGAATTTGCTTTTGGGGACCCACTGGCGACCGATGCTTTCTCTCTTAGAAACAGCGATTGCCTTCTTTTTTATTTTTTTCTTATTTATTTCTAGGAGAGAGAGAGAGAGACAGCGTGAGCAGGGGAGGGTCAGAGAGAGAGGGAGTCACAGACTGAAACAGGCTCCAGGCTCCGAGCTGGCAGTCAGCACAGAGCCCGACGCGGGGCTCGAACCCACGAACCGTGAGATCATGACCTAAGCGAAAGTCGGACGCTTAACCGACTAAGCCACCCAGGCGCCCACAGCGATTGCCTTCTTAATTGTCTTGTTATGTGCTCTGAGAACTTGGCTTGGCGCTGGTCAGTTTGGAGGCCCCCCACATGTGGCTGAGCAGAAATGTGGGGTGCACACGGTTTGCAGCTACTATCCTGCTGACTGTGTCAGCTCTTGTGCGGCTNTGTCTGTATGTCTTTTGCTTACCTTTAGAGTGGCCCTGGATTTTCAGAGGGAGGAATCTGGGGGATTCCTCTTGTGTTCGTGGGGTCATTCAATACTGCCAGGAATATTTACTTTTTCCCCTGGTTGAAACCTGACAAGATATTTGAAAGGACATTTTTAAGTGGAGGCATAGGTTCAGTTCCAGACCCCGGCAGTAAAGCAAATACCACAATAAAGCTGGTCAGATGAATTCTTTTTGGTTTCCCAGTGCCTATCAAAGTTATGTTTACACTCCACTTTAGTCTAGTAAATGTGCAATAGCATGATATCTAAAAGACCAATGTACATACCTTAATATAAAAATATTTTAGTGCCAAAAAATGTTAGCCGTTATCTGAGCTTTCAGTGAATCATAATCTTTTTGCTGGTGCAAGGTCTTGGCTCAACAGTGACTTATCAGGATGGTGGTAGCTGAGGGTTGGGAGTGGCCGTGGTAAGTTCTTGAAATAAGACAATGACTTTTGCTGCATCAATCAACTCTTCTTTTCACGAAAATTTCCTCTGCAGTGTACAGTCCTGTTTGGTAGTATTTCACCCACAGTAGAACTTCTTTCAGAATGAAAGCCAATTTTCTCAAACCCTGTTATTGCTTTATTAGGTAAGATTATGTAAACTTTTAAATCCTTCATCTCCATCTCAAACAATCTTCACAGCATTTTCACCAGAAATAGATTCCATCCCAAGAAACCACTCCCTTTGCTCATCTATAAGAAGCGACTCCTCATCTGTTCAATTGTTATTGTGAGATTGCAGCGATTCAGCCGCCTCTTCAGCCTCCACATCTAGTTGTAGTTCTCTTACTATTCCCACCACATCTACCACCGCAGCTACCTCCTCCACTGAGTCTTGCACCCCTCAAGGTTATCCATGAGGATTGGAATCGACTTCTTCCAAACTCCTGGCAATGTTGATATTTGGACCCCTTCCCGTGAATCATGAATGTTCTTAATGGCATCTAAAATAGTCCTTTCCAGAAGTTCTCCAGTGGACTTTGTCCAGATCCATCGGAGGAATCACTGTCTGTGGCGGATAGAGCTTTATGAAATGTATTTCTTAAGCAAAACTTAAAAGTCAAAATGACTCCTTGATCCATGGGCTGCAGAATGGATGATATGTGAATAGGCAAGAAAACAACATTAACCTCGTATTTCCATCAGAGTTCTTCTGTGATCAGGGGAATTGTCAATGAGCAGAAACATTTGAAAGGATTTTTTTTTTTTTCTGAGCAGTAGGTCTCAGCGGTGGGCTTAAAATGTTCAGTAAACCATATTGGAAACAGATATGTGGTCCTCCAGACCTTGTTCCGGTTACAGAGCACAGGCCGAGTAGATCTAGCATAATTCTTTAGAGCCCTAGGATTTTCAGAATTGTAAATGACCATTGGCTTCAGCTGTATCAATAAAGCTTAGTTAGCTTCCATCTTTTCTCTGTAAAAGCTTCTCCCCTAACTCTTATGGGTCCTAACCATTTCCAGTTTGGTACTGCCTGATTCAAAAAGATTTTTGCACAAATCAGCTTTAAATTTTTTAAATGCCTCAGTTTATCTTTTAGCACTTTATTGCCCTTTTTCTCAAAATCAAGATAGTCACCGAACAATAACACTTTCTACAATAAATCTTCCCCACTGCATCTGCTAATTGAGCTTTACACAAGTGTCAGGCGGGATACAGTGACATTTTGAACACTATAAAGGTAGACAGGGTACCAAATTTACCGAGATAAAGATTTCACAAATTATATAGGATCAGTTAAAGAAAAAAAAAAGCATTCCATCAAATTCTAGGGATGGGAAGACCAATAGGTATTCCATTTGCATGGTGAGGATTAAATGAGTTAATATGTAGGCAGTATTTAAAAGAACGATCTGTTACATAGAAAAGAAACAACACCTACTTTTTGAGACCCTTAGTATCTTGTACAGGCAAACAAATTAGTTTTGATGAAGCAGTTTGCAGGAATGTCAAAAAAAAAGCATTCCATCAAATTCTAGGGATGGGAAGACCAATAGGTATTCCATTTGCATGGTGAGGATTAAATGAGTTAATATGTAGGCAGTATTTAAAAGAACGATCTGTTACATAGAAAAGAAACAACACCTACTAGCTATTTTTAATCACTGTTTTGTGTTATGTCTCTTTTTGAGACCCTTAGTATCTTGTACAGGCACACAAATTAGTTTTGATGAAGCAGTTTGCAGGAATGTCAAAAAAAAAAAGAAAGAAAGAAAAGAAATCTATTGAAGTGCAGCAAAATGAGCCCTAGGAATGCAGGTAGGATGGTTTCTAATAAGGAAAATAGAGGACAAATATGTAGCCTTGAGAAGAAGGCAGGGGCTGGCGCTTCATTTGACTTGAAAAGTATGATGCATAAAAGGAAGCATAAAAAGGTTTTAAAATGAATATAGTAACAATAAAAGCAATGACAACGAAAACTGCAAAAATTGTACAAGAACTATATTTTCAATAAATATATAGAAAATAGAGGAATTCTAAACGAGTGGGGTTACATTGAGGTTTTGAGCGTAAGTACTAAGAGATGGACAATATATCTATATTTTTAAAATTAGGCACCCAGAGATTGATTTTAGGGGGAAAATGAATTGTAGGTGAGGATGTACTAATTGGAAAGGTACCAGGGAGAACCGGAATTCTGGAGAACATTGGGCTAGAGGTTGGAGTGGGATAACGTGGTAAGTAAATACAGATGAAATTAATTCTATGGCAACTCATTCAAAGTAGCAAGGGATTTTACTAATGGACAAAAGATAACAAAGAAGAGAAATACAAACGAAAGCCCTAGAGAAACATGCATTTTGTGGGTATGGAAGTAAGAACAGTAAGTGAAGGTGATAAAGGACATCAAGGAAAAGAAGGAGAAAGAATTTCCTAAAGTAGATTTAGGAAAAATAATTCACTGAGACTGAAATCAAGCCAAAACTAGAAAGGACCCTTGGACTGGGAGATGTGAAGCCCAACTGTGACATTTAAGGAAGAGATTTCTATGGAAAGGCATAGTTACAAGTTAAACTGTTTTTTATGTTTATTCATTTATTTTGAGATAATGAAAGAGAGTGAGAGCAGGTAAGGGGAAGACAAGGGAGAGAGAGAGAAAAGAATCCCAAGCAGGCTCTGCACTGTCAGCATAGAGCCCAATGCAGGGCTTGATCTCATGAATCATGAGATCATGACCAGAACCAAAATCAAGACTCAGACACTTAATCTGAGCCACGCAGGTGCCCTCAAACTTGTTTTCAATAGTGAGAAAAGGCATGGGGCATGCAGCAAGAATTTCGGCAAGGAAAAGGAAATAAAACTATTATCCTAGCCATGATTTTATTTTATTATAATAAAGTCTATTGCACTACATCTCCAAATCTGTTTCCCAAACTCTTGACTCGCCTCACTTGAATCTGTTCTAAACACTTCACCTGAGGAATCTTTTCAATATGAAGATCTAATAGTAACACTCCCTTTCTCGAACATTTTGATGACTCGTTATGATGTTTAAATTATGTAAAATTCTTCAGACTAGCCTTCAAGGTCCTCCAACATATAAAGTAAAATTACTTCTTATTTAGTATTTGTTCCCCAAAATATATTCTATGCTACTGCAAAATTATGACATTTACTATTCTATAAATATGTCTAAATTTTCTTTTTTTCTTTTTTTAATGTTTTATTTATTTCTGAGAGAGAGAGAGATAGCGTGAGCAGGAGAGAGTCAGAGAGAGAGGGAGACACAGATTCTGAAGTAGGCTGAGAGAGAGAGGGAGACACAGAATCTGTGCTGACAGCCAGCTCAGAGCCCGACACGGGGCTTGAACCCACGAACCATGAGATCATGACCTGAGTCAAAGTCGGACGCTTAACCAACTGAGCCACCCAGGCGCCCCAATATGTCTAAATTTTCAAACTTCTGTACTTTTCATGGTCTCTCTTCCCCTTAGTTCAGAGTAAGATTTCCATATCCATGTATTGCATTCTTATATACATTCCCACACTGTACAAAGAGCTGCCTTCTTCATCAAGTCTTTCCAGTTGCTATGGACTGGAATGTGTTCCCTGTCCATTCATGTGTAGAAGCCCTAAGCTCCAGTGTAACTGTACATGGAGATAGGGCTTTAGGAGGTGATCAAGGTTAAATTAGGCCATAGGGTAGAACCCTCATTCAGTAGGACTACTAACCTAGAGAGACAGAGTGAGATAGATTTCTGCAAGTACTCAGAAGAAAGGCCACGTGAGTTCGAAGAGGCCATCTGCAAACCAGCCAGTGTGATCCCATTAGGGAGATATTCGGATGGAAGATGAATCTTGGACTTTTCAGTCTCCAGAACTGTGAGAAAATACCATTTCTGTTGTTTAAGCCACCAGTCTGTGGTGTTCTGTTGTGGCAACATGACTTAATTAATACATTTATCCAAAATGAGGTATCATCACTTGCTTTTTTTGTCCATGTATACAGTTCATTTTTGCTAAGCTGCGTAATTATTATAGTCTGAAGAGCTTTGTATCTACTGTTGTAGCTGTCTTAGTACAGATGAAATTCATAGAGGGGAAGAAATGTAAAATTTGTTTTTCTGTACTCCATATACGTTATATACCACACATTCTTTATGTGAGTATTATATTGCATTGAAAATATGAAAACTCTATAATAAAGTCAGATCCTGTTAATAGAATTACTAGGTATGTGTGGATTGAGGAAGCAATCTTCTCTCTGAGAAGTTACGGGGGGAATGTTGGAGCCTAAGTTTCTAAAAGTACTGTTACTTAAAATTGTAGTATTGTAGGGGCGCCTGGGTGGCTCAGTTGGTTGAGCGTCCGACTTCGGCTCAGGTCATAATATCACGGTTCGTGGGTTCAAGCCCTGCGTCGGGCTCTGTGCTGACAGCTAGCTCAGAGCCTGGAGCCTGTTTCAGATTCTGTGTCTCCCTCTCTTTCTGACCCTCCCCTGCTCACATTGTCTCTCTCTCTCAGAAATAAATAAAAACATTAAATTTTTTTTAAATTAGCGTATTATATACCATACACACATATCTGAAAAATCGATACAGGTATTTAAAACATCTGCAAACTAATGTACATGTAACTGTATGAAACTGGAAAAGTCACTTTCTTCCTGGACGACATTTTACAAGTCTAAAAATAACAGGAGTAGAATATGGTCTCCAAGGTTCTGGATAATTCTCACCCATAGGTCCATAGATTTGATACGAACAAGCATATGCCAACAAGTTCATGATCTTTTCATCATAGCACTTCCTTAAAGCTATGATCTTATCAATAGTGTGACAAGGGCACTTTAATTTGCTATTTTGTGGACTATGGTTAGAAATGACTTGCAACACGGGGGCACCTGGGTGGCTCAGTTGGTTGTGCACCCGACTTCAGCTCAGGTCATGATCTCATGGTTTGTGAGTTCGAGCCCTGCATCGGGCTCACTGCTGTCAGCCTGTCCGCATAAGGCCTGCTTCAGATCCTCTGTACCCTTCTCTCTGCCCCTCCCCCACTTGTACTCTCCCCCCCAAAAAAATTAAATTAAAAAAAATTAAAAAGGAAATTATTTGCAACACTGTGTGATTCAATGATCAAGAAGTAAATATAAGAATCCTCAAAATACATTAATTGTGATCCTGGTATTAGCTAATGCTTTGCATTGGGTGCTTTAGTACACTATTTACCTTTACAACAATCCTATTATGTTGGTACTAGGAACCCATTTGGAGATGAGACCACCAAAGTTCAGAGCAATGGAGTTAAATTTCTCAAGATTTTGTATCTAGGTATACATATATATATTAACATATGATTATTACTATATAGTATATAATATGTATTATATGAACTATAATTATAATGTTAATATAGTATGCATTATATATTATATATAACATATACACACTATAAATATATGTGATATGTATTACTATATCATATTATATAACATTCATAATTATGTAATATGCAGTGTGATAACAATATACAGTAATATGATGTTATATATGTGTACATGTATATCTACATGTGTGTATGTGTGTGTATGTGTGTATATATACTATATATATAGTTAAAGAAGGGATGAATGCTGTTTTCAATATTCTGTACTGACTACAGTTTTAAAACAGTATTTATTCTTTTATTTAAAAATTTTAAAGAAATTAGAGAAAAGATGACCAGTTGAAAACACATATTACTATAATCTATTTTTTATTTCTATAATGAGAAGTATAAAGAAAACTGCAAGTGTCTCTTGCTATACTATGTATTAAAATTTTTATTTTAGGCTAACTCTTTTCATTTTGTTTTTTTGATATATATTGTATATTTCCCTACAAGGAAAAACTGGCTTCCATTTATCTTTAATTTAATCTTGAAACCTGACATATCATATTGAATTTCATTTGCTTCTAAGTAATGTACAGCGTGAGTTTGGCTCATCAAATTTTGAAATTCAGGGGTTTTTTTTCTTCCAGGTAATGGAAAATTTTTAAATGTCATTTCAGTTCACTATATTACATTTGGTAGTGTGTCATAGATAAGAGTAGAAAAAAAGCAAAAATCTAAAGCATTTACATTTTTTAAAAGCAAGTCTGCTGTTTAATCTCTGTAACCTCTGAGGGTTATTATTTTTTTTTTTTTGATGAAAATTAAAAAAAATTCTTAAGCTTGTGCTGCAAACATTAAGTTGGCTATTTTAAGGTGATAAGCATTTCATATATTAGACATTTAGCATAGTTAAAAACCAAACTTTGAGAAAATGGACTGAGGGGTTTGCCTACCAATTAAAATTTATTGCACTAAATTTAATGCCAAAAGTTGAGATGTAATTAGCTCAGAGCACAAAGCTGTGAGAGAAACCTGTCAATACCCACCCCCTCTTCCTCCTACCTCCACTTGCAGTTATATTCTGATCTCTCAGTTTTAACCTCTTTGCAGCTTCCCACACTTTCCTACTTAGCATTCAAGATCCACATCTATTAAATTCCTCCTTATATCCTTCCAACCTCTCAATCCTTCCTTTAATTAACTCCTCCACTCTGACCAAGTCTTCTTCAGGGACTACCAGCCACCTGGATAGATGATGGTAGAATATCTTCTCTGCCCACAAGTGATGCCATATATGTCTCCATCCACAATATTAGAGAGCCCTTCTTTTAAAAAATTTTGACATTTATTTATTTTTGAGAGACAGAGTATGAGCAGGGGAGGGAGTCACAGAATTCGAAGCAGGCTCCAGGCTCTGAGCTGTCAGCACAGAGCCCAATGTGGAGCTCAAACCCACGAACCTCGAGGTCATGACCTGAGCTGAAGTTGGCTGCTTAACCGACTGAGCCACCCAGGCGCCCCAAAATTAGAAAACTCTTGATGGTCACATGAAGTTCTGACAATTCTTATCTTTTCATAAATGTTGGCAACCTAAATTTCATTTATCTCTCTCCCTAACACTTTGGAAGTAGAGAGATAGGCAAAAGTTTACTATTCTGAGGATAGACAACAGTCATTGGCTGGCTCCATCACACAGGTCTCCTTTCTCAGGGAGTCCAGAGAGTGAAATTCCACTCTCACCAGGCTCATCCAGCCTTCCCTGTCTCTCGCCCACATTTCTGCCCTTTCCTCTTCTCTTCTGCACCCAACTGATCACCTTTCAGTTCATCTTCAACACTATTGCCGGAGATGCCATCCTAAAACTCCTCCTTGCATATGCTGGTCTTCAGCTCTAGAACTTCATGCTGGATTATTACCTATAAAATACAGTGAGAACTGTTCAAGTAGATTCTCAGAACTCCCTTTTGGTTAAGTCACAAGTAATTTTCTAAACTACTGTTAGTCTTTTCCAAGAAATCCCCATACTTCTGAACTGGTCTTTTAGCAAACATTGCAACGATGTCCCGTATGTGTCCAAGCCTTCAAAACTGTTCTTCCTTAAGTAACCTTTCTCCTTATCTCTGTCTACCTTTCCTTCAAAGCCAAACCAATTCCCAGATTGCAATGAAGGCTATAACCATCAATTTTAGTGATGACTCCCTTGTCAAAATCCTATCTACTTATTGTCTGCCTTGTCATTTGGCTTTTAGTGATGCTGTCTCATAATATTGATTTGTTAATGTATTTTCTCTTACAGGCTGTAAACGTGTTGTGGTTAGACACTCTTCTTGATAAATTTATGTTAATATTGACAGAAAAACTAAGGTAATCCAGGCACATATACAATCGAGGAATTTGGGAATTAGGTTCAAAATAACCAATCAATCAACTAACCAATATTTAGAGCCTACATTGTTTATGAAAGATGTTAGGTTGCAGGGATTTTTAAAAATTCGTAGGCGACAGTCTTTCCAAGAGATTAACAGTGTAATCTTAATAATATACATGAATAGAAAATACTTTAAATAGATGCAAGTGACCATCAGATGCTAAAAAGAAAGAATTAATATTATACCTCGCATTTTATTTCAACCTTTAGCATACAGTACATGTCAAAGTCTGGTTTAGTGGTAGGTATCTCCTTGAGGTACAAGGCATATGAAACATTATTTAAATAAAAGCGAAAGGAAATTAGGAATCTTCCTGAAACATATCTTCAATGAATGACCTATGCAAACTGTTAGCAATGCTGCCAGGGTCTCAGAAATAAAATATTAAGTCTTGCATCCTAGACCTATCCTATTAATATTAAGTCTGTGTCCTACACCCATGTCAGTAAGCCCAGTTGTTTTAATATCAAATTTCATTGTACTTAATATAATACTTTCAGAATCTATGCTCATCAATATGTACAAGACTCCTAATTGGCAAGATCCTGAACCTATTTCAGTGCATAAGCTACCTTCTTCCTTACTAGATCCTATAGATCAGGACAGTCCTGGTGTCCACGGAGGTAGTATAGTGTGGAGGGCAGGGTGGATTTGGCCCAGAAACAAGTGCTATCCTTTCATGAAACTCCTGTCCAAATGGAATCATTGAAAATTGTGTCCTCTCTCGTTTTTCAGTCAGGGATCCTAGAGGGCAGGGACACTGAAGCAGAATGGTACATGGCTTTCTCCATGGCAAGGGGGACTCAAGAAGTTTGGGAGGTTAGCGTTTTCAGTTTCTTCCTGCTTTCCCCATGTCATGATTTAGGTTCCCACTTTTGACCCACCAAGGCCCCTGATACCTTTACCTCAGAGGCCTGGTGACCTTGTACATGAATTGGTACCGAAGCTCTGTAACAGTGTTGGTCAGGCTCTAAGCCAGGGGCTCAAACATAACTTCCCTGCAGCTACATATAAATAACAAGCTGCCACAGAAAACTTCTAGTTTTCCTTTTTTGTTTCCTGTTTCCTTCCATGTGCAGGGAGATTTTAAAGTGTCCACTTTTTTTTCCTCTCTTTGTGTTCTTTCTAGAGCCATGATGTGTAAGGCACCACACTGCACTGTGATAATATCGTTACCATAAAAAAACAAAACAAAACAAAAAGGCTCCACAGCCACATTATCTTTCCATTGGTTGCCTCCATCCACTCTCCACCCTACGCCTTCAACACTTTGAGCAATTTGACTAATTATTGACACTGTCACATGACATATTAATGCTGTCTCCTTTGTCCTGGCAAGTAAGTTATACACATGCTAATGCTCACCAATCATTTGTACAACCCAACCCCCAAATTCCACTTGGTGATTCCCACCCTACCCACTTACGGCTATTCTCAGTATTCATTATTTTATCACTGAGGGCTCCAGCAAAAAGTACATGTCAACACAAAATTGGTGATTAACAACAGTTAAATGCAGTGATTATATCATAAAAGTACAAAGGGGTTAAGAGAAACCATTAACATGAAGCATCCGAGGCTGGCAACATGAGAAGCTGTTACCTAGAACTGAGCAGGCAAATGGAGGGATACTTACTTGATTTCAGCAAGATCCAAGTGGGCCGTGTGATAGGAGCCAGGAGATTTGGTTTGGCATTTAGGCAACTGTTAGGAATAAATACCCTGAGTCTTCCTTCCCAATGCACGCCAACCTCTGCCAGTGTATCCCTGTGACCAGATCCTACAGGACCCCCAGGGCAAGGGAGCTGTGGTAATGTGGCCCACAAAACCCAATCTGTTGATTCACAGAGCAGGTCAGAGAAGGTTGGACATTAACTGCATGGGAAAATGAGCGAAAAAATGTACATCAAAACTTTGTACAAAAAAGAAACTCTAATTTCTTTTCTGAAGTAACTTTCAGTAGTCATTTAGCTATAAAATAGTAGAATATATTTTTGTCCTGTTAAGCTTGGACTCTAACTCTTTGACCTATTAAGTGGATAAAAGCATCACTTCTGGTAAAAAGGAATTCTTGACCCACGTAAATTCTGCACTTGAAGAGAAATCTCCAGGATCAAGAGCACTTTCTAAATAATGGAGAAGCAATGAAAAAATAAAATTGTATTTAAGACTGGATTCCACATTTAAGGTTCATGTCATTTATAAAGCCAAATGATTTATGTTTCTCTGATATAAACAACATGCTCACAAGTACATAAAGCTTTGAAAGTGAATAACTGTGAGGCCTTAAAGTTATGAAAGCCTGGATGCCAGTGAGGTCAGATCTGGACCTCATTTGCTGAAGCAGCACAAGAGAGCCTGCTTGAGCAGGCCTGTGATTCAAGCTGAGAAGGGTGAGGTGCTGGGGTGCCTGGGTGGCTCAGTCAGTTAAGTGCCCAACTTCGGCCCAGGTCTGATCTCACTCATTCATGAGTTCGAGCCCCGCATCAGGCTCTGTGCTGACAGCTCAGAATCTGGAGGCTGCTTTAGACTCCTTGTCTCCCTCTCTCTGCCCCTCCACTGCTCACACTCTGTGTGTCTCTCTTTCAAAAATAAATAAACATTAAAAAAAAAAAAGAGGTAGAAGGGTGAAGTGCTAGGGTGAAAAAAGTAAAAACCAGGGACAGCCCACTTATTAAGAACTGGACTAACTTCTGTCTCTGTATCTTAAGTGGAGTATTCTTCCCTTCAGTGCTAAACCCTTCTGGGTATTATATTACACAATAACAGCCCCTCAGTTGGTTATGACAGTACCAGCTGCAGATTACTTAGTACATATTTAGAGAAGTACAAAGAAAGTAGAAATGGCCCATTCACAATACACCCTGGCTGCGATGCGAAGAAAGCAAGTTGTTAATGTCACTACTCTATACAAACAAACAAAACCCAAAAAGAAGACATTTCTTACCTCCATGTCCACAAATTAGCGTGTGCTTTCTGACAACTTTTAAAAATATTTGAGTTTATAAAAGGCTTCTTTCCTGGAACCAATCTACTAGATTTGTGTCTCAGCTCCAACACTGATTGATGGTACAATTTGAAAAATCTATTTAACAGTTCAGTACCTCAGTTTATCCACCTGGAAGTAGAGTAATAATGTAATAATAGCACCCCCCCCCCATAGTCTTATTCTGTGAATCATGTGAGTATGGAACGGTCTAAGTTAGAGGATAACCCAGGATAAAATAAGTACTGTAGGTGTGAGCAATGTTTACTGTTACACACAATGCGGTAGAGTCAAGAGCAGATACAGGTCTGTGACTACAGCTTAAATAGGAGAAAAGGACATGAGCAAGAGGGCAAATTGGAGCAATAATATTTACCAAAGTCTATACTTCTTCTTTTGAGAAACAGTAAAGGCGGGGCACCTGGGTGGCTCAGTTGGTTAAGCGTCCAACTTCAGCTCAGGTCATGATCTCACGGTTTGTGGGTTCAAGCCCTGCGTCGGGCTCTGTGCTGACAGCTAGTTCAGAGCCTGGAGCCTGCTTCAGATTCTGTGTCTCCCTCCCCTGCTCATGCTGTCTCTCTCTCTCTCTCAGAAATAAATAAAGCATTAAAAAAAAAAAGAAAAGAAAAACAGTAAAGTTTATAAATGATATGAAAACAATAGTATGAATGAAGTGAAGCAGTAATATAAAGGTTAATTTTAAAGAAAAAGGTTATTTTCAGAAAAATTAAAAAGAAAAGTTCTTAATACCATAACCTATGATGCCAGGGAAAAGCTGTATTTAAAAGAAGTTATAGGGGCGCCTGGGTGACTTAGTCGGTTAAGCCTCCGACTTTCGCTTAGGTCATGATCTCGCGGTTCGTGGGTTCGAGCCCCGCGTCGGGCTCTGNCATTGGGCTTTCTGCCCTCAGCACAGGGCTTGCTTGTGATCCTGCATCTCCTTCTCTCTCTGCCCCCCCTTCTTTCTCTCTAAAAAATTTTTTAAAAAATTAGTTCTATTTTAAAAAATAAAATAATAAAAGAAGTTTCTTAGCCTAACTATCTTAATTAGTAGAAAATAAAGATAAAAATAAGAAAATCAAATTCTCATCTTAAGAAATTAGAAGAACGAGTTTTAAAAAAACAACGGGAAACTAGGAATAGGAAATTAATAATAAAGATATAGATGATGTAAGGTAAAATAGAAAACAAAAGTTATTTGAAAAATGATATCTGAAATGTGATACTTTGAAAAGATTACTAATGTGGATTAACTGCATATGCCAACATTACCGAAGCACAAAGATAGAAGCACTGACAAGATCAGAAATCAAATAAGAATCAGAAGAATTAATATAGGAAAAAAGTATGCTGATTATGGGCAAATACTGAGTGAACTAGACAGTGGTAAATTTGAGAATTTAGAAAAAAAATATGATTTCTTTGCAAAATACCAATTACCAAAATTAAATCAAGATAATAGGATAAGGTGACAAGTCACTTACCATTGACAAAATTAGGAAAGTTGTTTTAGAGCTCTGTCACTGAAAAGAGTATCAGGAGCAAATGTATAAACAGATGAGCATTCTTCCTGAGTCTTAAAGAACAGATATTTCCAATATTGTTTATAATATTCCAGGCCATGTAAATAATTAAACACTAATTTATTTTATGAATATAACATATCCAAAGCCTGACAAAAGTAATACCAAAACCCAATATACCTTAATTAAGAGTAGATATGCACAAGATACAACAGGTGTTGGTGAGGAAGCAGAGAAAGAAGAATGAATCCTCTTTCACTGCTGGTGGGAATGCAAACCAATGTGGCCACTCTGGAGAGATGGATATTCCTCAAAAAACTAAAAACTACTTTACAGTCCAGCAACAGCACCATTGGGTATTTACCCAAAGGATAAAAAATAGATTTGAAGGGATATGTGCACCCTGATGTTTATAGCAACACTATCAACAATAGCCAAACTATGGAGAGAGCTCAAATGTCCACTAACGGAAGAACGTATAAAGAAGGTATGTGTGTATAAGTATATGTATATGTATATGTATATGTATATGTATATATAATGGAATATTATTTAGCTATTAAAAACAATGAAATCTTGCCATTTACAATGACATGAGTGGAGCTAGAATATATTATGTTAACTGAAATGAGTCGTCAGAGAAAGACAAATACCATATGATTTCACTTATATGTGGAATTTAAGAAACAAAACAGTTGAAGATAGGGAACGGGGGAAGAGAAGAGAGGGAAACAAACCAGAAGAAATTCTTAATGATAGAGAACAAACTGAGAGTAGATGGAGGAAGGTGGGTGGGAGATGGGCCAGATAGGTGATAGGGATTCAGAAGAATACTGTTGTGATGAGCACTGGTGTTATATATAAGGGATGAATCACTGAATTCTACTCCTGAAACCAATATTGCACTGTATGTTAACAAACTAAAATTTAAATTAGAAAAAAAGAATAGAAGGGCACCTAGGTGGCTCAGTCGGTTAAGCGGCCGACTTCGGCTCAGGTCATGATCTTGTGGTCCATGAGTTTGAGCCCCGCGTCGGGCTCTGTGATGACAGCTTAGAGCCTGGAGCCTGTTTTGGATCCTGTGTCTCCCCTTCTCTCTCTGCTCCTCCCCCCCTCAAGATCTGTCTCTCTCTGTCTCAAAAATAAATAAGTGTTTAAAAAATAAATACAAAATAAAAAAGAGTAGATACGCAGATATAACAAATAAATATTAGCAAAAAGAGCCAACAAGATACAAAAATATATTATGCAGTGTCAATATCAGGTCTACAAGATTGGTACAATGTCAGGAAATGTTTAGCACATTTTTCCACAGCAACACAATCAAGAATAAAAACCATCAGATGACATCAATACATAGATACTGAAAAGTGTTTTATAAAAATTCCATGGTTATTAATAAAAATGACATACAGCAGGATAAATTTCCTTGGGAAATTAATAGAATTCTCACAATATTTTATTGCTACAGAGACTTGCATTTCATTAGATAAAATAAATGTTGTTCTTGGAAGTAAAGGCACTTGATTACAAAAGACCCCTGGAGCTTTTATCTTTATCTCAATGTCACTTTAAAATATTAAAGATGGAGCATTAATTAAACATTGAGAGGTAAGATTTAAATATTAACTTGCAGACACCAAGAGTTGTACTTAAAGGAGAATAAGAATCAACATCTTGGGAGTGCTTGGGGGGAGCTTAATTCACACTCTACAATTTACTTCATGACAGGATTTTTTCCCCAAATAAGATCAAGTTATTGCACTCAGTTCTGAAAAATATAGTGCAAGTAGCAAAATATTTCCAATAGAATGGAAATAGCCCTAAATTTTCTTTACTTCCCACTTTATATCACGAGATCTAAGGTGGAGAAAGGCCATGGTGGCCATTTATTATCAGAGAATATTCCCTTGAATTGGACTAGAGGCATTGCATTTTTAATATAAACCATGGAATAAACAAACAAACAAACAGAACATTGCAGAAACTTTGTTTCGATTTGTTGTATACTCTGCTAATGAAAGACAATCATGTATTGCTTTATTTGTGTCTTTGTACTTTGAAATTAAAAAGGGGGGCTATTAGTTGGTAATGGCAGCTTAAGGGTTTTTATTTTTAATGTTAATTTACTTTTGAGAGAGAGAGAGAGAGGCAGAGTGCAAGTGGGGGAGGGGCCGAAAGAGAGGGAGACACAGAATATAAAGCAGACTCCAGGCTCTGAGCTGTCAGCTCAGAGCCAGATGTGGGACTCAAACTCATGAACCTAGAGATCATGACCTGAGCTGAAATCAGAGGCTTAACTGACTGAGCCACCCAGGCACCCCTTAAGATGTTTTAAGGCCCACTTAAGTATTGTCAGATGAATTTAACGGTGCTTTGATATCGTTAGTTATGCTCAATTTTGTTTACTATGGTGAGTATTGAGTATTCTTGCACATGCACTGGCCACAGTGTATGTGTGTTAGAACCCTATGTATAATCACAGAAAATTCCTGAATTAGAAACTAAATTCTGAACTCTTCTGCTTTCTCATGAAGTAAAAGATAACACATTGACTAAACTGTTCTGAAGATTTTATATCTAACATCATTCTAATAAATTGAGAGTAGAATATCACCCCTTTCCATTTAATTAGAATTCAGTCTTTCTGAACATTTGATTTGTAAAATGTAAACTTCCTAATTACAATGAACTATTAGCATTATCCACCACCTCAGTATGAAATCTCTATCTGCCCCTGAAAATACCCAATAGCACCAATCACATATTCAGAGTGTCAATAAATTAGGTATAGGATTATAAAAGCTAAATTTACACAGAAATATGTAATCTTTGGATTTTGTAATCTTCATTTCACAATAATTATCACTTATGGACTGTACTCAGCCCTAAGGATAAGAAGGAGAAATGTTGTCCCTTCTCCAGAGAAAGTCACTGTCTAAAGTAGGGTACATATACAAAAATCAAAATTAAATGGGATAGACACAGATGAGTGATGTCAGCAAACAGTAGAATGGAATTTTTCAGCCCTCATCTATTAGAATTAATAGACAAATTCAACAAAGTTGCAGGATATAAAGTCAACATACAATCATCAGTTGCATTTCTGTACACTAACAATGAACTATCCAAAAACAAAAACTAAGAGGAAATGAAGAAAGCAATCCAATTTAAAACAGCATCAAAAAGAACAAAATAGTTAGGAATAAGTTTAGCCAAGAAGGTGAAAGATCTGTATGCTGAAAACTATTATTGATGAAAAGAAGTGAAGAACATGCAAATAAACAGGAAAATATTGTGTGTTCATAGACGGGAAGATTAATATTGTTAAGATGTCCAGACTGCCTAAAATGATCTACAGATTTGATACAATCCTGTCAGAACTTCATGTTGTACACCTTAAATATACACAATTTTATTTGCCAGTTATATGTAAATAAAGCTGAAAAAAATCATACTGAGAAAAGAGCTGTGGTATAAGTCTGTACGCTATGACCCTGTGGAGGAGGGATTTTGTTTAACTGTGGGTAAAGAAGGTGTCCCAGGAGGGAACATTGTGTGACAATAGAAAAAAAAAATAGAAAAGAGTATTAGCAAGGTAGAAAATGTGGCATTTCAAGCAAGGAGAAGAGCTCATCCAAAGGCCCAGCTAAGGAGAAGCATGACTGTGCCAAACAGAGGTAAGATGACTGGTAGGCTCTGAGAACAGTAGGAGAAAGGGAGAATGGAAGACTAAGTTAACATGGCGGCAACTGGTAAGGAGAAGAGGGGATGAAATCTAGAGCTCCTTCAAAGATGACTTCCAAGGCTTTGTGACTAGTTGGATGGGGTAGAAACCTGGGAGAAGGATTTGTCTAAAATAACAAGCTTCAAAAATTGGTGAGATAGCAATGCCTTTCACTGAGATATAAAATATATCATAAGTATAGAGGTTTATTGGAGAAAACGACAAATTTAGTTGGCAGCATGTTGAGTCAAAGGGGCTGTGGGATATCTAGTTGGAGACAATCACGGTGAAATAGCCTCAGAGGCCTGGAGAAAGTCATTTGGGGACATAGGAATTATGTTTCACTCATGGCCAAAGCCATGGGTAAAACGTCCACAAATTGTGGAAAGAGTAAGAAATCATGTTGCAGTAGTTAAAGGTCATTAAGTCTAACCATCCACGGAACTTGAGTCTGTTTTTAAGTGTTCTCTTCAAACAAATCCAGGAAATAGAACATCTTCTCTCCTAAACCAGTGAGCATATTAGAAATTTTTCTGTATGATCTATTAAAATCTCTACCTATATTCAGTTCTCCTTTCTTAATATCCAGGGTTATTTTTTATTCCCACTGTCTCCTTCAAGGACTCCAGTTACACACACTTAAGCTGCTTGAAGCTGTACAGCACACTCCCATGCTCTCCATGCATTTGTTTGTTTTTCTCTCTGTGTTTCATGCTGGGTGTTTGCTGTTGCACCTCTCCAAGTTCACTAGTCTTTTCTTCTGCAAAGTCTCTTCTGCTGTTAATCCAACCTACTCTGTTTTCCATCTCAAATATTGTTCTGTTCATCTCTAGCAGCTTGACTTCACTCTTTTTCTAGGCCTTAGATGCTCTACTTAACATACTCAACCTTTCCTCTAGTTCTTCCACGTGTAATACATTGTAAATAACTTCGGTGTCCTTGTCTGCTAATCCTTCCATCTTTGCCCTTATGTACTGGTTTCGACTTCATTTTTCTCCCCATATTTCCCACTCCCTTGAGTTCACAGCAATTTTCAATTAGATGCCAGATATCATATATTTTACCTGGTTGGGTATTGGGTATCTTTGTATCCCCAAAGACATCTTGAGCTTTTTTCTGAGATACAGTTAACTTGCTTGGACACAGATTAATCCTTTAGTATGTTGCTTTTAAGGTTTGTTAGGACTACAGTAGCACGTATTCTAGGGCTAATTCTAGGGTTGCCAAATTCAGCAAAGAGAAGTATAACACACCCAGTTAAATTTTAAGGTAAGCAACAAATAATGTTTAAGTATAGGATGTCCAATGCCACCTTGGGATATATTTATGTGTTAAGTTTTCTTGAAGATTCAATTCATTCACTCATTTGTTAAACAAATCTTAATGAATCTCAAGGTTTCTCTTATGGACTTGGGAGGCTGAAGAAAAGAATAATGAAGTAGAATATAATGTCTTGAAGAGCTTATAATCTAGATGACAGACACACAAGAAACAACAACAAATTGTTTTTTAAACAATAGGTGAAAAGGTATTGGCACTGTTTTAGAATTTTAGTTCACTGCCCTCCCAAAAAAGTAGGCAATGAATATTTATTAATGTAAAAGTGATCACTTACAAGTGGATGCTGTTTTAGGGAATGGTACACAAACTCATTAGAGTTTGACCAGTTTAAAGAATGCTTACCACTGCACAGCATAGATTTTAAATAAATTAATGATGACATTTGCCCCAGGGAACTTGTAAAGGCCCAGCCTTGCATACATGTGCTTTGGTTAGACTGGTCTCCTGAGAATTATTACCATTCCCAGAGTAAAATCGGCAATAGGATCTACCTATATCATTAATCTGGGAGCAGGAATTTCTCTAACACTATTATTATTTCATAGTCTCAAGGAAATTTAAGAGCAATAATGATAAAAAATCCATTACTGAATTTTTAAATATTTTCACCTCAAGCAAATGAAATTGAATAGTAATTGTACTGTATATATCTCTTGTTAATTTTACTTTTTAGACCCTTTATCAAATATGGATATGGGAAAGGAAGATTATCCAAAATGTATTAAATAAGTACAAAGAGAAGAATAAAATCTATATATTATTTATACTCCAGTGGCATTTTTTTGTTTGT
>NW_027527956.1:101270-209083 GCF_008692635.1 Crocuta crocuta
AATTAACCCAAAATATTTATGATCATCTCAAATTAATGATGGCCTTTTAAAATGAAACTTAGAATTTACACACAGAGAAAAAACTGTACATTTAATAAATGTCCTGCAAGGTAATAAAATTATATAAAGTGAAAATCTATCAAGTGAGTTGGGGATTGTGGCTTGATGTAGGATATATCCAAATCTAAATTAATTAGACTTTAAACAGTGGTACTCTCCTTAAGGCCAGTACCAGCCGTTGTAACAAGCAATTTATATTTCAGAGAAAAATCCTTTTCTTTTCGGAAACTTTAAAGGACTAATACTGCAATTGAAATTTTATTTCATTTGTTAGGAAAATACTGGCTGATTTGAGAAGTTTGAATGGTTAAATACTTTGAAAAAACCTTCATGGTACAGTTTAGCTGCCAGATTTCCAGGGATAGATTCCTCTTTACTGGGCAGTCACTGGAAGCATTGATGAAGAAATCTTGTGTGTTATGGATAAGTTCAATATCTGAAATCATATTAGATGAAAATTTAGTAGCAGTTTAAATATAGACCTGAAGTATTTCCTTGTCATCATCTGAGGCTTCTATCATCCTTTGGTCTCCAGAAAATACAAACTAAAGATATCTCTCTAAATGTATACTTTTCATTGCCTTCTTGTTCTTTTGCCTACTAAAAATAATTGTGTATCATACTAGTTCACATGTATAAGTGCCCTGGTATGTATGTATGTATTTTTATTTTTTTAAGTAGGCTTCACAGCCTGCATGAATCCCAATGCAGGGCTAGAACTCACAGCCCTGAGATCAAGACCTGAACTGAGATCAAGAGTTGAGCTGAGCCACCCAGGAGCCCCATCACATGTATGAATGCCCTGATTTTAAGTGTGTTTATTACATTTATGAAAAAATGCAAGAAAAAAATGAAAGTATTATGCATAAAAGGAACACTTAACATTCCAAATCCCAATTAACATTCCAAAGATTCAAAATAATAATAATAATTCATCTCCTTTAAATTATTTCCCTATTTACATAAACTGAATGTTATTTTTCGTACATAAGTCTTTACATCCTTTTATGAAATACCCAATTTTCATATGTCCCTTTGTCATTTTAGACAAAAAATACTTCTAAGTGCACAGTGATCTACATAAAGAAAATTCTGCAATTTGCTTTGTTTCTAAAAATTTTGATACTTAACCCCTGACATAGAACCATTTCATTTAGTATCTAGCCTGCAGCAATAGCTACTAACTTAGCAGCAGTTTCAAGAAGGAGAGGAAAAGCACCCAGCTGTGTTGTAATTCAGGGCAGGGACATCTAGAAATGGGTGCTTACAGTTGCTTTCTGATCCTGGTGATGATAAGCCTACACAAGAGATTTCCCCCATTATATAACCTTAGTCTACAAAATTCCTACTTATTGCAACATGTGTATAATCATAAGATGTAATTAAAGGGTTTGTGGTATACCTTCCTCATAATGATAAGTTGGTATGGGCTTATTTTTTTCTTTGAATTAAGAATTTATCCTCTAATGTTTTCTAAAGGAATCTCTCTGATATTTTGAAGGACATATTTCAATGGCAAAATTGATCATTCAAGCATTTAGATCATCTATAATGTTTCATATATCTGATAACTTAAAAAAGCTTCTTTTAACAATTCTTGGAAACCTAGTATTATAATCAATTAATTACATTTTAGTGTTTTCATGCAACCATGTCACTTTACCCAGAAAATTTAAAATTTAAATCATGCTTGCTTTAAAATGAGAATTACAGGTAAAAATCAATATTAAAAATATGTTGAGGGGCCCCTTAGTGGCTCATTCAGTTAAGCATCCAACTCTTGATTTCCACTCGGGTCACGATATCATGTTTCATTAGTTTGAGCCCCATGTCAGGCAGTGTGGAGCCTGCTAGAGATTCTCTCTCTCTCTATCTCTCTCTCTCCCTCTCCCTCAAAATAAATAAACATAAAAAATATATGTGTTGAACACCCTACCCTTAATAGTGATTGTACATTGTTAAAAGTAATATAGATAGGAATACATATACATGCATATAATGGTATAGGTATATTAATATAAGAGAATATTACACAGTATTAAAAATTAGGAATATTAATTTCATGGAAAAATGCTGACAATACAATATTTGGTGGGGAAAAAAGCACTGCTCAAAGTAAATGTAATAAATATTTAATTCAAAGGGGGAAATATTAATTTACAGTGGGGAGTTGGGCAGTAATCCACTTAACCAAGTGCTCTGCTCTAAGAGACAAAGTGTGTGCCGCCTGTAGGGTGCAATGGTACAGCTCGAGGAAAGAGGCTTACCCTGCACAGTACGGGCAGGCCGCATCAAACCGGCGCAAGGCCTGAATGTCCCCTAAGCAAGAGGGGATTCTGCAGCAGACTGTCTTTGGCTTGGAGCTACAACATTGGCTCTTCTCTGGGTCCTAGCCCAGTGGTCCATCCTGAAGATGTCACACTCACAGCCTCCGTAATCATGTGAGCCAATTCTGTAAACTTTCTGTGTGTGTGTGTGTGTGTGTGTGTGTGTGTGTGTCTGTGTCGCTCTCTGTCTCTGTCTCTCTGTGTTTGTGTATGTGTGTCTGTTTCTCTGTGTCTCTCTCTTTCTCTGTTTGTGTCTCTCTTTCTGTACATATATCTATATCTATATCTATATCTATCTATCTATCTATCTATCTATCTATCTATCTATCCATCCATCCATCCATCCATCCATCCATCCACCTACTTATCTATCTATCTATCTATCTATCTATCTATCTATCTATCTGTCTGTCTGTCTGTCTATGTATCTATCTATGTATCTATCTATCTATCTATCTATCTATCTAAAAAACTACTAGTGGAAGGAGGTACTTTGAGGACCTGAAAAGAGCAAATCCAAGATCAAGCCCTATGTAGATGAAGACAGGCCTCACAGGACAGGGGTAGTTTCAACTCCCAAAAGGAATCTACCAGCATCAGTCTACATTAGAGTCTTCACCCAACAACAAATTTTACTCCAGGAGAAAAAGTGGGGCCTCCCTTCTCTCAGCTTTAAGGCCTACTGCCTTTCCTGCCTGCTTCACAATAAAGCACCTGCTCCTGTGAGGAAAATCCCTAATTTCTCTCAACGCTATAATCTAGCTCCCATTTCCCAGGAAGGGGAATCATTTATATTTTCTTCTTTAAAACTTGCTACATGTCTTGAGTTTTGAACAATGAGCATATGGTACATTTATCATCACAAATTTACTTAAGGTAAATTAACCATCCACTAAATTTGAACACACTATTCAATAAATACTAGTAGATAGCTTTGTAACTTTCCCTCTCATGTGTAAATTACACATTGCAACTATTATCATGTACTTTATTTCCTGGCATATTTTGTCCAGATACCATCATTAAACCAGTTCTGTTTCACATCTTGTAAACAGTAACTCAAAGCACCCTCTCAATGGAAAGCCTGAAGCATTTGAGAAATTCCCATTGATTTTTTAAAAATATGCCTTACCTAGAAACTTACTGCCTTATGCTATGTGAGGCCTTCAGCCATATGAAATCCTCATCTACACATTTGTTTTTTCCAGATGAAGGCTGTGCTGTGGTGATTCCCACAGCTGCAGGATGCAGGTGGTGTGCTGAGATTTAGAGATGGACCATGGCCTATCATGGGCAGCATCTAGACACAGCTAAGAATGAGCTAAGGATGGAACTAAAGATGAGAATCTACAGGGAAGCTTGGACAAGTCCAGTCTTGATGATCTAGGAATATACAGGAGTGTGTGACATTGTCCAGAGGAGATTGTCCCTGCTTAAGCCACTCTGGAAAGAAACAGGCTGTCAGAATCTTAATTCCAGCCATCCAGAAAATCCAGTCGTCCCTCCAAGATGTCACTAAGGGCATTTCTGGGCCAGTGTGAGGTTCTTGGGCAGCTAGTCTGCAACAGCGTCTCACAGCATAACTTTCAGTTGAAGTTCCATCTTTAAAACCATCTCTGTAGAAATGTAGCCACACCCTGGTGTACCCATTTTTTTAAACCATCTAACAAGATGGTAAGTGTACAGTACAGTAATGTTAAGTATTCACATTGTTGTGAAACAGATCTTCAGAACTTCTTCATCCTGCAGATCTGAAATTCTTTACCCAGTAAACAACAGGGTCCCTTTTCCCCCTCCCCTCCCCCCGATAACTGCCTTACTACCTTCTCTTTCTATCTATGTATTTGACTCCTTTAGATACCTCATTTAAGTGGAATCTTAGAGTATTAGTCTTGTTACAATTGGTTTTTTTCTGCTTGTAATAATGTCTAAAGGGGATTCATCTGTGATGTACCATATGACAGAATTACTTCATTTTTTAGGGTGAAGAATACTCCATTATATGTACCTAATACATTATGTTTATTCATCCATCCATCAATAGACATTTGGATTGTATCTACCTCTTGGCTATTGTGACTAGTTATGCTATGAACATGGATGTTCAAATATCTGAGACCCTGCTTTTAATTCTTTAGCTACATACTCCAAAATGGAGTTGTTGGATCATATGGTAGTTTTACTTTTTTTAGGAGCTTACATAACTCTTTGCCCTATTGGTTGCACCATTTTACAATCCAACTATTTGGGCACCAAAGTTCCAATTTCTCCACATCCTCACCAACACTTGTTATTTTCCGTTTGTTTGTCTTTTATAGTAGACCCTCTCATAGGTGTAAGGTGATATTTCATTGTGGTTTTGATTTGCATGTCTCTGATGATTGGTGATGCTGAACACCTTTTCATATACTTGTTGGCCAAGTATAGATCATCTTTGGAGAAATGTCTATTCAAGTCTTTTGTACATTTTTAATCAGATTATTATTACTATTACTACTGAGTTGTTTGAGTTCCTTATATATTGCAGATACTAACCCCTTATCACAGATATTATTTGTAAATATTTCCTCCAATTCCATAGGTTGCTTTTCACTCTATTGATTATGTCCTTTGATGTGCACAATTTTTAAGTTTGATGTGGCCCTGTTTGTCTGTCTTTGCTGTGGTCCCCTGTGCTTTTTTGTCATATCTAAGAAATCATTGCCAAATCAAGCGTCATAAAGCTTTCTCCTTTATTTCCTTTGAGGAATTTTGTAGTTTTGTGTCTTATGTTTATATCTTCAATCCATTTTGGGTTAATTTTCATATATGGCATAAAATAGGGACCCCACCTCATTCCTTGGCATATGGGTATCCAGTTTTCTCAGAATCATTTGTTGAAGAGACTTTTTTTTCCCTCTATTGAGTGGTCTTGGCACCCTTGTTGAAGATCATTTAGCCATTTACGTGAGAATTGATTTCTGGCTCTCTATTCTCTTCCTCTTGTGCATTTGTGTGTCCTTCAGCCAGAACCGCAGTGTTTTGATTACTGTTGCTCTATAATATATTTTGTAATTAGGAAGTGTGAGCCCTCCAATTCGGTTCTTCTTTTCAATATTATTTTGTCTATTTGAAGTGCTTTGAATTTTAGGATGAAATTTTATATCTGTAAAAAATGCCTTTGGGATTTTAACAGATTGCATTGCATCCATAGATGATTTTGGGTAGTATGGACATCTTAACAGTGTGGTTTTCCAATCCTTGAACATGAGCTGTTTTTTTTCTTTGTGTGTGTGTGTGTGTGTGTGTGTGTGTGTGTGTGTGTGTGTATTTTAAGGTCTTTAGTCAATGGTTTATGCTTTTCAGTGTATAAGTCCTTTACCTCTTTGGTTATGCTTATTCCTGATATTTCATTATTAATTTTTGTACTAATGTAAATGCTATTGTTTTCTTAATTTCTTTTTATATTGTTCATTGTTAGTATATAGAAACACAACTGATTTTTTAATGTTCATTTTGTATCCTACAATTTTCCTGAATTTGTTAATTAGTTCTAACAGATTTTTTAAAAGAATCTTTCAGATTCTGTAAAAAGAGATCATTTTATCTCTTCCTTTCAATTTGGATGCATTATTTTCTTGCCTAATTGCTCTAAGATTCCTAAGTGTTATGTCAAATAAAATGGAAAGAGTGGGTATCCTTTCCTTGTATTAGATCTTTGAGGAAAGGTATTCAGTCTTTTACTGTTGTATATGATGTTGCCAATGGGCTTTTCATATATGGCCTTCATTATTTTGAGGTAGTTTCCTTCTATTTCTAATCTATTGAGAGTTTTTATTATCAAAGTGTGTACATTTAATTAAATGCTTTTTTTTATATCAGTTTAGATGATCATATAGTTATTTTAAAAATGTTTTATTTATTTCTGAGAGAGAGAAGCAGTGTGAGCAGGGGCAGGTCAGAGAGAGAGGGAGACACAGAATCTGAAACAGGCTCCAGGCTCTGAGCTAGCTCTCAGCACAGAGCCTGACATGGGACTTGAACCCACGAACCATGAGATCATGACCTGAGCCGAAGTGAATGCTTAACCGAGTGAGTCACTCAGGTGCCCCGATGATCATACAGTTTTAAACTTCATTTTGTTAATGTGGTGTTTACATCAATTGATGTTTGTATTTTGACTCATTCTTGGATTCCAGGAATGAATCCTATTTGGTTATAGTATATAATTGTTTTAACGTGCTGTTAAAATCAATTTGATATTTTGTTGAAGCCTTTTGCATTGATATTCATCAAGGATATTGGTCTGTAGTTTTCTTGTGTGGCTTTGCCTGACTTAGGCTGGTTTCATAGAATAAGCTAGGAAATGTTCTCTTCTCTTTGATTGCTTTTGTTTGTTTGTTCATTTTTCTGTCTGTTTGTTTTTGAAGAATTTCAGCAGGATTGGTATGAATCCTTCTTCAAATGTTTGATAGACTTTTCCAACGAAGCCAGTCTGGTCCTGGACTTTCTTTGGAAGTCCTTGATTCAAAAACTTGTTGTTGATGTGTTCGAGCTTCCTATTTATGAGTCAGTCTTGGTAGGCTCTGTGTTTTTAGGATTTTTTCTATGTCTTCTAAATTGTTCAGTTTGTTTGTGTACAGTTGTTTATAGAATTCTTCTCCATTGTGTATATATTTTATTTCTGTGACATTTGTTGTAATGTCCTCTCTTTCATTTCTGATTTTAGTTATTTGAACCTTCTGTCTTTTTTTATTGGTTATTTGAGCTAAGGGTTTTTCAATTTTGTTGATCTTTTCAGCAAACCAACTCTTAGTTTCATCGATTTTTTTCCTATTTTTTCAGATTCTCTATTTGATTTTATTCCTGCTGTAACCTTTGTTATCCCCTGTCGGTCTGTTAGCTTTGGTTTTCGTTTGTTCTTCTTTTTCTGGCTTGAGACATAAAATTAATTTGCTGATGTGAGGTCTTTCTTCCTTTTTAATGTACACATTTATAACTATAAACCTCCCTTAACACTGCTTTGTGTACTCAGATTTTAGGCCCTAGCCTTAATCAACATTAAGTACCTTGTAAAGTGTGTTTATTCATTCTCCCTTTTTCCCCACAATGGATCCTCATCCTTTTGTGTGATGAGTATTAATTGAATGCCTTTTCCATGCCAAGCACTGTATCTTACCTGAGGGACATTACGGGTGAGCCAAAAAGCAGTTATCCCAGCACGAAGAAGACCTGGAGGGAAGTAGTATATGGTGATAAAAGAATATGATGAGCCCGGTATCAACTAGATGTTTTTCTGCAAGCAAAAAATCTAAGTGATTTTGGCTGACAAATAAGGACATGGACTGTATTATACAACTGGAAGTTCCGAGGAATAGCAAGCATCACGGCTTTCCTACTCCCGCAGTTCTGTCTCCCTTTCTCTGTGATTCTCTCAGCTCCATTCTCCTTTGTGCGTTGGGTTCATGTTCTGACTGGTAACAAGGGAACTACAGATGGTATAGGGTGCACATTCAAAAGAAACAATGCCTAAAGGAAGCAGAGAAAATATTGCTGGCAAGAAGGATGAGATTAACATTCCTTACAAAAGGATTTCAACAAAGTTTTCAAGAAACACTGCTTACAACTATGTGTCCAGCACTCTGTTATTTTCTATTCTATCTCATTTTAAAAACATTCTGGTCACCACCAACCAAATTTATTTAATGACTGACCAATGGAGCAATCCCTGAGGGATTAAAAATAGCTCAGATCTTTCATGGTCCACCAGAGCTAGAGGAAGTTCAAGACAACATTTCAGGGAGGACATTACCGGGTCTGCCCCAGGCTCCTGACCCAACCCTGAAGGGCCTTGGTAGGAGGTAAAGGTATTTGAAATGGAATAATTTTAAGTGAAGTTAAAAGTTCAGTAAGGCCAGGGGCACTTGGGTGGCTCAGTTGGTTAAGGATCCGACTTTGGCTCAGGTCATGATCTTGTGGTTCATGAGTTTGAGCCCTGGATCTGTCTCTGTGCTGACAGCTCAGAGTGGGCAGCCTGCTTCAGACTCTGTGTCTCCCTCTCTCTCTATTCCTCCCCCACTCGCACTGTGTGTCCACTCACAGTGTGAGATCAAAAGTGTGAGAATGGGCATTGAAAGAAATTTTAAGCAATTGGGAGTTATCCTAAAGCAAAAGGAAGTCATTAAAGATTTTAAAGCTGGGTGATAATAATAAGAAAATAATTCAAGCTGTAGTGTAAAAAAATGTCTTACAAAGGTGTTCCATGCAGCTGAGCTCATGGTGGGATAAAGGGGATGGGTGTATGGACAAAGACATTGAAAGGTTAAAAAGGATTCTCAGGATCTGTGTAATATAGCAAGGAAAATATTAGCCATGAGTTAGGAAACAGTACTATCAGCTAGATTGAGAACAAAAACCAAAGTGAGCTAAAATTTGGAAATACTGTGTTCCTTTGCCTTTGGGACTTTAAGAGATAAATCAAGAGTCTGCACTGGGATTTGAAAATTAGTAGCATACAGAAAGAAATGGAGTGAAAGAAAGAAAGAGAGAGAAAGAAAGAAAGAGAGAGAGAGAAAGAAAGAAAGAAAGAAAGAAAGAAAGAAAGAAAGAAAGAAAGAAAGAAAGAAGGAAAGGAAGAAAGAAAGGAAGAAAGAGAAAGAAGAAAGAAAGAAATGGGACTACTCTGAAAGACTATGGGGAGTGAGAGAATCAGACCAGGAACCCTAAGGCATAATACCAGTATTTGAGGAGTGAGTAGGAAGGAAACACACACAGACTGGAAAAGAGTAGCCAGACATGTGAGAAACCTGGATAGTTGGATGGCAAAGAAGCTGAGGAAAAGAATAAAAGAGGAAACTGGGAAATGCTCTAAGGATGTCAACTAAAGGCAAATATGAAAATCACTTGTTGGATTCAGAGAGACACAGAGAGATCACTAACCACTTTGGGACAGTAATTCCACTGAAGCTTCACAGACTGGCGATCTTGTGTTTAAAGGGTGCATTAACAAGTGAACAAATGTTTCATTTCCATAAATTTGACTTTCAAAGGCAAGGGAGAGATCTAGCTTGACAAAGACACATAGTTGAGAGAGGAATTTATTTTTGCTAAAAAAGGGACATTTTTGCTAAAATAAAAGAGACATGCAAATCACTTAAGTAAATATAATAACACAATTCTGAAACCATTAAGTGGCCTGGAATGGGATGGCCAAGAGGTACTACATACACTCTAGGGAAACATACATTGCAATACATCAAAATGAATTAGCGTTCAACGCAATCAATGGAGCCTGCTGCATTTTCACGAGGATAATGCCTCTCCTTCCTGATTTTCTGCTCAAAACAGCAGCCAAGGAGCCCTGTTATGCTTCCGCAGAAGCAGTACCACAACACTCCTGCAAGCAAAGGAGAGCAGTAACCTCTGTGAATGTGAAAACAGCCCTGCGGCCCAGCACGGGCCCTGTTGGCAATGCATTGCCCAGCAAAACACAAGCAGTTTGATTTCCCAGCCAGTACTTCCTCAGAAAAACTGCGTCATAAATAACTACACGGAATCTTTCCCCTTGGACAGAAAGATAACTCTACAAGGGGTAAGAAAACCACTACCTTTCGTGGTTTCTCTGAGGACATTTGCATCATTTAATATCTGTGTATTTCTGGGTGGTACTGGGCATCTGTATTACTGGGATATATAGCTAAGATATCTAGATTATGTGGACACTCAGTACCTAAACGCCATAGGCCAAAGAAGGAAGCTTTCCTCCAAAGGCTCTGAAAGATGAGTAAACTCCTCTACTCCCTGTTTACTTTCACCCTCCGTCATCTACAGGATTAGGTCAACCCACTTTGCTTCATGTTCAAGGCCCTATGAATCTGGCCTACAGTATGATGCTTCTTTCCCTAGCCACACACAGGAATTGTTTAAGCCACTTGGTCTACCTTGCTAGCCTCTTGCCTTTGCACAAGCATTATGTAAAGTTCTCCCCAGCCTATTCTCTGTCCAAGCCTCCCCAACCAATAGATCCCACTACCTGATTCATATCATCTTCTCTGAACACTCTACCTGGTGTCCTCTTTCCTACCTTCTCTCAATTTCGTATACTATAGGGTTTGATAACAACTTCATACAAAGCTTAGTGACCATATATAGCTTCATGTTATATTCCAGAGACTCATTCGAGAAATATTTATTGAGGAGTTATTAGGGGCCATAAAGTGCACATAAAAATTTCTTGCCTTCTTGGAACTCTGGTTCTAGGGGGAGATAAAAAAGAACAATTACATAATTCCCACTAAAATCTGAATCTTTTGATCTGACCCCTAGCTAGGCAGAAGACTACGAAAATCAGTTTCTTGTACTAGGTAGAGCAATGGACTTTGGAGTTAGAGACACCTAATTCAAGTCTCAGCTCTGTGTGACATAAGGTGATCCAATTAACTTCTCTGTAGCTCGGTTTCTGTCATTTGTGAAATGAAGTCATTACTGTCTACTTTTTAGGTTCCTTGAGAAGATTAAGCAATCTAACACACGTAAAGTTTTCTTAAACTTAGTGTTTGCTCATTTACCATGTACTGGATGAATGAATGAATCTTTATTTTAGATCTGTGTGAAATGATCAAGGTGGTGCATATATATAAAAATGAGACTTAAGAATAAAAAAAAAGTTGCTGCTCCAAAAAACTAAAGAAAAAGAACAAAAATATGAACAGAGAAAAAAACATTGTCACAAAAAAATCTAAAAAGGCTCATTCCGTCATCTTGGAACCTGTGGGGGCCTGCTGGGAACAGGACTTCTAAAATGACAAATATGTCTGGAAGGCTGTGGTCCAAGGTCATTTTCGCTGGCTATAAGCAGGGTCTCCAGGACCAGAGGGAGCACACAGTTCTGCTTAAAATTGAAGGTGTTTATGCCGAGATGAAACTGAATTCTATCCAGGCAAGAGATGTGCGCGTATGTGTACAAAGCGAAGAACAACGCAGTGCTCCTGGTGGCGCACCGAATAAAGCCAGAGTCATCTGGGGAAAAGTCACTCGTGCTCATGGACACAGTGGCGTGGTTCACGCCAAGTTCCGAAGCAACCTTCCTGCTAAAGCCATTGGCCACAGACTCCGTGTGATGCTTCCCCTCAGGGACTTAAACCAACTGAAAAGGAAGTAAATAAAGGTGTAGACTGGTTAAAAATAAAATCTAGAAAGAGAAATGAATGGCTCTCAGACTGTTATGTATTAAATGCTTACCATTTCCCTGGCCCCGAGCTAAGGAATTCAACTGTACTTCTCAAACCAACCTATTTATAGAGATCAAAGTAAGACGATGGTGGCGTGACTGTGAAGTCACACAAGAGATCAGATAAGTGAATTCAGGTAAAAGAGGGGTAGCAAACACTCCTTTGCTGTGGTGCACATCGCTCTTACTCCACTCAGTTGTTTGGGAGATTTGATTGATGCAAAAACCATACCATAGAAAGAGCGCAATTACCCTCCATCCTTATTTTCTATCCCTTTGGAGGAAATGCAGAATCAACACCAGGTAGAATCACTGGCAGGATCTCTCTCAAGATGCTACTTTCATCTGACATTGTGAGTCATAACACTTTGCATTTTTTAGAGCAATTTATCATTTTAGCATATTCTGCAGTTAGTTAATTTCACAATGCCTCAAAGATGTAGTTGCTGGTATTTTCACTTCCTTTTTTTCTCCTAAGTATTGAAAGGGCATTTCCCTCACATAGGGTTTCTGCCACATCATTCTAATCTAAGAAAGTAATTCTCTTTGGGTTTTCCTTTTTTTTGTGTGTGTGAACTCTACTCACTTTTATCTTCTATTTGTGTTGCTTTCAACTTGATTTAAAATTTTAAATATTAAGGAACACCTGAGTGGCTCAGTCAGTTAAGCATCCAACTCTAGCTCAGGTCATGATCTTACTGTTCATGAGTTCAAGCCCTGCATCAGGCTCTGTGCTGACAGCTCAGAGCCTGAAGCCTGCTTCAGGTTCTGTGTCTCACTCTTTCTCTGTCCCTTCCCCACTCATGCTCTGTCTCTCTGTCTCTCTCTCTCTCTCAAAAATAAACATTAAAAAATTAAATTTTAAATATTAAATCATGCTTATTCAGAAAAGCCTCTTTCTCCACATGAAAATCAACACTCATCACAATACCACCATACCAGAAGCAATGAGACAAATGTAGACTAATAGGGCTACATAATTTGAAAATAAGAAATCTTCATATAGCAATAAACATCATAAAGTCAAAAGTTAGATGATAGACTGGTAAAATCATGAGATAACTTTATGTGACATTGTCGGTTCAATATTTTACACAGGTACGGTGACTTATGGTTTGAACATAATTACATAATTTCCATTCAAATTCATGTCTTTTGACCCTCAACTAACAGAGGACTCTGGAAGACAATTTGTTGTATTAGATAGAGCATGAGCTTTGGAGCTAGAAACACCTAATTCAGATGTCAACTCTGTGTGACATAACGTAAACCAATTAATGTTTCAGTGGCTCACTTTCTATACTTGTGAAATTAAGCCATTACTCTCTGCTTCTTATATTTTAATATAATGTGAGTGGTATCATTTACATGTGGAATGTCAAAAAAAAAAGGTCAAACTCACAGAAAAGAGGAAAAAAGTGATTGCCAGGAGCTGAGGGGTGGAGGGAATAGAGAAAGGTGAATCAAAGAAGTACACACTTTCAGCTGTAAGATGAATAAAATCTGAGGCTCTCATGTAAAACATGGTGACTCTAGTTAACAACGCTGTAGTGTATAATTGAAATTTGGTAAGAGGGTAGACCTTAAATGTTCTCAACAAAATCCAAACAAAGGAAACAGGTAATTATGTGAGGTGATGAATGTGTTAATTAACTCAATGAGGGAAATCCTGACCCAATGTTTACATATATCAAATCATCACATTGTGCACTTAGATATCTTACAATTTTATTTGTCATTTATACCTCAATAAACTTGGGAAAGTGAAATAAATAAAATAAATAAATAAATTTAAGCATCAGAAAGAATGATAACAGTAGGAACTTTAAAAATATCACTGATGTTAAAATGAATGAGTTATTATTTTTGCTATTACTAATAGTAGTAAAACTAACTGTTCAATCCTAGAAATTGCCAAAATCCTCTGTTATGACTCTGGTGAATTGATAAAGACATCCAGTTGCAGTTTCTTTTGGCTGTATTTGTGTGACTATGTGACAAAAGGTATTCATATTCTCTTCCTTTTCCTGGGAAAATAACCACAGACCCACAGTGAAATCCCACTGGTATTATCTCTTGTGTCATTTGGAATGTAAAGCAGATAGTGTCACTCACATTCAAACCAAAACCAAAACCAAGTTGATTGCTAAACAAAGGGGAATTTAAACAAGCCATTTGCTTATTTCATTCACTCTCAGTTCCTATATGCAACTGCATTTTGAGAAGGATTATAGATGATACCTACCATACTTAAAAGCAAGAGATAGAATTGATCAGTACTTGGCTCCTCTAAGAGGGCAAATAATTTCATGATAATGTCAAGAGTTTCAGGCCCTATACAGAGATTACCCGCCACAACTCCCCCCATAACAGTAGCCTGGCAGGAAAGTCATGTGGTGAAATCAGGAGCCCCTAGTACTTCACAACCTGACAGTGTTTGGAGACAAGTTCTTTGCAGAGGTAATTAAGCTAAAATGAGGTCACTAGGATGGCTTCCAACCCAATATAACTAGTGTCCTTATAAGAGTAGGAATATTTAGACAAAGGTATATAGACAGAAGGAAGATGATGAAGATGAAGACACAAAGAAAAGATGGCCATCTACAAGCCAATGAGGGAGGCTGAAGAAGCCTTCTTTCCTGGTCCCCAGAAGGAACTAAACCTTCCTGACATGTCGATCTCAGACTTCTGGCCTCCAGAACTGTGAAACAATAGATGTATGCCATTTAAGCCACCCAGTCTGTGGTACTTACAAACTCCTACAAGGGCTGAAACACATCTTTGTCCAAATGGCATTAGCTAACCAGCATAATTAATGCCTGGAACCTTGACTGGGGTCGCATCCACATGAAAGACACAAGTATATATTTCCGTAGGAGTAACAAGGTATGGGAAAATTACATAATTTTAAAGGGTAGATGCAGATGTAGAAACACAAAAAGAAACCAGTTAGTGACGAAACACGTTATGAATATTTCCTACACTGCAGCTATGTATTTTCCAGGAAACTTCAGGAGATTTTACTACCTTCACACTAAAAAATAGAGTTTAGTTACTGCATGTGTCAAAAGAAGGATTCCATCTCATGCCATTTCAAAACGGAACGTTCAACAAATTGTAACTAAAATGAAATGGTACAAATACATATTTACTTCTATAATTGCCCTTGAATTTATTATTTATTTCAGAAGCTTTCAGTTAAGATTGGAGTGAGTCACCTAAAATATAGAATAGAATGGACTACAGTTGTATGCCTTTCCCCAGTAAAAGAATATGTATTAAGGAAAAGCAATTGTTTGATGATGTGTGGGACACAACCAGATCTATTTGTATTCTGCCCTTTGAAATAGTCCTTGTATATACATATTTTTATGCCATACAGCTCAAGGGCTGGTGATTATCTCTTTAAAGAAACTGCTAACCATTTCAGGAAATTGTTGAATATAATATCTGAAAATGATTTCAGAGTGTGAAAACATTTTATACACTTTGCAAATCAAATGCATTTGGCTGGAAGGGACTAGTTTATGTTACTGGCTCGATTTTGCATGTTTTTAATACTTAAGAGTTAGATGGTTTAATCTTTGGTTTCTTTAATAAAATGCAGGTGCAATTACACTGATACACCTCAGTAAGCATCCTCCCTTAACATAATCTCAGTTTTCAGGTTTGCCTCATGATGTGACATTTTCTGCTGATGGCAGAATAGTAAGCAAACGAATGGGTCTTTTTCTATAGATTTTTTATGCTTTCAGTCACACCTAGAGTTAAGGAACATAAAAAGTTCACTCAGAGTTGATCCAAAAAGAAAAGGAAACAGTAAAATTGCAAGCAAAAATCTCTTTAAAAACTTGGGCTTGAAGCCAGTTTTAAGAGTAACAGCCTAATTAGTTTCTTTTGCTAACAAGGGAAAATGGGAAGAAGAGAAAACAGACATGCACAGCCATTAGCATGGGGTCATTACTTCTCTAGACCAGCACCCTAGTGACTTGGTGGACCTCATCACATCCCTATAAGGTATGACCTTGGGTCTGGACCCTATTTGCCTATAACTTATATTACTTAAAACTACATTGTTCCAAGGGGTACATGGGAAATTTCTATACCATCCTGAAATGTTGCTGTGAACCTAAAACTGCTCTAAAAAGTTAAGTCTTAACAAAATTTTGTTCCACTTTGCAAAAGTCAGTTAAGAGAATGAAAAGACAAGTCATAGCCTGGAAGAAAATGTTTGCAAAGCACACATATAATAAAGGACTAGTATCTAAACTATACAAAGAATTCTTCAAAATCAACAACAGGAAAATGAACGATCCAATTGAAAAATGAACAAAAGATTTGAGCAGACACCTTTTACCAGAGCAAATATACAGATGATGAAGAATCAAACCAGCGCCATGACCAGCTTCAGGAGGCCCCAGAAATTAAGAGGCCCAAATTTCTGAGGCATGACTCAGCAGGCTTAAACAACCGCCATTCCCCCTGCGGGAACCAATCACTGGGGGTTGGGAAGCACCGGTCGTTCCCGCTGCTTCTCAGGCCCTCCTAGTTTTAAACTCACCAATCCCTCTGCGCTGCACCGGCCTCCGCCGCCACCCTGTCCTATCACATTGCAGTTTCTGCCTATCGCCCCTTTCCCGCCCTGTCTGAAATAAAAACCTTACCCCTCCATTGTTCGGGGCTCTCAGCACGGATCCACTGCGTTGGTGAGGTCTGGGAGCCCGAGCTTAAGCCCGAATAAACGCCCTTTGCTTTTGCATACGTGACTCAGACTCCTTGGTGGTCTTGGGATTTGGGGGAGATCGCGATGTGGGCATAGCAATGACAAATAAGCATATTAAAAGATCCTCAATATCCTGTGTCTTTAGGAAAGTACATATTAAAACAGCAATACGATACTGCGACACATCTATTAGAATAGCTAACACCTGAAGTCTTGAAAATCCCCAGTGGTGGGATGCCTGGGTGGCTCAGTAGGTTGAGAGTCTGACTTCAGCTCAGATCATGATCTCACAGCTCACGAGTTCGAGCCCTGCGGCAGGCTCTGTGCTGACAGCTTGGAGCCTGGAGCATGCCTCAGATTCTGTGTCTCCCCCTCTCTCTGCCCCTCCATGCCAATGCTCTGTCTCTCTTTGTTTCTCAATTATAAATAAACACACACACACACAAAATACCCAATGGTGATAAGGCTGTGGAACAACAGGAGCTTGCATTCATTGCTTCTGGGGAAGGAACATGGAACAGCCACTTTGGAAGACAGTTTGATGCTTTCTTATGGAAATGCACATCATCTTACCATACAATACAGCAGTTGTACTACTTGGTTTACCCAAATTGGTTGAAAACTTATGTCCATGCAAAAACCACACTGATATTTTACAGCAATTTTCTTCATATTTGCCAAAATATGAAAGCAACCAAGTTGTCCTTCAATAGGGAAATGGATAAACAAGCTGGCACATCCAGATAACAGGATAACAGGATATTATTTAGCAATAAAAAGAAATGAGCTATGGAAAAAACACGGAGGAGCACTATATGCACACAGCTAAATGAAAGAGGCCAAATGGAAAGGCTACATACTAAATGGTTCCAAATATATGACATTCTGGAAAATGCACAACTATGGAGACAGTAAAAAAAAAAATCAGTGGTTTCCAAGGATTCAGGGATAGAGAGGTATTAATACATTGAAAATGGGGAATTTTTAGGACAGTAAAACTACTCTGTATGATACAGTAATGGTGGACACATGTAGTACATTTGTAAAAACCTAACAAAGTGCACAACATAAAAAGTGAATCTTAATGTAAACTGTGGTTGTAATAAGGTATCAGTTTTGGCCCTTCCATCCTCACAAATGTGCTACACTAATGCAAGATGTTAACAATAGGAAAACTGTACTATGGTGTCGGGGAGAAGGGGTCTGTGGACACTGTCTTCACTTTTTGTTTAATTTCTCTGTAAATATAAAATTTCTCACAAAATAAAGCCTATTGATTTTTAAAAACTACACGATACTACAACACATTGAAAGAAATACTTCCCAAGATTGGGACTAAGAGCAAAGGTCATGTTCTTTGTGGGAATCAAGTAATGCCAAGTGGGTTTTGTGTCTCGTTTCTACCCGCTTTTATTTAGTGGGCCTCAGCCATCGTGGCATTCAGAAATGAAGTATATCTTGTTTTCCAGCTGCTTTCACAATTTCCAGGCTCTAGAGAACCATGGGGAACAACTATTCTAATAAAATATATACACAAAGATACAGTGTTATCAGTTGTGCTTAATGTTTTATGAGCAGTGAGCAAAGAAAAAAATAATTTTACATCAACTCCTACATAGTTCTTACTGGTTTGGACATTGATGAACTTTTAGGTGCTGGGGGTGCACGTATGTCCCATGTCCTTCGGAAACTTCCCATTATGCACTTTTACCATTTCTTCACTTTTTCTTTTCTGTGACTTGCTTTTTTTCATATTTTCTTTAGCAAAACTTGAATTCAGTTAAACTCAGCAGGCACTACTTAAGCATCTACCATACACAAGACTCTACTTTGGGCATTCGATGTGATACAAAAGCACACAAATATATCTATCCTCACATAGACTGCAAGTGTGCAGGAAGGCAATGACAGATATCATCTAACATATAACAAATAATATAGATTCTCCCACTTACCATTTAGGGATAAAACCAAATGCTATGACAGCAAATGTGTGTGTATTATATAACTAATGAGTGAGAAGGAATCACTGAGTAGGTGGATCAGAAACTGGGAAAAATGTTTCAATAAAATAGTTAATGGAAGGTAGGTAATTTGCTTATTGTTTTTTTGTTTATTACTTATTATGCATGAGTAAATTTACATCTTTGCTGAGAATTAAGCATGGACTGTGTGTGTGTGTGTGTGTGCACGTGCACGTTGTGTCTCCTTCTCTTTCTGCCCCTCCCCTGCTTGCACTTTGTCTCTCTCTCTGAAAAATAAATAAATATTTTAAAAAATTTTTTGAAAAGTTCTACAATTTCTTCTCAGTATCAGTTTGGTCACATTCCACGGTTCTTTCTTTTATTTGAGAGGAGAATGTGGGGAGGGGCAGAGAGAGAGAGAGAGAGAGAGAGAGAATCCCAAGCAGGCTTCACATTCAGCTGAGGGCCTGAAGTGGGGCTCGCTCCTACCACCCTGAGATTATGACTTCAGCTGAAATCAAGACTCAGATGCTCAAGTGACTGAGCTACCCAGGCACCCCATCCATAGTTCTTAACTTATAGCCCTATCACTGTATAGCTCAGAGTTTTGAATTTGAAGAACTGTATGAAACGGCATTAAAAAAATGCATTTGAAATATAATGCATAGGCTTTTTCATTATTTATTTGTTGTTGATTTTAAATTGACTTTATAGTAGTCCGAGAAAAGTGATTTGCATCTTTTTTCTTGAGAAGTTAATGAGGTAGTCTTTGTGACTTAACACAGGGCCAATTTCTGTGATTCTTCATCTTTAAAAAAAAAAAAATATCCAATCTCTCTTGATTATTTGTTCTCATGAATACTCAAGCTTCTTAATTAAGGATTCGAGTCCACAGTATCCTTACTCGAAAGTCTTCTCTGCTTGGTCTATCCAGTGACCAGAGAAGACTTGAGGTTTCCCAGTGTGATCATTTTGTCTTCATAGTCTCATAATTTCATCAATTTTTCTTTCAGATTTTTCAAACTTGTAATATATGTAAACATTCATGACTTTTGTACTTTCTGTTTGCATTTTGTATTCCATCAGTATGAAATATCTCTCCGGGTACCTTTTTAATGTAGTTAATATCAAAGTCTATGTTGTGAAATAATATTAGCAAATCTGTGATTTTTTAAGTATTTACCAGAGATTAGGTTTTTTTCCTCTTTCTCTTTTTCTCATTCTTGCTCTCTCATTCTTTTCTTTCTCCTTTTATAAAATAATAAAACCTATGGCAGATACCAAATTGTGCTAAAGGGAAAATGAAATATTAACTAGTTTCCTTTTTTAAATTTTAACTAAAATGTCTTTTCTATCTTAAATTTATTTAAAATACTCCTTTGGAAATCTAGATCATGACACTCTATCATATTTTATCGAAGCATTATAATTGAGAGTAATTGAAGCTCTGATTCAAAGCTGCCTCTAAAATAAAGGTTGTTTAAGGGTACCTGGGTGGTTCAGCCAGTTGAGTGGCTGACTTCAGCTCAGGTCATGATCTCTCAGTTCGTGAGTTCGAGCCCCACCTCGGGCTCTGTGTTGACAGCTCGGAGCCTGGAGTCGGCTTCAGATTGTGTGTCTCCTTCTCTCTCTGCCCTTCCCTTGCTCACGCTCTGACTTTCAAAAGTAAGTACGCATTAAAAAAAAGTAAAATAAAGGTTATTTAACAGAAAATTTTGTAAATTATCTTATACTTTTTCTATCCTGATCAAATTTCAATCCAAATTGGTAAATTCTCATCAATCGTCCATAGAAAACAGGCATTTCATTTTTAATGTTACATATTTGAAAGTAATCATGTATCTAAAGGGAGAAAGTTGATCATTTTGAAGATTCAAGCTTTATTTTTGAAAACAAGGAGGGTTGAAGGAAAATGTCAGACAATAGGGGAAAACCCATAAACTGCTAACAGACTCAGCCCACGGCTGCTTGTTTTCTCTCTCAAGAGTGTTTGCTGCCCTCTGTCGTTCTTTGCAGAAATAGGATGTAAAAATAAAAAAGATTAAAAAGGCAAAACTAATTTTTTTCAAAAACGTCAATGAACAGCAAGCATCTGTAAATATAATTGTCAAAAAAGGGCAAATGTATAAGGGCTTGAGGTTCAAATATTTTGGAGGACAATTATGTGATGAATAAAATAAGCTTTGTAGAGGGATCTGTGAGATTGTAAAGCTGCCTCATCCCTGGTCTCTATGGAGAAAGAGGTGATTAAGGACCCCACCGTGTGAGCTGCCAGCTGTATGTTCTCTGGTCACTCCCACCGATGGGTCTCCTTCATGATGACGACCATCTATACAGTCCACACAAATTAGACTGTATGATATGAAGTCCACGCAAACCTGCACAGGAAATGCACTTTCTGTTGAAAGATGATTAAGCAGCTTTACAGGACATGCAAAGAGCACCGTAGGAACAGAGAGAAGCAGCAGGGGAAAGTTGAAGTTGATGGCAAAAGCAGGATTTGGCATAAAAAGAGGTAAGAACAACATAGAGAAAACGAAACTAAAAAAAGAAGAGCTCACTACAAAAGTTCACATGTTGAATAGGCACCAGATACCCAGCTCAGGCTATTGCTACATCCTGAAAGGTACCCCAGGACAACATGCGGCCTCTTTGAGATAATTCCCAATACCTACAGACTCCCCAATTTATCTTTACAACCAACCCATATTACCTAACATGCCTATATTTCTCTTCTTCCATGTGATATGAAAGGTATTATTTTATATAAGCCAATTTAAGTCTACAAATGTGTCAGTGATTAGTATATGTCATAAGTCCCTAAATATGATAATGAAAGATGACCTGGCCCCGTTTCCAGTTCTTACAACATAGAATTCTATACCTTAGACAAACTACTGTTTTCAAAACTTTATTTTCTTTTTTTCCCCTGCTTTATTGAAGTGTAATTGCTAAGAACTGTATATATTTAAGGTGTAGGATGTGATGAGCTAATACATGTATGCACTGTGAAATGATTACCATAATCAATTTAATGAACACATTCATCTTTTCAGTTACCTTTTTTGTGTGTGAGATGAGAATACTTAAGATCTACACTCAGCAAATTACAAATGTAGAACACAGTATTGTTAATTATAGCCACAATGCTGTACACGAGATCTCCAGGACTTACTCATCTTATAACTGAAAGTTTGTACCTTTTGACCAACATCTTTTTGTTTCCCCCACCGCCGGCCGCTGACAACCACCATCCCACTCCCTGTTTCTATGAGTTGGACTTTTTAGATTCCATGAGCAGTATTTGTCTTTCTGTGTCTGGCTTCCTTCAGTTAGCATGATGTTCTCTAGGTTCATCCATGTTTTCACAAATGGTAGAATCTCCTTTTTTTATGGCAGAATAATAATCCTTTGTATATAAGGCACATATGTACATATGTGTATATACGCACAAACACGCACGCACATATTTCTTCATCCACTCATCTGTCAGTGGACATTTGGGTTGTTTTCATACCTTGGCTCTAGTCAGTAATGCTGCAGTGAATATGGGAGTGTAGATGTCTCTTCAAGATACTGATTTCATTCCTTCAGATAAATATGCAGAAGTGGAATTGCTAGATCATATGGTGGTTCTATTTTTAGGTTTTTTTTGGTGGAACTTCCCATACTGTTTTCCGTAATGGCTGTACAAATTTACATTCCCACCAACAGTATACTAGGATTCTTTTTCATTCACACCTTTGCCAACATGGATCTCTCGTTTTTTAAACAATAGCCATTCTAATAGCAGTGAGGTGATATCTCATGGTGGTTTTGAAGTGGATTGTCCTGATGATAGAAATGTTGAGCATCTTTTCATATGCTTGTTGGCCAGTTGTATGTCTTGGGGAAAATGTCCAAATCAATTAATAAATAAGAAAACTAGGCCAAATAATGATCAAGATGAGGACCTTTTAAGGATCATGCTTACTTCACTTGTGTGCTCCTGAGATTCAAAAAGAAAAGAAAAGAAAAGAAGAAAAGAAAGAACTAGAAAGATTATACTTATGGAACAGAATGGTCCAGACATATGCACATAGTTGGTATCCTAGAAAATACACTTTTTAATGGAAGACATGGAAAATTTAATGGAAAACTGTCTTCAGATGCATAATATGAAAAATAAACTTTCTGAAATAAAGTGCTAAATTTTCATATTAAAAGAGGAAAAAGTGGTAAGGAATTACTAATTGCAGAACATACTTATCAAAGTGGAGTCAGAAAAATATATTTGTACAAGAAGGGAAAATCAGGTACCTGAGAGTGTTCCACTGAACTTCCAGTGTCAGCAAAGTTTTAAGCAAAAGGAAGTGCAAAAAGAAAATTTTATTCCCATCCATTTTTCCCCTAAAAAGTATTAAGGAAATAGATATTCATTTTCAAGCACATATAACGCAGAAACATAGGACCTATGAGCTCTTCTTGGAAGGAAAAATGCATTTGAAGGTGAAATCCAGGCAACTCAGAGCAAATATAGAACAAAGAACTCAGGAAGCGAATCAGTAGCGGGGGTGAGCATCAAATTGATTTACATGTAAAACTGTAACTAAACTCTGGGAACTATGGTTACAAAGCAGATTGTGGAAATTATGAACCTTATTAAAAATAAAAATATAACAAAATCAATAGTTTAGGAGAATGGATGTAGGAGGAAGTGTAAGTACATTGATTTCCTCATTTTTCATAATAAGGAGTCAGTAGACACGTCTCATTTTAATGGTAGTTAATGGACTCTAATCTCCTGCAGTGTTATTCATAGTCTTAGTTCTTAACCTGAGAGGAACCCCTCAGGAAATAACTTCTCATATCATGAAAGCATTTTCCTGAATTTCACCTTTTCCGACAGATCCATGTTATAACTTAAAATTGTATTTGTGAGGGGCGCCTGGGTGGCTTAGTTGGTTAAGCGTCCGACTTTCGCTTAGGTCATGATCTCGCAGTTCGTGGGTTCGAGCCCCGCGTCGGGCTCTGTGCTGACTGCCAGCTCAGAGCCTGGAGCCTATTTCAGAGTCTGTGTCTCCCTCTCTCTCTGACCCTCCCCTGCTCACGCTGTCTCTCTCTCTCTCTCTCCTATAAATAAAATAAAAATATTAAAAAAAAATAAAATTGTATTTATGAAAGTTCATACCACAGTCAAATTTGGAAAATTTAGAAAAGGGAAAGGTCAATATCCATTATAGAAACAAAAATAATATTATTATTCATTCCAAAGAAAAGCACAAAACAGAAAAGGAAGAATCTCAGGGGTTCTAGGATACTAGTCATTTTTTTAAATGAAGTTCATTTTTGTTAAAAGGCAATCATTGCTGTTTTAGGAAAGGAATGAAATCTGTGGCATTAACCTCTGTGTAATGATGTGTTCAGCTGTTATCGATCAGTGAGCTTTATATAATTAACATAAATCATTGTCTCCTTGACATTTTGCTGTACAATCCTAAGTGACACTAATATGAACAGTTTATGGCTCAACAATAAAATTTTGTAGTAAAATATGAAACTAATTGACACATTCTGTTTTCTAATCTGTTACTGCTGGAGAGAAAAACTTTAAGAAATATTTCCATGATGACATGAATATAGTTTTAGTGAACACAAGCATCTTTAGGAATTTTCTTTACTAGAGGAAGGTTTCAATGCATGACTGTGCCGTGACATCGGCTCCGAACGACCACATTCCTGCCTGTAGACATGGGAGAAAACGATGAGATGCTCAGTGATTTGACGTGCAGCCTGGGAAATGCAGACTGCCTCTGGACACATAAACTCCTAAAATTCTCATCCAGTTTTCATGGTTTCTTTTTTTATCTTTAACTTTCTCTAACATTCTATATTCAAGTTAATTAGTGATTGTCTGTCTCCCCCAACTGTTTATATATATTGAATGATGGAAGGACTTCATTTTTGTTCACCTCTGTGCTCCCAGATCCTAGAAATTTGACTGAGACATATTTGGAGCTCACGAGATGTTTGTTGAACAAATTGAATGCATGAATATGTAAGCTATAACCATAAGTTATCTGCCGTAAAGTATATTTTAGAAAGAGGTTGTTATTTCCAGGAGTCGCTTTAGCCACATCATATTAAGAATATCCTTAAGTTTTTGCATGAAAGCACTCATTAAAACCTCAACCTGTGGTCTTTTTTGATATTGATGTAATTGATACTTTGATATTTGATATTGATATTATTGTCTCTAAATCCTTAATAGGAGTCACATCTTAAGGGCAGACAAACTCATATTCAAATCCCAGTAGTTCACTTTTTAATTCTTTTTAATGTTTATTTTTGAGAGAAAGAGAGATACACACACAGAGTGTGAGTGGGGAAGGGTCAGAGAGAAAGGGAGACAGAATCCAAAGCGGACTCCAGGCTCTGAGCTGTCAGCACAGAGCCTGACACTGGACTTGAACTGACGAACCATGAGATCATGACATGAGCCAAAGTCGGCCGCTTAATGGACTGAGCCACCCAGGCACCCCAAATCCCAGTAGTTCAATTTACTAAAACTGTAAACTTACTGGTCAGGTAGACTGCATACTGCCTATATAGAATGTGGGAAATTACCTCGTCTTGCTAAAACTCATTTCTAAATTGTAAAACAGAGCATGTAGAGACATCTAGTGTTTATCCATGCCGATTTTTCTTTTGTTTTGGTATTAGATTATTTTTCCACCCCTAAAACAGAGCAGGACTATTTAGCGCATCCTTCCAAACTTGTTATGAGCATAAGCTATTTTGGCAACCAGGGAGTCCTCTGTTTAAAACAGTGGGAGCCAGTGTCCCACGGTCAGGGCAGAGTCATGTGTGGAAGAGCTCTTGACCCGCTGACGCAAGCTGGACTTGCACTAGAAGCACGAGATAAAAATCTGTGTGGTAGGATTTAATTTGTTATTGAGAGATAATAAAAATCTTGAGTAATATATGAGAGTGATATTTACCTCCTAATATTATTAAGTGTGTATCTAATACATTTAAAACAATAGGCTTGGTGCCTGTACAACTTTTAAAAGTCTGTGATTTATATCATTGTTATTACCATTACTGTTATTACTTCCTCTTATTCACTAAATCATTTTAAAGTAACCTCAAGAAGATATAGGAAAAGGGAACAAATGAGAATAAATGAGTAAAAGAAATACAAAAACAGAACATGGAAATTAAACTGGTTATAATATTCGTAATGACAGAGATAATATACAGATATTAACTGCCACATCCAAAATATTAGCTTAAATTTCATTACTTTAGACAAGGCTTCCAAAAAATGAATTGTGAGAAAGAAGTGGAAATAAAGAGGGGTGCCTGGGTGGTTCAGTCGGTTGAGAGTTTGACTTCGGCTAGGGTCATGATCTCATAGTTCCGCAGGTTCAAGCCCCATGTGGGGTCTGTGCTGACAGCGCAGAACCTGGAGACTGCCTTGGATTCTGTGTCTCCTTCTTTCTCTGACCATCCCCCGTTTGCACTGTGTCTGTCTCTGTATCTCAAAAATAAATAAATGTAAAAAATATTTTTTTAAGAAATGGAAATAAACAATATATGAAAATATTCTAATCCAAAGAAAAACTCAACTTATCAGCATTAGTTAAAGCAGCTACATAGAAATGAAAAACCTACATACCCTCCCCTCACCAATATAATACAGGTCAGAAATAAAAATATGTTACTCGGTTTTGTAGAAATAGACAAGCTTATTCTAAAATCTGTATGAAGACACACAAACTCTAGAATGATTAAAACAATCTTGAAATGGCAGAATGAAGTGATGGGAATCTTTGTACTCAATACTGTGGTTTACAATATAGCTACATTAGTCAAAACGGTATAGTGTTAGCGAAGGGATAGATACAAAGATCAATGAAACAATAACAGAATATAAAGTCGAGAATAGATCCACAGAAATGTGATTTTTGACAAAAATGCAAAAGTAATTTCACAGAGCAAGAAGAGTCTTTTCAACAAATGATGCTGATACAATTGAATGTTCATAGGCTAAATTGATTAACCTAAATCTCACATTTCATCTAAAAACTAATTCAAAGTGAATTGTGGACTTAATGATAAAATGTTAACAGTATAAGATTTTTAGGAAAAAAAATACAAGAAAAACTTCATAATCTAGGGCTAGGTTAAAAGATTGTAGGCCTGACATCAAAAACATGATATGAAAGGGGAAAAAATAAAGCTGTACCTTTTAAAGTATTTATTTAAAATCCAGTTAGTTAATATACAATATAGTATTAGGTTCAGGAATATAATACAATGATTCAATACTTCCATATGTCATCCGGTGCTCATCACAAATGCATTAATTAGTCTCTATCACCTATTTAATCTGTCTCCCTGCCCACCTGCCCTTTAGCAACCATCATTTTGTTCTCTTTAATAAAATTCTGTCTTTTGATTTGCCTCTCTCTCTCTCTTTTTTTTTTTAATGTTTTATTTATTTCTAGGAGAGAGAGAGACAGCGTGAACAGGGGAGGGTCAGAGAGAGAGGGAGTCACAGACTGAAACAGGCTCCAGGCTCTGAGCTGGCAGTCAGCACAGAGCCCGACGCGGGGCTCGAACCCACGAACCGCGAGATCATGACCTAAGCGAAAGTCTGTCGCTTAACCGACTAAGCCACCCAGGCGCCCCTGCCTCTCTCTTCTGTTTTTCCCTTTGCTCTTTTGTTTTGTTTCTTAAATTCCACATATGAGTGAAATCATGTGGTATTTGTCTTTCTCTGACTTATCTTGTTCACCGTAATACTCTCTAGCTTCATCCATGTCTTTGCAAATGGCGAGATTTCATTCTTTCTGATGACTGAATACTACTCCATTGTGTATATATACTATCACTTCTTTAACTGTTCATCAGTTGATGGATACTTGAGCTATTTCCATTGTTTGGCAATTGTAGATAATGCTGCTCCAAACATCAGAGTGTATGTATCCCTTTGAATTAGTAATTTTTGTTCTTCGTGTAGATACCCAGTAGTGCAATTGCTGGATTAAAGGATAATTCTATTTTTAACTTTCCGAGGAGCCTCCACACTGTTTTCCAGAGTGGCTGCACCAGTTTGTATTCCTACCAACAATGCAAGAGAGTTTCCCTTTCTCATCATCCTCACCAACACCTGTTTTTTCTTGCATTGTTGATGTTAGCCATCGTGGCAGGTGTGAGGTAATAATCTCAATGTAGTTTTGATTTGCATTTCCCTGACGGGAACTGATGATGAATATCTTTTCACGTATCTGTTGGATATCTGTATGTCGTCTTTGGAAAACTGTCCTTTCATGTCTTCTACCCATTTTTAATTGGATTATTTGTTTTTTGTGTCTTGAGTTTTATAAGTTCTTTATATATTTTGGATACTAACCCTTTATCAGACATAATTTCCAAATATATATCTTCTCTCACTTTTTAGTTTGCTTTTTAGCTTTGCTAATTGTTTCCTTCACTGTGCAGAAGATTTTTTATTTTGATGTAGTCCCAACAGTTTTTTTGTTTTTATTTCCCTTGCCTTAGGAGATCTATCTAGAAAAAAAAGCTATAATGGACGATGTCAAGGAAATTATTGCCTGTGCTTTCTTGAAGGACTTTTATGGTTTCAGGTCTCATATTTAATTCTTTAAGTTTTGAGGGGTTTTTTTGTGTGTGGTGAATGATAATGGTCCAGTTTCAGTTTTTGCATGTTGCTGTCCAGTTTTCCCCGCACTATTTGTTGAAGAGATTATGTTTTCCCCCATTTTCCCCATTGTATATTCTTTCCTACTTTGTTGAAGATTAATTGACCATATATTTGTGGGTTTGTTTCTGGGTTTTCTGTTCTGTTCCACTGATCTATGTGTCCATTTTTGTGCCAGTACCATACTGTTTTGATTACTACAGCTTTGTAATACAACTTGAAGTCTGGAATTGTGATGCCTCCAGCTTGGCCTTTCTTTCTCAAGATTGCTTTGGCTATTAAAGTGTCTTTTATGGTTCCATGCATATTTTAGGATTCTTTGTTCTAGTTCTGTGAAAAATGCTGTTGGCATTTTGATAGAGATTGCATTAAATGTGTAGATTGCTTTCGGTAGTATAGACATTTTAACAATATTTATTCTTGCAATCCATGAGCATGGACTCTCTTTCCATTTCTTTGTGACATCTTCACTTTCTTTCATCAGTGTTTTAGAGTTTTCAGAGTACAAATCTTTAATCTCTTTGGTTAGGTTTATTCTCAGATATCTTACTGTTTTGGGAGCAATTGTAAATGAAATTGATTCCTTAATTTATCTTTCTGCAGCTTCATTTTTGGTGTACAGAAATGCAACAGATTTCTGTATGTTCATTTGGAATCTGCAACTTTACTGAATTTGTTTATCAGTTTAGCATTATTTTAGTGGAGTCTTTGGGTTTTTGACAAATAGTATGTCATCTGCAAATAGTGCAAGTTTTATTCCTTCCTTGCCAATTTGGATGTATTTTTTTTTTCTTTTGGTTGTCAGATTGCCGTGGTTAGGACTTCCAGTACTATGTTGATTAAATGTGGTGAGAGTACACATCCTTGTGTGGTTTCTCACTGTGCAGGAAAAGTTCCTGGTTTTCCCGCATTTAAGATGCTATTCACTCTGGGTTTTTTATATACTGACGTTATTATGTTGAGGTATGTTCTCTCCAAACCTCAAAAACTTTGTTGAAGGTTTTTGTCATGAGTGGATGTTGTATTTTATCAAATGCTTTCTCTTCATCTATTGAAATAATCATATGATTCTTATCTTTTCTTTTATTAATGTGGTGTATCATGTTGATTGATTTGTCAATATTGAACTACCCTTGCAACCCAGGAATAAATCCTGCTTGTTCTCGGTAAATGATTCTCTTAATGTATTGTTGGATTCAGTTTGCTACTATTTTGTTGATTTTTACATTTATATTCATCAGCTATATTGGCCTGCAGTTCTCTCTCTCTCTCTCCCTCTCTCTCTCTCTCTTTTGTTTGTTTGTTTGTCTGTTTGTGTTGTCTTTATCTGGATTTGGTATCAGAATAATGCTGGCCCCATAGAATAAATTTTGAATTTTCTTTCCTTTTCTATTTTTTGGAATCATTAGGGAAGGATGGATATTAACTCTTGTTTACATGTTTGGTAGAATTTGCCTGTGAAACCATCCAGTCCTGGACTTTTGTTTTTGGGGAGATTTTTGATTATTGATTCAATTTCTTTTCTGGTTGTCAGTCTGTTCTAATTTTCTATTCCTGTTTCCGTTTTGGTAGATTATTTCTAGGAATTTGTCATTTCTTCTAGGTTGTTCAATTTGTTGGCATATAGCTTTTCATAATGTTGCCTTATAATTGTTTGTATTTCTGTGGTGAAGGTTGTTATCTCTTTTCTCTTATTTGCAATTTTATTTATTTGTGTCTTTTTCCTTTTTGATAAGTCTGGCTAGAGGTTCATCAATTTTATGCATTTTTTCAAAGAACCAGTTCATGGTTTCATTGATCTGTTTTATTGGATTTTTTTTTTAGATTCAATATAATTTATTTCTGCTCCAACATTTATTATGTCCTACCTTCTACTGGCTTTAGGCTTCTTTTGTTGTTCTTTTCTAGCACCTTTATATGTAAGGTTAGGTTGTTTATTTGAGATTTTTCTTGCTTCTTGAGATAAGCCTGTATTGCTATGTAATTTCTTCTTACAACTGCTTTTGCTGCATCCCAAAGATTTTGGACCATTGTGTTTTCATTTTCATTGGTTTCCATGCTTTTTAAAAATTTCTTCTTTGGTTTTCTGGTTGACTGATTCATTGTCTAGTAGCTGTTTAACCTCCATGTATTTGTGCACTTTCCAGATTTTTCCTTGTGATTGGCTTCTAGTTGTGTAGCATTGTGGTCAGAAAACTTGCATGGTATGATTTTGATCTTCTTAAATTTGTTGAGGCCTGTTTTGAGTCCTAATATGTTATCTATTCTGGAGAATGTCTCATGTGCACTTGAAAAGAAGGTGTATTTTGCTATTTTAGGATGGGACATTGTGTTAAGTTCATTTGGACCAGGGTATCATTCAAAGCCATTGTTTTTTTGTTGATTTTCTGTTTAGATAATCTGTCCATTGTTATAAGTGGATGTTAAAATCTCCTACTATTATTGTATTATTACCAAGTAGTTTCTTTATGTTTGTTTTATGTATTTGGGTGTTTCCATGTTAGGTGCATAAATATTTATGGTTACATCTTTTTGTTAGATTATCCTCTTTATTATTATATAGGGCACTTCTTTGCATCTGATTATAGTCTGTTTTAAAGTCCAATATAAGTATTGTCTAATATAAATGTTGCTACTTCAGCTTTCATTTAATATCCATTTGCATGTTTCTTAATCCCCTCACTTTCAATCTGCAGGTGTCTTTAGGTCTGACATAAGTCTCTTGGAGCACATGAGAGGCTCAGATGGTTAAGTGTCCCACTTCAGCTCAGGTCATGATCTCGCAGTTTGTGGGTTCAAGCCCCACATCAGGCTCTGTGCTGACAGCTCAGAGCATGGAGCCTGCTTCAGAGTCTATGTATCCCTCTCTCTTTCTGCCCCTCCCCCACTCATGTTCTGTCTCTCTCAAAAATAAATAAACATTAAAAAAATAACTCTCTTGTAGGCAGCATATAGATGAGTCTTTTATTTAATCCATTCTGACACCCTATATCTTTTGGCTGGAGTATTTAGCCATTTACATTCAAGTAATTATTGACAAATATGTATTTATTGCCATTTTCTCACTTGTTTTGTGGTTGTTTCTAGAGATTTTCTCTGATCCTTTCTTGTTTTTCTGTCCTTCATAATTTTCTGGTTTTCATTAGTGATCTATTTGGACTTCATTTTCTTTCTTGTTTGTATATTTATTAGTAGTTTTTGATACATGCTTACCATTAGGTTTGTAGATAACCTCTTCTGCATAGAGTAGTCTATAGTAAGTTGATAGTTGTTTAAGTTTGAACTCATTCTTTACTTCTCCCCATACTTTAGGTATATGTTGTTATATTCTATATCCTTTTTGTGAGTTCTTTGATTTTTTTTCCAGAAATATTCGTTTTTACTGATTTTGCATTTTCTCCCTTTATACTATCACTTTTGGTCTCTCCTTTGCACTCTAAGAATCCCCTTTAATATTTCTTGCTGGGCTGGTGTAGTCATCACAATTCCTTTAATTTTTGTTTGTTTGGGAAACTCTGTACTTTCTATCCTGAATGATAGCCTTGCTAGATAGTGTATTCTTGGCTGCATATTTTTCCCATTCAGCAAGTTGAATATATCATGCCACTGCCTTCTGGCTTGCAGACTTTCTATTGAAAAATATCCTGCTAGCCTTATGAATTTCCCGTCTAAGTTACTGACCTCTTTTGTCTTGCTGCTTTTAAGATATTTTTTCTTTAGCACTATATTTTGCAAATTTAATCACAATATGTCGTGGTGTATGTCTGCTTTTGTTGATTTTGATGGGAGTTCTCTGTACCTTCTGGATCTGGATGTCTGTTTCATTCCCTAGATTGGAAAGTTTTCAGCTATTATCTCTTCAAATAAATTTTCTGTCCCCTTTTTTCTCTGTTTTTCTTCTGAGACTCCTATACTATGAATGTTATGTTGGATGGAATCAGTGAATTCCCTAAATCTTTTATTTTGCATAATTCTTCTTTCTCTTTTCTTCAGCCTCATCATTTTCCATTACTTTGTCTCCTAGGTAGTAAATTGTTCCTCTGCTTCTCCCAGCCAGCTATTCCTTTCATCAAGAGTGTTTCTAATTTCATTCATTGTACTCTTCATCTTTGATTATTTTTAACTCTTTTATCTCTGTGGTAAGGGTCTCACTGAAGTCTTCCATTCTTTTTTCAAGTCCAGTGAGTGTGCAGGTGTTTGTGCTAGTCTTCTAGGGGAGGGGCCCACTACACTGGTCCTGAGCTGGTCTTCCAGCAGAGGGTCCCACTACAGTGGTACTGAGCTGGTCTTCTAGGGGAGGGGCCCACTACACTGGTCCTGAGCTTGTCTTCTAGGGGAGGGGCCCACTACAGTGGTCCTGAGCTGGTCTTCTGGGGGAGGGGCCCACTACACTGGTCCTGAGCTGGTCTTCCAGCAGAGGGTTCCACTACAGTGGTACTGAGCTGGTCTTCTAGGGGAGGGGCCCACTACACTGGTCCTGAGCTTGTCTTCTAGGGGAAGGGCCCACTACAGTGGTCCTGAGCTGGTCTTCTGGGGGAGGGGCCCACTACAGTGGTCCTGAGCTGATCTTCTGGGGGAGGGGCCCACTGCACTGGTCCTGAGCTGGTCTTCCAGCAGAGGGGCCCACTGCACTGGTCCTGAGCTGGTCTTCTGGGGGAGGGGCCCACTGCACTGGTCCTGAGCTTGTCTTCTAGCAGAGGGACCCACTGCACTGGTCCTGAGCTGGTCTTCTAGGGGAGGGGCCCACTACAGTGGTACTGAGCTGGTCTTCTGGGGGAGGGGCCCACTACAGTGGTACTGAGCTGGTCTTCTGGGGGAGGGGCCCACTGCACTGGTCCTGAGCTGGTCTTCTGGGGGAGGGGCCCACTGCACTGGTCCTGAGGTAAGCATGACTGAGAAGGGCAGTTCCACAAGCTCAAGGGGGCTTCGGGTAATTAAGTTAGGCAAACAGTGTCAGGGCTCTGCTGCCTCCTGCAGGTGGCTGTGTGTTTATGCTCAGGGGCAGGGGAGGGAAATGCTTTGGCCGCTCCTTTGTTCCCAGAGAGGTATTTCTATGAAGCCTGCCTCTCAGGGACACACTCTGAGAAGAGCAAATAATCTCCAAGCTGTGTCCCCAGGGGCTCTTCAGATTGCTGTTTCACCATCTGTGCTGCTGGGCTGTTTTCCCGTCTTCTCCCCCGGAGCAGTGCAGTGCCCTCCAGCCTCTATCCTAGCCAACCAAGCCCACTGACCTTTCAAACTCCAGGCTTTGAGCCCTGCTAGTTGCAAGAACTCACAAAATTCAGCCCCTTTGAAGCCAGAGGCTATGAGGAAACATTCTCGTTGTTGTGCACTCTCTTGTGTGCTCCTCTCTGTCACCTTTCTCCATGACTATGGCTCCCTCCCTTTCACAGCAGCCAAGATCCCTTTCTCCCCCAAACCATGTGTCTGTGTTTCCTACCTTCTTCGATGCAGTGTCTTCTCTCCTTTGAACCATGGAATTTGTTCTGCAAGTCTTCAGCTCCATTTCTGGGGTATTTAGAATTATCTGACAATTATCTAGTTGAATTTGTGGGACGAGGCAAGCGTAGGGTCCTCCCGCTCTGCCGCCATCTTCCTGTGTCCTGAAAGGCCATGTCTTAAGAAGATAAGTGACAAGTGATAGACTGGACAACATATTTGCAAACAGCATATCTGACAGAACACTAGTATCTAGAATATGCAAAATGTCTCAAAACTCAACAGTAAAAATAACAACAACATCCAATATGAAAATAGGCAGCAGACATGAATATGCATTTTACCAAACAGGATATACGGAAAGCAAATGAGCAAATGAGAAGGTGCACAGTTTCATTACCCATCTTCGAAATGCAAGTTAAAATCGCAATGGATAGCCTAGAAAACTTCTACATTAGTGACAACACCAAATGCTGATGAGGAGGAAGTGAAACTGGATCCCCTGTACATCACAGGTACAGGGCTAAAATGGCACAGCAACTCTGGAAGACAGCGTGGCTGTTTCTGTAACACTAAACATGCACTTACCATATAAGCCACAAATTGCACTCTTTGGTATATGTCATAGCAACTTTATTTGTAATAGCCCCAAACTGGAAACAACCCAGTGGCCTTCAAAAAAATTGGTAAGTAGTTAAACTGTGCTGTATTCATAACACAGAAGAGTCCATATTCAATGATAACAAAGAAGGCACTATTAATACAACCTAGATAAATACAATACAACTATTGGTTACAACCTAGATGAATCTCTTAGAATTATGCTGAGTTAAAAATGCCAATTTCCAAAGGTTATACACTGTATTATTCTTTATATTAAATTACTTGTAACATCAAAATTAAGACAGAGTGAACAGATTAGTGGCTGTCAGTGGTTAAGCATGAGTTGGTAGAAGTTGGAGAGATGTGAGTTGTGGTATAAAAGAGCAACATGAGGGATCCGTTTTTAAGAAAACATGTTTCTTTTATTTTGAGAGAGACACAGTGAGTGTGAGCATGTGTGAGTGAGGGAGGGACAGAGGGAGAGCCAGAAAGAGAATCTCAAGCAGGCTTCTGCACTGCCAGGGCAGAGCCCAACATGGTTCTCAAACTCACAAACCATGAGATCCTGACCCAAGCCGAAACTGAGAGTCACATGCTTAACCAACCTGGCTTACCACCCAGGCACCCCAGGAGGGAACCTTTTGGTTTTGGAACTGGTCCATACTTGACCAGGTTTATACACAAAACTACAAACGTAATAAAATGGCATAGAACTACACACGCACACACACACACACACACACACACACACACACAGAGGAGAATAACTAAAACGGGGTATCTGAAGACTAGTGGATTGTACCAATGTCAGTGTATCAATGGTTGTAATATTTTACTCCATTTTTTCAAGTTATTATCCTTAAGGGAAACTGAGTAAATGTACATAATCTCTATTATTTCTGACAACTGTGTTCAACTCCACAATAACCACAAAATTGAAAATGTAATTGAAAGATCATTACTCAAAAGTATAAGAATGATATTTCATATCTAATTAGGAAAAAAAGGAGCAATAGTTTTAACATTCTGAATGAAAATAATCCTGAATCTAGAATTTACTGTTGGAATTCTCACTGAAATGGGAGCACAAATTGACATTCTCAAATAAAAAAGGTTAAGAAATCTTATCATTCAGTAGCCTATTCTGGGGGGAAAAAAAAAGGACAATGACAACTTACAGATCTTTAAAATGAGAATGGACTCCAAGAATGGAATTCAAGATTGGATCTCACAGTACGTGAGTTCGAGCCCCACACTGGGCTCTGCACTAACAATGTGGAGCCTGCTTAGGATTCTCCCTCTCCCTCTCTCTCTGCCCTTCCCTTGCTTGTGCTCTCTCTCTCTCTCTTTCTCTATCTCAAAATAAATCAATAAATAAATAAACTGAAAAACAAAGAACAGAAAATTCTAACAATTGAGCAGAAATCTGAAATGAAAAATACTAAACTGCAACAAATAGAGAATATCAAATAAATATTAATAAGACCAAAGATTATCACTAATCTAATGAATGTGAAAATATCAAATTATCATACAAAATAATAGATTACTAAACAGAGTTAAAATATTTAGTTGAGGGGCGCCTGGCTGGCTCAGTCCATTAAACATCTGACTTCGGCTCAGGTCATGATCTCATGGTTCGTGGGTTTGAGCCCTGTGTCGGGCTCTGTGCTGACAGCCTGGAGCCTGTTTCAGATTCTGTGTCTCCCGCTCTGTCTCTCTCTCTCTCTCTCCTTCTCTCTCTCTCAAAAATAAATTTTAAAAAATCATTTAAAAAATATTCAGTTGCATCCATGATTTGATCCATCAAATCAGAAGGTTGAGAATAATGGAACCAAAACAGAAAAATTAAAAGAAGCTAATAGAAAAATAGACAATTACTAAAGAAGAAATAAGAATGGTAGGTAAGCATAATAAGCGATATTAACCTCATCTGCTTTATTAAATCAGGTTTACTTTTTTCACATTAGGTTAAAATTTTTTAAAAAATATCTAGTATCCAATATTGATGAAAGTGTAGGAAATTAGCTCTCTAATAAATCTCTATGAAATAAAATCTAAAAAGTGTGTGTATGTTATTTTATGGAGTTACTTTTGCATTAACATATAAAGTCTTTATGAAAGTTGCAGTTAAAAAAAAAAACTTTAGTGATACATTTAACCTCTTTCCCAAAGTTGTTTGACTACAGGCCCTTTTGCTAATAAGATGTATTAACATCCTGGGGTGCCTGGGTGGCTTAGTAGGTTAAGCGACTGACTTCTGCTCAGGTCATGAACTCAACGGTGGTTTGTGGGTTCGAGCCCCGCGTCGGGCTCTGTGCTGACAGCTGTGAACCTGCAGCCTGCTTCAGACTCTGTGTCTCCCTCTCCCTGTCCCTCCACAACTCGTGCTCTGTCTCTCTCTCTCAAAAAAATTTTTTTTAAATATTTTTAAAAAGATATATTAATGTCCTCCAAAACAATTAATGCATGCCACCTTAGTCAGTGGCTTAGTGAAGGAACGTGGTTCCATAGGTCTACCTACCCCAGAACAAGTGTCCTTTTAAAAGGAATAATAAAAACAAACAAGGTACTTGAAAGACAGTGAGAGGTTTTTATATTAAGATTCATGGTCCTGATACAGACTGTGCGTGTGTTTCAGCCACATCCCCTTGTATCTAAGCTCAGCATTTACTTTAAAAAATTAACAAGTCAAGAAATGCTGTGCCACAGAGTGAAGGAATTAACTCACATTCGGTCTTCAGCTTGTTTTAAAACCAGTGTTACTTATTTTCCAGATATGGAAATGATTTGCCTGGGAACATTTTGCATAGGCCTTACTATTTGCTAATTTTACAGGAAATTCATAGAAATATTCTTCTTAATATTTTATTGTTTCTCACAGTTGTCTGCAATGATCATGAGGAAAGCTTTGTCTGTGTACTATCAGCCATATTATGTTAGAATTAGAACCTAAAAATATACTGACTTTCAGTAAGAGTTTGTATATAATATCAAAGATTAATTTTTAGGCGACACAAATTTAGAATTATTTGCTCATTTGATCACAGAATAAATATACTGTTAATAAGGTGTGTCAATAGGAGGTGAGTTGGAAAAGGCCATTTCTTGCTAAAACAATGTCATTTTGAGCTCATCTGCATGAACATGATAATGGGTAACCGTTACTGTTAGGGAGAGCTGATCTCCTCTAAATACAGAAAGCATTCCTCCTACACTTCTTAGTCTATTTCCAGAAACTTTATCGATGTGTTTCCATTCCTCCAACAGAGCTCCCCTGGATTCCACTCTGTAGCTCAGAGGTGCTCTTTTCCTCTCCTGTGGATGCTTGGTCTATGTTTGTGTCCCCTCTCCCAAATTCCTATGTTGAAATAACTGATGAAGGAAGGAAGGAAGGAAGGAAGGAAGGAAGGAAGGAAGGAAGGAAGGAAGGAGAGAGAGAGAAGGAAGGAAGGAAGGAAGAAAGAAAGAAAGAGAAAGAAAGAAAGAAAGAAAGAAAGAAAGAAAGAAAGAAAGAAAGAAAGAAAGAAAGAAAGAAACAGAAAAGAGAAGAACAGAACAGAAAAGAATAGAAAGGAACAAAACAGAAAAGAAAAGAATAGAAAAGAAAAGAAGAGAAAAGAAGAGAAAAGAAAAGAAAAGAAAAGAAAAGAAAAGAAAAGAAAAGAAAGAAACGAAAAAAAATCCTAGCGCTTCATGGGATGGTTTTAGGTGCAGGGCCCTTTGGGAGGAGCTTAGCTCATGAAGGTGGAGCCCTCAAGAGTGGGATGGGTGCCTAATGAAAGAGGCTCCAGAGAGCTCCCTTGCCCCTCTCACCACGCAGAAGGTGGTGAATCATGGCACCTGACTGGCCCAGGCTCCCCATCTCCCCGTCCAGCCTCCGGAACTGTGGGAAAGACACGGTTTGTGAGCTACCCGGCCCGTGGATTTTGTTAGAGGCAGCTCTGCGCACCACCAGGACGCCCACCCCAGGGCGCCCACCCCGGGGCAGAGAGGCTGCCCGCCCGCCCTTCACGGACATCCCGCGGGGGGCTTTCTGGGGATCTGTTCCCCGCAGGCAGCCCCTTGACTTTCACCTTACCAGGGAGGTGCCCCGTGGGGTAAGGAGAGGGTGGCCCAGAGCGGGCCGTGTGTCAGTCTGCGGCTCTAGAAGACGGCCCTGTTTCCTCGGCACCCTCAGTTTGAGTGGGTTGGGTGACTGCTTGATCTGACAATTGTAAAATAAGATGCACTTAACTTACTATTCTCTACTCCCAGTGTGACAGAATCTTTTCCATTTTAAGCGTGATACGCAGTTTGGGGCAGCAGTGGTTCCAGAATCTCTGTTGTGAAGGGAACCAGGCCCGTGACGTGGCTGGGACGGGTGGGTCAGGCGAGATGGAAGGGCTGGGGAATTTATCTAGATTTTTCCCCATGAAAGCACACTTATCTGAGGATGGAGATGGAGATCCTAAGGGAGTAAAGATGTCATCAGCCTTTTTTTTGGTTGGGGGTAGGGGGGTGCCAGTTAGCATTAAGTGGAAACTGCCTTGTCTTCTGCAGGTATTCTGCAGTGGTGACCTGCGTCACTTGCTTTTGTGACGTGAAGCCCCGTCTGAGGCTGGTCGGCACCTGTAGCTCTGTTTTGGAGCGTGGTCAGTGTGCAGCTCTGCGGACCACAGAGGCGGGGCCGGAACCAGCCGATCCACTGCTTCTCGGGTTCTCAACACCCCTTTTCCTTGCGTTCTCTTATAAAGATGCAGAGAAAAATACAAAAACTTTATCCTGTAAAACGCTGAAAACACTGTCATCCTTCCACATTTGTTTACTCCTGTTGATTTTTAATCCCGGGAGAAGCAAGGGCAAGCAACAGTGTGGTGTGGTCAAAAGGAAGGAGGGAGAAAAGTTGCCCTCTTCTCTCTCTCTCTCTTTTTTTTTTAAATAGTTTATTGTCAGATTAGTTTCCACATAACACCCAGTGCTCATCCCCACAAGTGCCCTCCTCCATGCCCATCCCCCCCTCCCCCCCACATCCATCAGTCCTCAGCTTTTGTCAGCATTCAAGAGTCTCTCATGGTTTGCCTNAGATCTTTTGTGATTGCATACAAATTTTAGGATAGTTTGTTCTAGTTTTGAGAAGTATGCTGGTGCAATTTTGATTGGAATTGCATTGAATGTGTAGATTGCTTTGGGTAGTAATGACATTTTAACTATATTCTTCCTATCCATTGGCATGAAATGTTCTTCCATTTCTTTGTGTCTTCTTCAATTTCCTTCATAAGTTTTCTGTAATTTTCATCATACAGATCTCTTGTATCCTTGGTTAGGTTTATTCCGAGGTATTTTATGGTTTTTTGTGCAATTGTGAATGGGATCAGTTTCTTTCTTTAAATCTTTAAATCATCATTAGCTGAGGCTGCTAAAATATTCCCTTAGTGATTATTTTCAGGGCAGGAGAATACCTGTCACAAGTATTAAAATAAGTTGTGAAAACCTTCCATTTACAAACTACGGACACAACTCCAGGATAACGCGGAGTTATAAATTGTTAATATCCTGGTTGTTCGTGTGATTTCGAGTAGACAGCTTATCCAATCTAAGCACTTTTTTCAAAAAAGAAGACAAGACCCCTTCCTAATCCTTTTGTATCTAGCACGAAGCATATTTTTTGTTGTATGATGTAACAGTGTTTTTTCTTAGTTTTATCTTCTGCAGATTAGTACAATGACCTCTTGCATAGCTCATGATTAATCTGCCTATTGAGATTGGTTAAATGCAATTTTTCTCAGCCTTTTGAAGGGAAAAAAGAAAACTCTTCAAGGTAATTCCTTAATACTTAACTAAAAATCTCCTAATTGCTAATAAACAATAAATAACTTTTGCTTCTTGCCATATTTCATATTTTCTCTCTATACTCAGGAGCCTGAATGTACAATTAAATAGACTGTTGTTATGTTTTAGTCCAATTAATAAATATATCATTTCATTTTAGTCTTTTGTCAATAACATGGTCAATATTTGATTACTCTGGCATTGGTCTTAAATCCTAAAGAAACCTGTTCTAATAATTTTCTTCCCTTCCTCTATGCGATTATTTTAGGCTTATCACTTGCCACTCATTTTGATCCTATTTCAAATTTTAGGACCAACTCTTGGTATCCGATTAATTAAAAACCAGAGATGCCACTTATGCTGTTTTCAAGAGGAAGGGAACTCTCTGCTATGCTAAAAATTTCCTCCCACTCTTTATACTTATTTTTAAAAATGCAATCCTGGCAGCAAATAATACCACAATCTGTAAGTAATAACCTGTTGGGATGGCGGGAGGGGAGCAAACTGACAACGCGATTATAATCAGTATTGTGGGAGTCGGTAATGTTACATAAATAATTTATTGTTATGTTTCTTCCTTAGAAAGGAATCCAGTGGTTGGGCAAACACATGTTCCCCTCACAGCCTGCCACTCATCTCTAGCTTCACATTATTGGGTAGGTATTTAGAGCAAGATTTTATCTGGAGCAACGACTACCTACTCTGTGACTCGCAACTACAACCCTGCGAAACAGATTTCCAGGGACACATCGACCACTGTGGCTCCCCAGTAAAGTTTATTATAAGCGACGCCGAGCAATATTTCTTAGATAAAAAGATAGCTCTGCACAGATCCTCTTGAAAGAGTGGGCAGAAAGTCAGTGGAATGATACTAAGCCACAGCGTGCTGACCGATAGGTGACAAGCTCTGTTGAACATTATGAATTCACTCATCTTGAAATTCAGTCATCATGCTTTGTGGAAGCAGAGGCCACGCTGAGGAGGTGACTAGTAAGTACTCCAGCTTACTCCTCAGGAAAGATCAAGATCCAGATGACATCAACCTCTAGACATTGGAGTGAGGGAGTCTTTGAGGTGCTTCCATCCTTGGCCTCCACCTGATTGCAAACACATGAGAGGACTGAACGAGCACGAATGCCTTAGCTGACTCCAGTCAACTCAGAATCATGAGAGATGGCGATGGTGATAATATTAATAATACTAATGATGATAAATAATTGTGATTTTTACTGTTTTACCCCACGGTTTCAGATAGAAGAAGAGGAACTGGAACTTGGTGTTTGTTAGCTCTGAAATTCTCATTTGTTCACTTTTAAAGTTGTTTCCGGTTTAAATTCTCAACCTTGTCATTCATCTCTTAAAGTATTGTTAAGTGTCTGCATCTTGAAGTCTGTCTCGGGTAAGTTCAGCGATTGGGATCTCTGAGTTGGTTATTGGCCACACAGTTCCTTCCGATTTTTCTTCATCTCGAGCTGCTGTCTCATCTCAGTCTTGTCCTGATTATTCTTTTATTGGGCAATAAACATTTTATTGAAATAACTCGAGGCCTAAAATGCATACTATCTTCCTCCTGAGATGATTTATGTTTCTCTTCTCCAAGATCCTACTTTTGTAAATTTTGCACTTTGAATTAGAATTGTTGACAGAATGACTCAGTAGATGAAGGACATCTTAGTGAATTATAGCGTCAAAACTTTTAGCCCAAAATGAAAACAGTCACTTCAATCTTTTGAGAAATAAATGCAATATAAATTCAGGCTTAGTTCTTTGTAATTAAAATATGATGGTACTTTGAAAATCCATTAATTCTTGAATCAATTTATATGTGCATGCACTGAAGACACAGAGACAAAAGTTATAGTACCAGCCTTCCAGAGCTTCCTCAATAGAAGAGGAAGTAGCTTAATTAATTAACTATAAAAATAATCTAAAATAATAAGTGGTGTAATAGAAGTCGCATGCCACACTAGGAGAGTGTGGAAATTGTTAGGCAAAGCTTGAGCCACAAAATTGGGCTGACTAAAGAAGGAATCACCTGTCCAAAGGTGTGGTCCTTCNTCTTTTTTTTATATCACTCTGATACTCTTTGGATTTAACTAGTTACACCCATTTGGTTCTCTCTGAAAGAAAGAAATACATTCTGAATTGCTTAGTCACCCACCTGGCAAACCTTCTCCCATCATTTAGCATTCCTGTAGCACTTTGGATTTGTTAAGTGATTTATAATAATTCTTATTCTCTTGACTGTTATACTTTTGATGAGTAACAATATTTCAAATGTACTTTATTACTCTGGTTGCTTCTACATATCACTAAGGAGGAGACATAAGATCGAGTGGGAGGTCCTTGACAATATTAGTTTGAGGTCTTTATACAGAGTATTAATACTTTAACCAAGTGGAAAACTTTGGAATAAATAGTATAATCTGAATTAAATCACCATCACTTTCCTATAGTTTAGATTTATTTCTATGCATGTGGCACTGCTGTGCTTTCTCCAGGGTACTCAAACTTCTAGAGCCAACTTTCTGCTGAATCAGGCTTGACAGTAAATCACTGATTCACTGATAATTTTTCAGGTTCAGGGACAGTTTTTTTCTTCTTTTATATCACTTCATGGTCTCTAGGTCCCCTTAAGATAGTCATATTTCATCTTCAACTAAAGAAATAACCTAGGTATATAGAGTGTACACTAAGATTTTTCTGGGCTTTCAATAACTACACTGTTTCAGAAATATATCAGTTATGAGTCATGATGTCTTTAGCATTTTCCAGTATCCTTTGCTTATATACACTCAGATTATATATCTCAGGAATTCAGAAGGAGCTAACAACACACTACTGCAAACTGAAACTTCAAATCAACCAATATAGATTGCTATTTGTACAATACAGTCTTATTCATCATGATTTTTCAGTCATAAACCCTTCAAACTGTGCCCACTAATTCACTTATTATTAGCAACACACTGATTCATCACCTGCCTTAATTCTGTTCTATGATCTTGGATTTCATTGCCTCTTACCAATGCTCATTCAAAATTCAACAGTCATTTCATATCCAATATTCACTTCAAGAACCTGCCCCAACTATTAGAATCCATAGACACCTCCAGGAGTGTGTAATAAAAGAATAGTGAGAAGACTCTGCTTGCGTCCTGGCTTAAGTGTTCCCTGCTTCTGTGACACAGGGCGCGTGATTGGCTTCACTTAGCCTCAGGTTCCTGATCTGCAAGAGTGGATGATGAGTACGCCTGTTTCTCGAGCATCCAATTATTTAACATAAAATAACTCAGAAAAAAATCATTAAAAGTTATAACAGGTAAATTGTTTTCAGATATTTGCAAAATATTATTATACTTGGAGTCTGTGCATATCACTTAACAGTTGAGTAACACATCGTTTCCTGTTTGTCTTCTCTCTCTCTCTTTTTTTTTAGCTTGTTTATTTATTTTTGAGAGAGAGAGGGAGAGAGAGAGAGAGCAGGGGAGGGGCAGAGAGAGGGGGAGAGGTTAATTCCAAGCAGCTTCTGCGCTGACAGCACAGAGCCAAATGTGGGGCTCAAACCCACAAACCGTGAGATCATGACCTGATTCAAAATCAAGAGTTGGACACTTAACCGACTGAGCAACCCAGGCACTCATTTGTCTTACGTCTCAAAGCAGATTACAAGCATTGTGAAGCTAGATAATATGTACAGCCATTTTGTTATGTTTGCACAGCATGTAGTACAATGCTAGTCATATATCTGATTCAGTAAAATTCGATTATACATTCTTTCTCTTCTTCAATAGTAACTAAATAAATTATCTAGATTAGATGACTAGATTAACAAATGAGTTTAACTTGATGGAATTCATTTGACATTTCATTTCATCTTTTCTTCAAAAACGACCAAGGCATTTATGCTTTTTAAGGGAGTTTCTTGGGGTACCTGGGTGGCTCAGTCAGTTGAGCATCGGACTTAGGCTCAGGTCATGATTTCATGGTTTGTAGTTTTGATTCCCATGTCGAGGTTTGCACGGACAATGTAGAGCCTGTTTCATATTCTCTCTCCCTCTCTCTGCCCTTTCCACACTTGCACTCTGCCTCAAAAATAAATAAACATTAAAAAAATTTAAGAGAGTTTCTTTCTGACACAAAACATTGGAAGAGTAAATAGATAAAAATATTGCTTTAGTATAAAGCAGCAATAAACATCATTGAGGAGAAGATTGTATGCATTGAGGAAAACTGAAGCACAGTAAAAGTTAGCCAGGAAAGGAAATAGAGAAATTTAAAAATGGTTGGACCAAGACAATTCTGAATTCATACTATGCCGAGAGCAGTTGTCAAGCTGTGGAAAACTATGAGTTTTGGTGACCATCACATTTGAGTTCTGATACCTCGCACAAGTAGGTTAAGCTTTAATTACAAGTTTTATCATCTATAAAATGAAGGCATAATAAGACCTGGTTCATAAAAGTAGTGAAAGTAAAATTAAAAGCTTGCTTTTTAGCAAGCTCTCTGGTTCTTTAACTTTGGAGAATTTTCTCTAAAACTTTAGGAGAAATGGACTAGAATGATCAAATCTGAATAGGGTATTAACATAATTAAACACATATTTAGGTCTTGATTTTCTTTTGTGATTAAAAACTGAACCTTTATCTGTTACTTACTTAGCATATTTTCTAAAAAAAAAAAAAAAAGCAGTTTCCTAACACAAATACACCGTGTAACAATCTATTGTGATTCCATGTAATAAAATTTTAAAAATCTCTATTAAAGCTTTATTAGATTACACCATTCACAAAAATTAATTCAAAATAGATCATAGACATACATATAAAATGCAAAACTGTAAAACTCCTAAAAGATTACATAGGAGAAAACCTAGAGGACCTTGGACATGGTGATTACTTTTTAAATACAACACAAAGGCACTGTCTAGAAAGAAAGAGTTGACAAATTTGACTTCATTAAAGTTAAAAACTTCTGCTTCATTAAAGATACTGTCAATAGAACGAGAAGACGAGCTATAGACTGGGAGAAAATATACGCAAAGATGTAACTGATAAAAGGCTGTTATCCCAAATATACAAAGAACTCTTACAACGCAACAATAAGAAAACAAAAGAAAGACAATTTAAAAATGAGCAAAGGGGGCATCTGAGTAGCTCAGTCAGTTAAGCTTCACGATCACAAGTCATGATGTCAGGTCATGATATCACGGTCTGTGGGTTCGAGCGCTGCATGAGCCCCGCGTTGGGCTCTGTGCTGACAGCTCAGAGCCTGCAGCCTGCTTCGGATTGTATCTCTCTCTTTCTCTCCCCCTCCCTTGCTCGCACTGTGTCTTGCTCTCTCAAAAATATATAAAATAATAAAAAATAATAATAAAAATAAAAGTAAGCAAAAGATCTGAACAGATACCTCACCAAAGAAATATAGAGATAGCAAATAAGCATATGAAAAAAGCTCAACCGTTGTGTGTCATCAAGGAATTGCATATTCAAAAAATTAAAGGACCACTCTTACTAGAATGTGAAATCCAAAAATCCACTGACAACACTAAATGCTGGAGATGTGAGGTAACAAGAACTCACATTTGCTGCCACTGGAATGTAAAATGGGGCAGACCCTTTGGAAGACAGTTTAGGGATTTCTTACAAAACTAAGCATACTCTTATCATACAGCCCAGCAACTGCCCTCTATATTTACTCAAAGAACTTGAAATCTTATGTATGCACAAAAAGTTTGGTCCAGCAAATGAAAATTTATTCATAATTGACAAAACTTAGAAGTAACCAAGATGTCCTTTGGTAAGTGAATGGATGTATAAACTGTGGTCCATCTAGACAATGGAATGGTATTCAAAGCTAAAAGGAAATGAGCTATTAACCAATGAAAAGACATGGAGGAAACTCGAACTCATATCATTAAGTGAAAAAAGTCCATTTGACCAGGCAAGTTACTCTATGATTCCAACTAGATGACGTTCTGGAAAAGACAAAACTATGGAGACAGTAAAAAGACCAGTAGATGTCAAGAGTTACAGGGGAGGGAGGGAGATAGACTGAACACAGAGCATTTCTAGGACGATAAACTACTCTGTGATACTATAATGATGAACACGTGTTGTTACACATTTGTCAAAACCCATAAACTATACAACACCAAGAGTGAACCCTAAGGTAAACTAGGGACTTGAAGGGGTTATGTTGCGTCAGTGTAGGTTTATCTTTCGTAACAAATGTTCCATTCTAGTGGGGAACGTCGATAGCAGCAGAGGCTGTGCATGTGTCAGGGAAGAGTCTACGGAAACTTTCCATGCTTACCGCCCAATTTTGCTGTGAACCTAAAACTACTCTAAAAAATAAAGCTTATTAAAAAAACGTTATTAAGACATTCAGAGACAGATAAGTATAAATTGTTAATGACTTTCAAGACAGTTTCCAGACTGGTTATGCTGAAGGTTGACATTTGACCTTGAGTCGTGTGAAGGAGACACAATCAAAGCATCAAAGTTCTTCATGCTTCTTGCACTTCCTGTCCAGGAACACAAGACTTATTTCTTTAATCCTCCTTCATGGAATCTTCTTTACATCCCACCTTGCTCCTGTTTGCAAGCTTTCTAAATAGTGGTTTTCAAATTCCTTACATATCTATCCCAACTTGATTCCAATTTATGTAACTCCATTTCTTACTTTTCTGGTTTTGGTTCCTGGTAGTATCTTGTCTCTGTTTAATTCAAAGGAACCCAAAAGGAAAAAAATCCTGGCCCCTTCCTTTCCCATAAACCAGAGTATGACAAATATGTTATTTAGATGGTGCTCATCTATTTTCTCATAAAGGTTAAATTTAAACCACTACTAAAAACTTCAAGACTAAGTTTTATCTTCAAAAATAACACTTCTTTAGTGTAATTAAAACATAATATGATGCATTGCATTACAATGCTAAAAAATAGACTGCAAAACTGTTTGGAAATTAGATATTAATGCAATTTACAGGGGTGCCTGGGTGGCTCATTCAGTTAAGGGTCTGACTCTTGGTTTGGCTCAGGTCATGATCTTATGGTTTGTGAGATGGAGCCTGCATCCAGCTTCCTGCTGAGTGTGGAGCTTGCTTGGGATTCTCTCTCTCTCTCTCTCTCTCTCTCTCTCTCTCTCTCTCTCTCTCTCTTCCCCCTACCACCTCTTCCATTACCCTTCTCCCCTGTTCATTCTCTCTCTCTCTAAATTAACATTTAAAAATATATAATTTACATTATATACCTATATATCTAAAATAATTATAACAACTAACAGAAACTACACAAGCAGCAATGAGAAATACACACATTCACAGACACAAAGAGGCATTGGGGCTTTAGTTCCTGCCTTCCACGGAGGCGTGAGCAAGAGCTGATTTCTTTAAAAGCTAACTTTGAAAAGATCTGGTGGAAAAAATAATGAAAGAAATTTAATAAGTATGTTAGGCTCTGGGGGTTTTTTTGTCCTGAAAAGTGACTCCTTTGATTCATATACAAATTAAGAGAACTGCTCAGTTCGATTCAGTTGTCAAGAATTCGCTGCTTGCCATTTTATCTTGGAGAATCATAAAGCAGTACCTTCTCCATGAATATGTACTTGGTGTCTTACTCAATCAATACGACAGTGATTGCTTATGCAATCAGCCTGTGAAGCATTTTCTTACGACCCACCGTTATCATACTAAATTAGGAGTAAGAATCTGAAAGGTTTATTTTTTTAAACATGCCATGCTTTAAGGATTTCTTCCCCCTCTCTATTTAAATACCAGAAAATAGAGATTAAATGAGAAGCAGTTTGGAAAGTTTCATGTTTGGATTTTATTTGCTCCTAAATGTTCTTCACAAACTTTTTGAATATAGTAGAAGATTTAAGATGCATACAGCTCACAGTAACAGAAAACCACATCACGAGCTACTTTAAACAATGAGAAAAATGCATCATCTCACATAAAGCAAGAAGTCCTGAGAGCAGTTCCAGGGCTCAGTAAGAGAATAGTTTCAGTTTAAACTGAGGGTTCTCTTCATCCCTCCACGTATGGAAGTGTGCCTGCCTGGTTCTCAGCTTTGTGCCTCATGGTTACAAGCCGGCTGCCAGGGTTCCTGTTTTCTCATGCTAACTTCAAAACAGTGAGCAGAAAGAGACGGAATATCTTCCTGTGTGCCTTCTGTTCCAAGGGTAAGCATTCTGAGGGGAGAATTGACAGAAAACATGTCCCGCTTGGGACATTTTTCTATATCAGTCCATTAATCAGTCCACTAATCAGTATATTAGACCATTTCTAAATCGGTCACTGACCAGGGAAGTTGGATTGCCATAACTGATTTAGGAATACAAGTGAAGAGCGTGGATATAGAAATAAATCAACATTGGGGCACCTGGGTGGCTCAGGCAGTTAAGCATCCAGCATCCGACTCTTGATTTCGGCTCAGGTCATCATCTCACAGTTTGAGAGCTCAAGCCCCACATCAGGCTCCGTGTTCACAGCATGGCACCTGCCTGGGATTCTCTGTCCTCTCCTCTCTCTGCCCCTCCCCTGCTTGCACTGCCTCTCTCCCTCTCAAAATAGATAAACATTAAAAAAATAATAAATCAATGTCTTTTTCTAGGAATAAATCCTGTGGGCACATAACTAGCTGTTGTAAAACTGAGAAGCAACTATTTTTGAAATATAATTATTATCAATAATTATTGAAATATAATTGACAAATAAACATTGTGTACGTTTAGGGTGTACAGGGTGATATTCTGATATATGTATACATTGTGAAATATGTACCACAGCCAACTAATTAACATACATGTCACCTTCCATAGTTACCTTTTTGTGTGCGTGAGTGGTGAGAGCACTAAAGACATCCTGTCTTAGCCAACTGTGAGAATACAGTATAGGATTGTTAATTGTAGCCACCATGTAATACATTAGATGCCCAGAGCTTAGCCATCCTGCATAATCAAAACTTGACACCCTTTGACGGACATCTTCCATTTCCTCTCTCCCCCGGCCCCTGACAACCACCATTCTGTTTCTGAGATTCCATATAAATGGGATCACACAGTATTTGTCCCAGGTTCATTCCTGAGCATCTCCAAAAGCCAAAATCCTTTGGTAGTCCCATGGTGTGATAGCATTATGCATTTTAAGAATCAAATTATAACTGACAATTAAGACATATCACTTAATTCTTCATTATCACTTGTGATTAATATTATGTGCTCTTTTTATGTTTGGCTTCACATACTAAGTTTCAAAATCCTTTATTTTGAAGATGATCTATTTACACCTTTATGTATATTCAGTACACACAAAATAGCTATGCAGGAGCTTTTATCTTAGTTCGTTATATTGTAATTTAATGACTCATAAAATATTCTCTTTAGAGTTTGGCATATGAACCCTGCCTGCAGTCATGAACTTCAAAATAACAAATAGTGATTTACTTTGTTTAGTGCGAGCTCTGTGATAATTAGTCCCCAAGAGCAGTTCATTTCTTGCCCATCAGTAATTGTTAGGTACTCTCGGTAGTGTGGCCCGTGTTCAAGCAGACATTTCTGGACCCAGGATCAGAAAACGTCTGTCATCTTTATGTTTTCCCAACGGATTATCTTTCCTCCAGCCTGCAGGAATGGGTCAGAGCATGGGAGGATCTGACGGACCAGGATTGGAAATGTTGCAAGTCATTTTCACTCATTGGCGAGAACTCATCGGGTCACAGGAAACTAGTGGGCAAGGTGGGAAAGCAGCCTGGTTACACAGATAGATGAACTATTTGACACACGTGTAGCATGTTGGACATTGATGACCATGTTTAATTCTCCTAATAACCCACGATATAAATATGATTGACACCCCCATACTGCATATGAGAAAACAGATACATCCAAACAGGTCAATGAAGGGTTTTTTTTTTTTTTTTTTTTTATAGTAAGTAGTAGAGCCCAGAGTCCAAATTTCCAAGTTTTATCCTTTTTTATGTTACAAAAGTTGGCTGTCTAAAGTAAAATAATCTTTGGTCATTTGCACACTCAAGGTTCTCTTGATCATTCAGTGCGCTTCGCTTGAGCCAATGTCCTGCAGCCGGTGTCTCCTTCCTCTTGCAGAAGTCCGTGGCAGTGACACCTTGTGCTTGATGCTTCAATGGGCACCCGTATTGCCTGCGTCTGCCTTCCCATGCCACTCCCACACTTACCTGTCGGTGTTCCCAAAACTTCCCACAAAAACTACTTTTATTCAAACCTCTGTTTTAGGGTCTGCTTCTGGTAGAACCAAATCTAGGACAGTCAATCTCAAAAAATCTGAGGGGAAAAAAAGAGTTGCCACAGAATTCATAGAGTGTGGGAGCATCACACAGAGAGACATAGAGAACTGTAAATAGTTGTGTGGGGATGTACACATGTGTGATAAATCTAAAAGGAAAGAATGATGAACACACAATTTGGGAGAGCGGCATCCCGTGGAAAAGCAGGAAGAGCTGTCCCTCTGAGAGGGGGTGGGTTTCAGCTACATCTCCAACAGCCCGGCTCTTTTGTAAACATAAAGTATATTGATTTATTTATTATGATGATTCATAATGTGCAAGTGGGTTAGCGCACATTTATTCATGTGAATGGAATAATACACGGTTTTAGAACAAATATATTATGAAAAGGATATTAAAAATATCCCAAAATAAATAAATAAAGTAGGTACCATCTTAAGTCCTTAAATTCCAGTGGGGGTTTAGGGACGTCTGACTACAGCTTCAGTTTATGTTTTTAAGTGGACGCTGTCCAAGGAGAGAGTCACCGCAATGGGAGCAACCAGAATTGCTCCCCTGACAGGGCTGAGAAAAAACGCAAAGCTCCCAATTACATTTGAACTTCAGGTAAGCAACAAATAACATTTTAGTATAATTATGTTCCTGGTATAAGTATGTGCCTCTCCCTTGCATCTGGTGATGTCCATTTTATTTCTCTCTTTTAGCCCGGTGGGATATATATTTTTATGTTATTTAGTGAATGTATTCAAATATTGCATGGAATATACTTACACTAAAATACTTTTTGATCATCTGAAATTCAAATTTGGTTGGGCATTCTGTCCTGATTTGATTTTTCCAAAATCTGATAACCTCACTCATAAGCCTGCAGTTCATCTGATTCTGAACATACTTGTTACGAGTGAGAAATTGGTTTGACATTTACCTCCTGTTAGGTCTCCTATGTATGACCAAATGATGGTCAATTAAGATATATGTAGAAATTAAGTAAAATCATAATATATTTTAGATTTTAGAGTAACACGATCCCTGGCTCTGTGTGTCCTTCAATCATATGTTTTTCATTTTATAAAGATTTTTTTTTTAGTCTCTTCAACTATGATAACTGTACTAAGCATCAGAAAATGGACTTCACATTCAATTTCTTCACACACATAAATGCATAGCAGCTACTATCTACTTCCTAGGGAATCTAGAATGTGTGATCAACAGAACATCCCCCAGGAGGAAACTACCAAAATATGAAGGAAATTCGACTTGAAAACTGTATATACAATATTACTTACCACATTGCAATTCCATGTCATTTAGGAAAAGTACGGTATTTTTAGTTACTAGTTCCTCCTTGGCAAGGGGTAGTGAAAATAAGCATTAGAGGTTGACACACACACAAATTTCAATTCTAGTGTGTTAATTCTATTCTTGTAACAACTAGATTTTTTTCCAATTTGTAATGGGAAATCAATTTATGTTAGACAATTATAGACTTCTTCATGTGGTGCATATATAATACATGTAAGAATTGAATTGCTCTGCTGAATAGGATTATTGTACTCCAAAATGCACAAAGAGCATATTAATTACATAGAGATATCATGAAAAATTAATAACACACACAAAGAGATTGGGGGGTTAATTTAAACAGAATACCCAGAGGATTGAAGTTGTACCATTATATAAAAATAAAAACATGATCATCATCAAAGAAACACATGAAAAGATGTTCCCATCATCTGTCATCAGAAAAACGCAAATTAAAATGTATACCACTACACACCTATAAAAATGGCCAAAATCTATACTTAAAACACCTAATGATGTGAGAATGAGAAGCAATAGGAACTCTCATTTATTGCTACTGGAGTTGAAAAATAGTGCAGCCACTTTGGAAGACAGTTTGGCAGTTTGGTACAAAATCGAACTCACTCTTTCCATACCATCCAGCAACACACTTCTTGATAATTACCCAGAACAGGTGAAAACTTGTGTGCACACAAAATCCTGCACATGAAGCTTTACAGCAGCTTTGTTCATAGTTGCCAAAACTTAGAAGCTACCAAAGTATCCCTTAGTGGGTGAAAAGATAAATAAATTGTGGCACATTTGGACAATGGAATACAAGACAGTGTTAGAAATGAGCTATCAGACCATGAAAAAAACCCTTAAGTGCATATCATGAGTGAAAGAAACCAATATGAAAAGGCTACATATTGTATGATTCCAACTGCATGGCATTGAGGAGAGCCAAAATAATGGAGACAGTGAACGATTAGCCATTGGGTGAGGGGTTGGAATGGGGACATGTATAGATGGGGCACAGAGAATTTTTAGGGCAGTGAAATGTCTCTGTATGATACTATAGATGGATACATATCATCATACATTTGTTGGAACCCATATTCTATGTGTAATAAAATAGAAGACAAAGAATAGACATTTTCAGCTAAATACTAAAGGTGTTTGCTACTCCCAGGATGCCACTAAGTGTGCTATTTTAAAATGTAAAAAAGAAAACAACTTAATGTAATATAGTAATACCCAATGATTTCACAATAAAGGCACAAGAAACAGAATGTTTGTGAGCAAATAGATTAATAAACAGCAGGTAGGTCTAATTTTTGACTGTAAAAATATCAATAACTGGATGGTTTTATGGCATCTAAAATACCTTATGATCAGACAACTAATAAATAATCTCCATAATAACATTTCTATATAAGATTGTTGTCTTCACATATGATAATATAATAACATACAGAGGAAAAAGATATTTCAGAGTGAAAGTATTTTGAGTGTTCTATATACATCGGAAGATTGGAATTATTAAAGTTGAACTTTACAAAGTTGACAAGCCATGTTAAATTTCCTTATCCACATCACTAAAATTTCTGGAGCTTTACTACTCTCGTTTCAAAAATGTGAACATAATACTGCACCTTTTCACTTTGTTAAGATCAAGTGAAATTAGAAATGATACCAAGGTTTGAAAATCTTAATGAATTATATTTCAATAAAGCTGTCCAGTAAAAAGGCTTCAGGACATGGCGATGTTAAGAGTGGATTTATAATGTAAGACCTGGGCTAGGAAGGCCCAGAAGACACATCTTTCACCACAGCTATGAGAAATAAATTCATGAGGGGAGCTCTAGTCCTTTGGAAGAATTGTGTGGTCTCTTCCATGTCACCAGTTACAAGAGCCCTGCACATGGAAATGGGCTTTCAAGCAAATGGGGTTAATGGGACCCCAGGGTAGTCGGAGCCAGGTGAAGGACTTAATTACCAAAGGCAAAGTGAGTGTGGTTGCACTAATGGCACAGAGTCTGATGCCAATTAGTCAAACTAGAACTGAACCCAGTGGGAAGTCTAGTAAAGTCTTACTTGATCTATATAAATAGAAAATCTCCAGGTCTGATGAACTGAAGTCTAATTGAATCACTAAAAAAGAGGGCCGTGCCTCTTAACCTATTCCCAGTTCACATATTTACAGTAAATCATTCTTCTCTTCCCCTCCCCAAAGGGTACCACCAGCCATTTACCAGGTGACAGTTTTGTGGAAGAAAAAAATAATCAGATATTGATGATTTATAGACATTGGCTCAAAACTGACAGAACTTCTTGTGATCCATCAGTCAGAGAAGGAAATTATGGAGGTTAGATAATTAGTGGACTTTTGGCTTGAGTTTATCTCATAGTGGGCTCACCGTCTGATTATTTTCCTTGTCCTAGAACAGGTGGTTAGAATACATGGAGAGCAAGTCGCAGAACTTCCATATAGTACCTGATTACGGAGTGAGGGCCAGAGAGAGAGACAAATGGAAGTTCCTGGAACAGACTCTACCTTAGAAAATAGCAAACTAAAGGCAATACCACATCCCTGAAGAAACTGCAGGAATTACTGCCGTCATCAAGGACTCAAAAAGGTACAAGGGGGGGCGAGGGGGGCACCTTTGTGGCTCAGTTGATTAAGCGTCCAACTTCACTCAGGTCATGATGTCGCAGTCTGTGAGTTCCAGCCCCGCGCTGGGCTCTGTGCTGACAGCTCAGAACCTGGACCCTCCTTCAGGTACTGTGTCTCCCTCTCTCTCTGCCCCTCCCATGCTCATGCTCTGTCTCTCTCTGTCTCTAATAAATAAAAGCATTAAAAAAAAAAAAAAGATACAGGGGTGGTGATTTCATCCAACTCTCCTGTTTTGCCTGTGTGGAAAATAGAGGAGTATTTTAAAGACAGAGAGGAGATAATTGACAGTTTAATCATGCCTTGGCTCTAATTTCTAATTGCAGCTGCTGTTGTGGTTGTGATCTATTTGCTGGAGCAAATTTAACACATATCTACCCTCCACTCCTCGTATCTAAGACATAGCTGTGGATCTGGGGAGTACTTTTCCCCTTTCTACCCGGCAAACCATGGCTTGCGGACCCAATCCAGCCTGGAACCTGTTTTTGAAGAGGGCTTGAGTGAAGGAAGATTTTTACATTTTTGAAGAGTTTTTAAAAAAATAAAAGAATATGTGACAGAGCCCATATGTGGTCCTCAAAGTCTAAATTATTTAGTATCTGACCCTTTACAGAAAAATGTTTGCTGACCCCTTGTGGGGTTTCAACGAAAATACTTCTATTTCTGCCTTGTGAAGGCTTTCTGAGCAGTTTTCACTGAAACCCAGAACCTGGGCTGAAAGCAGGTAATTTATGACTGAATAGAACTTGGAAGTTTGCCTTCTGGAGGTACTGTTTTCATCTCAAGGGGGGGCTGAGGCCTGCGATGCAAGGCATCCCTGGGCTGCTGGATACAATGGAGTTATCCCTCCCCCCTGAGAAGTGTATTTACATTCAAAGGGTTGTAGGGAGAACTCAGAATACTCCGGAAGAAGCAGTTTTCTCCCTTCTTTCTGGGGGAAGGTGGGCATCACCTAGAGGTGTGAATGAGCCCCTCATTTCCACAGGGTTTCTCACCGGCATCACTGTTGTGGACCAAATGTTTGGGTTTTCCTACAAATTCATACGTTCCGATCTCTCCCTCAGTGCGATGGTATTAAGAGGTGGGACCCTTGGGAGGTATTAGGTCAGGAAGGTGGCGCCATCATTGATGGGATTAGTGCCTTTCTAATGGACACGCCCAGAGAGCTCTTCTGCCCCTCATACCACATGAGGACCCAGCAGGGAGGCTTCTGGTCTGTGGCTGTGAACCAGGAAGTGGCCGGGGCAGTAAATGCTCCACCTTCCTAACACAGATACTAATGTTTAGCACTTAAAGGGCTTCCGAAGGATACTTTTACCACCAAGGTCAGAGTCCATGAGAACTAACATAGGCTTCCATCTTGCTTCCGTCTCACCGCCCAGACGGCCAGCTCTGCGTACCACACACTCAAGCACCACACCCGAAGACCACAGCCTTACAGAGAACTTTCAACCCATTCCTACCACCGTGTACATTCATATTACTGCAGTGAAACTCTGTGTGTGTGTGTGTGTGTGTGTGTTTGTGTGTTACAAATCACCTAGAGGTTCTGCTTCAGAGATACTTTATACTTATTGATTTAGCTGTCTGCACAGATGACATTTTACAGTTTTTTTGTTTTGTGGAAATATGTAATGGAAACGTTGCCTTGTGATACTGTCACAGGAAAAGTAAGATTTGTGAAGTTTAAGTGTATGCATGTGCGGTCATTCCCAAGAAACTGACTGTGAAGATAGTGGCCTTTATTGAATTGTTTTTGGGGAGCACTGCAATTTGGCTATTTATAACCATTATGATTTTTTGAAAATTCTACCTTGTCTATCTGTCCATGGATCAATTCAACAGTGAACAAAGGCTCATTCAGTCTTATTGAACATTCAGCCCAGACCACACAATATCAACTCTTAAAAATATTATTGGCTTTGGAATAAATACATTGACTTAGTTCATTAATAGTGCAATTAATAGTGCAGCATTAAATATAAAATATGTTTATATAATGTCCTGCATAGCAAAGATGGCGGGAGGAAGGAATTAATATCCCTTGGATCAGTGAAAGCTTCAAATAGGTGGTGATTTATCAATTAGGCTGAGTTTTTTTTCTTTTCTTAGGGTTAGTGATACTCTGATATAAGTGACAGTAGTCAGAATTATTTACATGCTTTCCTGGAAAAAATTATAATCATATGTCTGCTTATATATTTATTAATTTTCCAAGTTGATTGAAAGGGATGAAGCTTTCTATCTCTGCTCCTGGCTTTTGAATATGATTTGTTCATTTATTTTTAATAGCAAGAGACTTAGAGCTCTCAAGAACCAATTTGTTCAAATCTTTAATGTGCATATTTAATTTGGTACCAAGGTTTTTATTTTACATAAAGCCACATGGTATCTACGTTGTTTGAGATATGGTACTTCTAAAAATGCATGTACAATGCTGCCACGGTACATTTTATCCAGAGCTACAATATATATTTCCATCATATTTCATATTAAAAACACCTCAGTCTTTATTCAAGATTACCACAATGACACAAGCATTTATAATAATGCTTACTCTGTTCCCCCCCACACACATTTATTTTGAGAGTTTTGAAACCTACATGAAAGTTGCAAGAATAATAATTGTTGATTCTAGGTGAAGCATACATGTACCTTCCTGTCCTGTACTTAGAACCACCCATTGTAAACATGTAGCTACTTTTCACTTTACCTGTCTGGATCCCTAAACACATAGGAAGAAGTATTTGTGGGTGTTTGTTTAACTAGAACATATAAAACTGACTAAAAGCAGAATCTCTGGGGTCCAAGCCGTGGGGCTGTCCCTACCCCCTCTGTGACAGCCATCACTCCACAGAAGACTGCGAATTTTAGCTCCTCCCTTATTATAATTCGTGGACAATGTGAAGTTATACAATCCAGCTTCTTCGGGAAGAAACTGCATTTGATCACAAAAGTCCGATTACCTGGAAGTGAACGGTACCTGATGGCCGCAGGTGCTGGGGCAGAAATACCCTTGGCAGAGACGTGCTTTGCTGTCTCGGAGCTACGCCCCAGGTTAAATGCGTTAAATGTGTATCTCCATACACATTGTAGACTCCCAGCGGTAACTGCTCACATAAAAAAACTTGTTTTATCTTATTTTACGTAAGATAGCGCAGGAGAAAGAAGCAACACTGTGAATACTTCTGAGTTTTAAGTTTCATTTTCTACACAAATGACTCATGGGGATGAATGGAGCCAGAAAGCATGACAGTTGGACGTTGGTGCCTCACCAGTGCCCGGCCACCACCCTCATCTCCAACAGCAGAGGCTAGTGTCAGTCCCCTGAGCCACGCCGTTCCTCTCTAGAGGAAGGACGGTAGAATGAGAAAGGGAGATGAAGGAGCCCAGCTGGACATAACCTACTTTCTTGTTTACAAGAAAAAAAAAAACAAAAATCCACTTTCCTGAAGCTGCTATTGTTGTGCCAGCAAGTCAAGGAGGGGACTGAAGCATGTCCGGCTCTTGTGTCCTACCTCACCCCTGCACGCTCGCCAGGGAGTCACAGAAAACCCACTCCTTTCAAGGCACTGACACTTGGCCCTTCCCTAGTAACCATTTAAACCATCGGTTCACAACTGGGAGTCCACATCGGCTGGGGAAGGTTTCTTTCTCCTCTCTGTTTTGGCTTCGGGAAGAAGATCGTCTGAAACCAACCTGATGGAATTTCTAGGGCTTATCCATATTTTCATAAATCATCTGAGGCAATGGATGCCTATGAGATTCTGATAATCATTGCTCGTTCAGAATCCATAACTTAAAGTATAGTAATTATCGCCACAAGTCTCACAGTTTTACACTGACATTTGCAAAGGAGCTAATTAGTTTTCAACAGTATTTGAGGGATAGAGAATATTTGGCTCCCTAAAAGCTTTCATAGTTCTTCATCTCTAATCCATTCTTATTGTCACTGACTGTGTAGATTTTAAGATTTTTGACCCCAAGCTAAATAATATAAGAATCTTCCATATTAAAACATAAAATATTTCCAAAGCTTATGACATTTTTATGTTAATTACTTTTCTTTTGCTCAGTCAGTAAGCATTCAGACACTTTTGGAACACGCATTTAAAACCTTCAATTGAAGTAAGTCTTTCTTCAACACTAACATACTGGTAATAAATACATCATTATATACATATATTCAATTACTCATCTATTCATTCATTTATTCATAACTATTTATTGAGTGCATACTTCATGCTAAGCATGCTTCAAGAACTGAGAATGTAGTGTTGGGGAAAAAATAAGATATAGTGTCTGTGACCATTCAGGGCTTACATTCGTGTATATTTAAGGTGCGAAGCAGGCAGTAAACAAACACGGTATAATGTTACAAAGAAATGCCTGTAAAAAAGCAGCAAAGGAGTTAGGGAGACCTGGAAGCCGGGAGGTTTAATTTAGGCAGAATGGTTTAAAATGCCTTAATGATAAGATGGCCTCCAGTGGGGAGGGAGGGAGTCACATGGAGGGCCAGTGGACCATCATTCTACTCAGAGGAAACAGCTGGTGCCAAGCCACGTACTTGGAACAGCAAGGAACGAGAGGACAGGTGGAGGTAGCAGAAAGAGCAGGCGGGCTGGGGAGGTGGGTAGGAGATATACGTGTGCTAATGAGTCAGGGGCAGGGATGTCCTAAGGAATAATTACAAGTTGTATCAGTTTGGTAGGGTGGCTGTAACAAACCACAACAAACCAGGCAGTTTAAACAACAGGGAGTCATTGTCTCACATTTCTGGGCTCAGAAGTCCAAGACCAAGGTGTCTTGTAGTCTTGCAGGGTTGGTTCCTTTGGAAGCCACGCGGGAGGATCTGCTGCAGACCTTTCTCCCGGCTTCCCGTGGTCTGCTGGCGATCTTTGGCGCTCCCTGGCTTGTAGAAGCATCACCCCGCACGCTGCCTTCATCCTCACACGGTATTCTCCCTGCATAGGATAGGTGTTTGTCTCCGAGTTTCCCCTTTTTATTAGGACACCAGTCATTTGGAACAGGGACCCGCTCTCTGCCAGTATGACCTCATTTTAACTCATTCCATCTACAATGACCGTATTTCCCAAGAAGGTCACGTTGTGAGGTAATAGGGGTTACGACTTTGACATATGGATTTGGGGTGACACATTTCAGTCAATAGCACAGTCCACGGTGAGGGAGGACCTGGTCTGTGAGACTGAGGCAGCAAGACACTGGAATGTTTTGAGCAGGAAAATGCCATGATCTGCCTTACATCATACAAGTGATCCCCTTAGCTACCCTTCCAGCGGTAGGCTACAGTCAGGCAATGGTGCAGGGGATTGAAGTCTGGAACGGGTGTAGTGGCCTCAACCAGGCTGCTACCCTGTAAAGTCCTGCGAAGTTTGGCCTCCAAGTATATTTTAAAGATACAACTAACAAAAATTTCTCACAGCTTAGATAAGAGGCATTGAAGGAAGGAAGTCTCAGATCAATCCAGGGCATTTGGCCCAGGTAATTAAAATGATGATGTTATCATTTACTGAGATCAGAAAGACAGAGCAGAAGCTGGATTTGGTGGGCGATCAGTATTTTGGATACATTGCTTGAGTTGCTTACCAAACACCCAAGTGGAGATGTTGAGTTGGATATAAAGTCTGGAGTTCAAGCTGGCGATCCCAGTTTGTGAGATGTCCACACATAGGTTTTTAAAATCAAGAAACTGGGGGTGCCTGGGTGGCTCAGTAGGTAGAGCATCCGACTTCGGCTCAGGTCATGATCTCACTGGTTCGTGGGTTCGAGCCCCGCGTTGGGCTCTGTGCTGAGAGATAGCCTAGAGCCTGGAGCCTGTTTCAGATTCTGTATCTCCCTCTCTCTGACCCTCTCCGCTCATGCTGTCTCTCTTCCAGAAATAAAAACATTTTTTAAAAAATCAAGAAAATGATTGAGGAATGATGTTGAGCACCTGTTAATAGGTCTATTGACAATTTGGGTTTTCTCTTTTCTAAGTTTCCTATTCAGGTCATGTTCTCATTGTTCACAGTGGTTTGTCTTTTCCTTATTGATTTGAAAGTGTTCCTTATATATTCTGGGCACAAGACCTTTGTTAGATGTAAGTATTGTGAATCTCTTAATGACATCTTTTTTTCATAAACAGAAATTCTTAATTTTAACAAAATCCAATTGATTTTTAATGGTTATTTGTGTCCTCTTAAACATTTCTTCTCTACTGAAAATCATGAATATTTTCTACAAGAAACATTAGTTTTATTTTCCTGTATTTTATATATTTAGGTTCATGATCCATCTTGAAATAATCTTTGTGTATGGGGTTTAGTATGGACCAACATTTACTGATTCCCATTGATACAGCCAATTGATTCAGCACCATTTACAGAAATCCTTTTCCACACAGAGATTTAGACAAGAATATCTAAATACACAGCAAGTACTACTTCCTAGAAATATTAAATTTTACCAGTAGGGAAAGCCAGAAGATCATCACTTAGCAGTAGAATGAGTTATGTGGTCAGGGAACTCCAGTCTTTCTATGGTTCCCCCATATATGAAGATGATCCTTAAATTAAATCAAGCTTGGAGCAAGAAATTTGCTTGTTGCCAAGTGAAAAGGGGAAATGGTTACCTGTCTTGTACCGTTGGCTCCAGGAAGCTTCTCTTAGAAGGAAAGCTCCCTTCTAGCTTTCTGCAGTCTCTTGTAAGAACCTTCCAGAAGTTTACAGGGAGTAGCAACATGCCCTAATGCCCTGAGATACTTCTACCAGGTCCCATATGAGCACACTGTTCGAAGGGAACAGTGAACAAGTCACTGCCTCACTTCTCCTTTCCCACGTGGACTCTGCTAATGGATGAGTAATGTTACTTGTTAAACAATCATCAGTAATTCTACAGAGATCTCAACCTTAGTTTATCTCCAAAGACTCTTTTGAGCTGTACATCTTACCATAAATATTAAAAAAAAATTAAAGTATCAATGACTTTTCTCCACAATATATCTGAGGAATATCTAATAATTTTATAAATAACAGTGGCTCTATTTGGAAAAATAAGTTCTGCTATTATCTTCCTAGATGTTGGTGGACCCCTGTGAAAATTATTGTTATAATTTACACATTAATATTGGAATGACTGTGTATTTATGAGGACCCTAGGGAGGAAAGTACATTATTTTGAAGGCTAGCAATTCGGAATTTGAGATTACACTATTAACAACTCCGATTGTACCAAGTGTGGTAATTTGGGCATGAGAGGCTTACATAATAATCTTGGAAACTATGCTACCTAGGCTTTCATGAAAAATGTGAATTTACCTATGTCCAAATTTAAGGTAAATCTTTTACTCTTTCCAAAATTATCCCTTGTAAAAAAGAGTCACCTTCTACCTAACAAAAAAATTTTTCAGATTAAGTCAGTCTTTCATTTGATTTAGAGCAGTGACGTAGTATTTGGAGAAGTTGTATGATCTTAAAATCTCAAAAAACTTATAAAGTTCCTCTGACAATCAATTTAAAAATAAAAAGGAGATGGAGGACTCTAACAGATTTATTAGTTATGCAGATTATTTCTGTGTATAGCCTCAAAATTTTAACTACTAAATGTCATTACATGAGTCATTAACATCTAAGCATTTACTGTTAGGTTTGCTTGAGTTCTTATGGTTTGTAATAGAATTTCTAGGACTTAGCATCAACCATGTTGAGACACTCGGTACATCACGCACCTCTGATGGAAGAAAACCAGTTACATAAATCCACAAGTGAACACAGTGATGAGGACAGAGATGGAGCCATGCGGAAAAATTCAATGAGTAGAAGAATATCCTCAGTTACTATATATGCTTCAGTTTCACTGGACTGCTCCATAGACCCAAGTAAAATGTATTAAATTCAATATATTACAATCGGCCAATTTTTAATTAAAATTCTTTTTTTTTTAATTTGAAAGAGACGGGACTATTGTAAAATGGACAGAGGGTGGCTTTAGTGTTTATTTACATTAATGGCCTTGTATAATCTCTGTCTAAGAAGGAAAGTAGTGTGTCAATATTTTCAGTGTGGGTGCTCTGAACCTCCCTGACAGCCCATTCGGTTTCTGGAGATTTCTTTTGTGGAGACCCCTTTCCTCGCATTGCGCTCCACACCTGTTACCTGTATCTACAGTACAGGCGCAGTTACAGACACGCTGGGTAGATCCGATGCCTTCATCTGTAGGAAGAAAGCCACTGTGCTCTGCACCGCCTGGTCTCTTACCCCGTGTCCCAGAGATCCAGAAGACCCAGCAAGGATTTCATGTTGAACAACAGATGATAGGAGAAGGAACACGAAGACAAACAAAATAGTAGAAACCTTGGAATTGAACATTTTAAGTGATGACTGAGGTCGTGACTGTTCTTTACTACTGTATCCTCAGCACACAGAAAACATTTAATAAACCTTTGTTGAAAGAATAAATTGCAGGGGTGCCTGGGTGGCTCAGTCGGTTAAGCGTCCGACTTCGGCTCAGGTCATGATCTCATGGTTCATGGGTTCGGGCCCCGTGTCGGGCCCTGTGCTGACAGCTAGCTCAGAGCCTGGAGCCTGTTTCAGATTCTGTGTCTCCCTCTCTCTCTGACCCTTTCCTGCTCACACTGTCTCTCTCGCCCAGAAATAAATAAAACACACACACACAAAGAAATAAATTGCAAGAAAACAACTACCACTTTCTTACTAGTTGTTGAAAATCCCTTTTCAGTTTATAGGGAGATGGACTCAAAGGAAAGAGTTCTCTTCCTGAGAACTACTCAGGAAGGCTTTCAGGATAATCAAGTCATCTATATTCAGTATCAATTAGTATTCTAAATCTGGGCCCAAATAACTCTTGTATCTGTCTAAACTACGTGGGCTGATAAGCCTACTGGATACGTGTACCCTCCTCTTCTGCTTGCTCACGTTCACTTAGAGCACAAAACCCAGAGGATTTTCAGAGATGTTTGTGAACCTAAATTAATTTCAGTGTTAAAGAAAACTTACTTCTTCACATTCCTACCCATGGCAAGGTTAGAGCTTGAAGTGAAAAGGTAGCTGAGCAAATTTAAGCATACTAGTACTTCATATGCTTAAAAGTCTAAATTCAAAAAGAAGGGAGAAGAGAAATAAATTGGAAACAAAAATGTGATACTCTGAGCTGTTTTCATGTGCCAGGCATGTTCTAAACATGCCTCATGTGCAACTCACTCAATCTCCTAATCCAATGAGATGGGCACCATCATCCTGGAGTTAGCACGGGAGCAGGGAGGGTAAGCCTCTTACTAACTGTGCGCAGCAGGTGACAGAGCAGGACTGGACTCCAGGCCCCCCACACCCACAACACAGTCCAGCCTCTCAGCAGGGCCCCGGGAGCCTGTCCTCACCCACGGAATTCACACAGTGGACTCGCCTGGTCACTCTTAATGAGGTCTATTCTAACCAGCTTGTTTGTATGATTCCCAAGTTGGGTGGGGCCATTGTTTTTGGCTGTTACACCCGTGCCAGAGCCAATTCTAATGAAAAACGTGCCCATGGTATAAAATATGAAAAATGAATTATTAAAAAATTAGTATTTGTATAAAGTTTGCTTTTTCATAATATACTCTCCCCATTTGATGCTATTTTTTTTTAAGCTTATTTATTTTGAGAGAGACAGAGACAGCGCGAGTGGGGGAGAGGCAGAGAGAGGGAGACAGACGATCCCAGGCAGGCTCTGCGCTGACGGCACAAGGCTCGAACTCACCGAACTGTGAGATCATGACCTGAACCGAAACCAGGAGTCAGATGCTTACCCAGCTGGGCCACCCAGGCGGCCCCCTCTGTGGTGCTATTTTAAAAAAGAACATCTTGAGGCTTTAGATTCTCCCATTTTACTGACAATGAAAAGGAGGGGAGGCTGTGTTATGTCCAAGGTCACAACGTAGATGTCCATCATGGGCTCAGGTTCATTGCTTTAACTCTAAACTATGAAATTAATATTTAAAAATAATCAACTTTCACAAATATAAAATATACCTGACAAATCTCAGGTTCTTCATTTATAAAGGGATTAGGTAGCAATCTGATCTCAGATGTGTTTAAACTCATTGTTTCTAAAATGATGAAAAACTTACAACTTAATAAAAGGGAAAACATTTTGTGGAAGATCAGTCTTAGCTATCCTCTTTGCTTGCACAAGAACTATTTGTGTTGAAAACAAAATATAAATAGCAAAAATAATAAACATGTTTTCAATTAATTTATTTTAGAAAAAAACAGGTTTACAATTCGTGCCATAAGGCAAGATATCATGAATTCAACAAGTTAGTAATACAGACTTTCAAAAACCTTTATAGATTTAGTCCAAAGTAGAAAATTATTTTTTGCCCACTCTTGGACTCAGACACATTCAGAAAAAATATATATTTATAAAAATAAAACGGCAAACCTAATCCCACCATTAATTAATTGATAGTCTTAACATCCCACACTGGTTCATTTGAACAATGTGTGCACAATAAGAACAGCTTAGTATTTTTTCCTGTCCTGTGTCCACAGCATATGAAGCAATGATCAAAATATGTAAATTACTTTTTAGAAAACCAAAACCAAAAAGCCCCTGAATCAAAACACAAGAAACATCAACAAAAATCCACTAAAAAAAAAAAAATAATAATACGGCCGTTTACTCACATAGGCCCTTCCTTCAACCTTCAGATATTTAGCTCTTAATGCTATCTGTATGTCAGACACCAGGAAAGCATTAGGTATGAAGAAGATAAAAACTCAGGTCTAATACACCTCAAGTAAGTTTCAGATAAAAGTAGCTAGAGAAGTATTACTGTGTATGATGAAACAAACAAAAAGGACTGCAAGCTATAATGGGGGGGGGCACTGTTTCATGTACTTTCTGTCTTTGAAATATAATTAAATTGTTTGAGCTCAGATCCCACAACCACCAAGCATCTAGAATTTTGAATTTTAGGGTTAGAAATAGAAATTTTATTACAACTGAAAGAAAGGTAAAACTCCAACTTACTTAATATGTAATCATGATAAGATTCACCAATGAATTAGGGTATATGTGTCCTAATACTAACTTCATTAAGAAATTAACTTTCTTTTGCAGTAATTTTTCCTGAAACGAAAATAGCATTCCAAGTGCAGATACCACATAAAAGGGAAAAGTGTACTAGTGAAGAAAATTTTAAATTTGTTTTGTAAGAGCTTTGTAGAAACAAATAAAATGCAAAATTTTAATAGAAAAAGAAAAAAGTATTTACTTATTAACTATCTATCCATTTTGTTTTCCTAACAGACACTGAGAAACACAAATAGAGTATTGGGCAACGGTAGAAGCTGTGAAAAGGAAACAGAGAACTAAGGCATAAGTTTATAGATTAATAATCCCAATAAAAAGATCGCTGAACTTTTTGTATGTTGATGTATATGGAGCTTTGAATCTTTCTCTCCCCCTACTGAGGTCTTTCATTTGTAAGTGATGCCTGACAAAGGCTGAAAACGTACAACGTACAGATGATGAACATCTGATGGTGATAAGCAAGAAGAAAACGGGGACATTTCCTACAAATTCCTGCTGCCCCTGGCAGAGGCTAAGCTTTACCTTCCTTCCTAGACTCAAGTGAGGTTTTGCACCCACCTAAGCTTTATTCACTGTGGCAGAACAAGCTTGACCCCTGGGAACATTAGTATTTAGCCTCCCAAAGAATCCCTCTTTACTCTTTGGAGACAAATCTACTTGTTTAATTAACAGCATTCATCTCCAGTTTCCACTTGAGAACATTTCTTTCCATTATTTCCTGAAATTTCCTGGGACTTCCTATGTGCTTCATTATTAAAAATGATAAGAGCGCCAAACAGTAAGAATAAGCATTTAATCACTATATGTAAAAGAGCACGTGGATACGATAAAACGACCGCTAGAAACTGATTTGGACAAGAGTTTTGGTTTAGTCGTGAGCAGCACGGTATCAGAAATCAACAGCTGCCTTGGGACCAAAGCCCTGAACAACTTCAGTATCAGGGCCATGAGCTGCATATTTTTAAAATGATTACAGATTTTTCAGCATTTAATAAAAACCATTCTATTGTTTAACTCCATTGCTCAATGAATAATCACCCAAACAATGGTCATCTAATAAAAACCTAAAGTTAGCTAAAATGAAAGGCTCAAATATAATCTACAATAAATATATCATAATGTTACTTACAACAATGCCAATTTTTATACACTACTTGGGACAGAATTCCTATGTTACTTCATTAGAGAGAGAAAATGAAATGGGTGTCAGAATTGAGAGGAGGGAGAAGGTAACAGTTGGCTCTTAATCACTGGATATAAATTTTGCTGACAGGCTGATTATGTCACTCGTTACTCATTATGAACATAGACATGCCCATAATATTACATGACAGACATGTCAATAAATTGTATATGTATATGTAAATACATGTGCATGTGTGTGTGTATACACACACACAGATACACACATTATAAGTTACCATAAAGTTACCATAGCATAAACATTAAAAATACAATATATATTACTTTTAAAAAGCAGCAGGAGCTTGTTATCAAAGGAAATTTTTAGAAGAAATTCCAATATATAAAACAAGAAAGAGAAAAACGAGTAGGTCGTTCTGGCTAAGGCAGGGCAGGAGTTCACACTCTCCCCTTTCTACAGTGGTCACCGAGACACATGTGAAGCGTGGCCCAGCCCGTGGCCTGAAATCACTGCTCCAGGTCAATCCTGTTTAATTTCCAAAGATTACACTTATTTTTTTCCCACTATATAGATCCATATGAAAATTTTATAAGGTAACTGAGTAGAAAGTTAAAAAGTAACATTTCCTCTCCTTTAAAAATAACAAAATAAAATTGCTATACTATATAAAACCAAATTATTTTTAAGTCATAGTCTTAATTTGACCCATGGAAAAAAGTGTTAGTTCTCCCTAAAGTGCTAAACTTTAAAGATGTAATTTTGCCCATGGAAATCTTATCTAAAATATATGAGGAGAATGAATGGTAGAAGGTGGAGGTACTGTTTTTCTTTATCACACATGTAACTTCTACCTGACTGACCAATTTAAATATTCTGCCCAGGAATCTTAATTTTGTCTCAGAATGCTCAGATAGAGAAACATGCAAGAGAACTGCTCTGCTAAAATAACATCTATGCAGTAAACGTTGATGGAGTGTTTCCTCATTTCTTTTTTTGTTTTAGATAAACATTTCCTCTGTTTGCTCCAAACGCCTCCCCATTTGTGAAGGGCAACTTTAATCCATGCAAGCTGATGTTAGCAAAATACTAGTAACATATTCTCTTTTGTAAAGATCATGATTAAATGCCTAAGTTCAATAAATAGACTCTTTAATAATCTGAAATCCTATCAAATATTCCACACTAGCAAAGTTCAATCTTTCTTCTTCTCCAGTACATCTTTAGGTTCTTGCTCCGTAGACCCAAGGGCGGCTCCGCCGCTCGCCTCCTGTTCTTTGCTTTCTTCCGTTGGTTCTTGGCTTTCAAGTTCACTTTTGGACACCTCGTATCGTTCTTCTATGTACCCGCCATCGGCGTCCGCCGTGTAGATGCCGTAGCACATGATACTGATGACGCCCAGGGGAAGGCCGAAGAGAAAGCAGCCCATGAGAGGGGAGCTCCTAAAGATAGACTGCGGGAAGACGGTCGCAGCTCAGCACGTGATAAAACCTCTACCCGCTTCTCCCTCTTGCTACACCCCGACTGCTTTTAGTTCTAGTGAATCAATGTCAAGATTTCTGCAGTAACTACCATGTTAAAGACACTGTAAGCGACAGAAATTTTACCCTTTGTGTGTGTATCCCACTACCAGCAGCAGAAAAAGGTGCCAAATACTCTCTAACTTTTCTACAGACACTTATTTTCCTCGCTTTAAGCACAAAGGTCTCTCAAGATGGTAACTACATGCCCAGAAGCTCTGGAGTCGGATCCTGGACTAGCGGAATCAGCTCACCGAGAAGGCTGGTTATTTACCGTATAGAAGGGACACACACATTCCACTTCACAGGACATTTAAAAACTTTCTACTTACTGGTTAGTAGTAAAGCCACATTAGCTTAATAACAATTCCCCTCAGTTTATACACCATCTCCTCAGGTCTCAGAAAAGTAAAAGCAATTTTACTGAATAGGTTTTTCAACTATATTATATTCTATGGGTTGTGACTGTACAGTTCTCAGACTGTAACTCTGAGAACGATATAGGCAAGTTCCGAGGATGGCAAGGTCACTTTGGATTGAGATAACGGAAGCAGGCTTCCCAGAATTAAAGAGTTCTGAGTGGAAATTTAAGCATGAGTTAGAATGAGGCACGGAGGGCACCAGGCGGCTTCTGTGGTATTCAAAACCTAATGAGAACACTTGAGATGGACAGAGTATTCTCACATGTGTGACTGGAAAAGGGAAGGAAAGTGACCACATGTGACGATTTTAGTTACACTCACTGTGTAGAGGAATACAGAATGGACAGAGCCAGGGTAAAAGGAAGTGAAGAAACTGTGCCGAAGTCGGAGCAGTAGCCAGACATACGTGGTAAGGGCCGGCTCTGCTGACTTCTACTTTGGTAACTGCCTTTGGCCATAATAGATGAAAACACCCACGGACTGAGTAGCTCAAGACAGACAACTGTAACTGAACGTAAGGCTCAAATTTAGGAATGCTGACCGGGAGCTGAAGCAGGTTCAGATCCAGCGACTGAAGGGTAGGAGGAGGAAGGAGACTGGAAAGTACTTTCAAGTCATGCCATTGAGGTAATGGTTCTGAATTCTAGTTAACTCACCCATCATCCAGAAATGAGTAATAAGAGAAACCTCATTTCTACCTGAAGAATACATTTTCTTAATGTAAACATGGACTAGTTCTTACCTTTAAAATTAAAGGTATATTTTTAGGGGCACCTGGGTGGCTCAGTTGTTTAGGCACCAGACTCTTGACTTAGGCTCAGGTCACAATCTCGAGGTCATGACATCAAGCCTTGCGTTGGGCTCCATGCTGGGTGAGGAGCCTGCTTAAGATTCTGTCCCCCGCTCCTCCTCCCCGCCCCTCCGTGATTTCTGTGTGCGCAAGTGCGCGCGCACGCACAAACACACACACACGCTCTCTTTCTCAACATAACAGATGTATTTTTACCTAATCCTTTGATATTTCAGATTACCTTCATTAGACATAAAGCACCCATCCATTCTTAATTATCAATGACACTAAGCAAACTGTCACAACTTACCACAATAGTAGATTTGGCATCAAATATTATTCTTTTCAATCTCTGCAAAATGCTATCACCTCCTTGTGCCTTAAATTTAACCAGGAAAGAACAATTAAATTATTTAAGTACTACAACTTCATTTTTATGTTCTATAATCTTACAACTACAGGTCAAGGGTTGACCCCAGGAGATTACAAAAAGCACCTCAAAGAGCCATGCGGGGGGAGGGGGGAGGGGTTATAGCTCAGGGGCAGAGCATTTGACTGCAAAGAGCCATGCGGGAAATATTTGTGGGTTTTCTGACCTGCACCCCCTTCCATCTGCCTTCCTGTGCGAACACTTGACCTCCTCTGAAGAACTCAGTCTCCCCTACTGACACTGCAAGCACCCTGGCCGACGCCAACCCACCTGAGCCCTGTCCCACCCCTGGGCTTAGCTGAGCTGGTTACAGTCACCGCAGGACCCCCTAGCTACTGTGTAGGGCAGTCTCCCCAAGAGGGACGCCCAAAAGGCAAAAATGTGCTCGAAGGCAGAGAGGAAAATTCCTGATGAAAATCAAATCCCTGCCTTGAGCCGTCTCTGAAGTCTGGCTCATTCCTTGAATTTCCGAGCTATATGAATCTCGTTTTGCGGTCAAACAGTTTGAACCGGGTGTCACTAACTTACCTACGGAATTCTCACTCATATAGTGAGTTTCATTTCAACAAGTAGTATTTTCACAAATATAAAATTCCTACTATGTGATTGTTTCCAGAAGAAACACTTGTTATTCTGTGAGCCAACTTTCAAATAAAGTTGGTAAAAAACTGAAACAAAAGTCTCACAAAATAGTAATTACACTTCATAGAATTTCACAGAAGTCTCTTATTTTTTCTCTTTTATTCTAGTGTACTGAATTACGATGCCTGCTGCTCATAATGTGAAGTGACTTCATGAGCCTGTAACACGGGTTACAACCCACACTTTGAGTAAACACCGCAGTCAGTGCTCCTTTCAGGGAGAAGTGCGAAGTGAAGACCACCTGTTCGTTATTTCTATGAAATACTTTATCCAACTGGATTTGGACTCTCCACTGAGGCCGACTCTCAGTACGTTTCCTCGTCTCTCTTACCAAAGGTTTTCGGAGGAAAGCAATCTGAATAACTCAACCCACTTGTGCTCTTGAACCCAGAAAGGTTCGGGGCCAGGAGCGGTCACTAGTGGGACAGCTCCGCACACCACAGACCTCTCGGCAGCTGCAGCCCTGACTCCAAATGCTGCCACCGCCTCCCGGTCACTGTGACAGCCAATGACCGTAAGACAGCTCCAACCCGGAAACCACCTCCGCCAGAGAACCTTCTGTCTCAGAGACCGTGGCTCTGCGGCTTGAGGGAAACGAGGCCGGAGGCCGCCCCTCACCCTGGTGACGGCTCCTCCCCTCAGAGTCGGAGGAGAAGAAAACTCATTTCTCCTCTCCCTCCTCACACTGCCCCGTGAACCTGAAGTGAGCAGCTCACCTCCACTGTGCCATCCAGGATGCTACTGATGAAGTGCACCATGTCCTCCACGCTGTTGATCTGTCTGTCCAGCAAAAAGTACTGTTGGTTCGAAGTATTCAGTACGACCACCGTTGGGACTTTCAGTTCGCTGAAAATAGAAAAAGAAAGCAAAACACACATTGAACAGACATAACAGATATTCTGACAATCGTTTCCAGGACCTCTCAGTAATAATAAGTTATAAGAGGAGGAAGCTGTATGAATAGCTTTCCTCCCTGTGCCTACACGGAGAAAATTTCAAATTGTGCATCAATTCAAAAAACAGCTAAACTAAGACTGTCTGAAAAATATTCTAATGTACAGCATCAGACAGCTTGGGATTTACGATTAAGCAGAAGGATAGAAATTATTAGGTACAAAGTGTCCATTTCCGGGCAGTCTCAGTCCTTTCCATCCGAATACCAGCTGCGTTGGTCACACACCCGCTCCAGTCAAGGGGCACAGAGGGCACGCGACGGGAAAGAGCACGGGGTCTGGGGTCACACCGCTTGTGATCAAGCTCGGGGCTTTCCCGCCCATTACCTTCTAAGCCTAATGTTTTTCATTTATAAATGAATAAAAGGTGGGTCGTGGGAGGGTATCTACCTAGTTGTAAAAATTAAGAAACCTCAAGTTAAATACTCAGCACAGTCCCCTGTCCATGACACACATTCCACAGACACGATTCCGAAGTCTCTGAACCCCGGCTCTCCACTATGCCTTCCACCGCGTCCTCAGGAAGGCCTCCGCTGATACGACAGGAAACTTTACCAATAGGCATCATTTAATTGAAATAATGTGTTGGTTTTTTTTCCTTTCAAGGATAGGTTGTTGGCTGAATAATCATAGCAGCTCAATTCTGGATGTCACCTACACAAGGGTTTATGGCTATCTGTGTGCCTATATGAAAATACTATACAAAAGCACAAAACTACAGAACAATTCACACGACTGCATTATCACCACATAAGTGACAAGAGTCCTGTGGATTGCTTTATTGCTCAAAATTCCCTACCCCTCCTGATGCCACACCCTCTTCCCAGTGAGGCAGGTAGTGAGTGCTGTGTGAGTCCTGATGTTGGGCTCAGCCATGGAGCGGGCCGGGGGGAAAGTAACAGAAGGGACCAAAGCAGAGGCTTTCACTGTGCTTGCAAGGCCAGGCGTGCCTTCCGGTATGTCTGCGACTGCCACAGCAAGACCCGCAGGAAAACTCCTGCCAAGGTCTAGGCCATGGAAGACTGTGTGGCTGACTGGGCCTCAGTGGCAGTGTGGAGCCAAGCCATCTATGCCCACTCAACAGGAGCCAAGCCCAGACAAGTGAGAGAGTGAATACTACTGCTTGAAGCTACTGGTATCAGGTGGTTGACTACCCAATATTATCATCAGGCAAAAATTAACTGATTGTATAATTAAAAAAAAAAAAATCTTCATTCTTGTTCATAATACAAAAAACAACTTTTTGACTGACAACAGTTTAGTTATTAGTTATCATAATGCATAAGTAGCAAAAGAGTTCCATTTTTACATAATGGATCAGAATCTGGCCTGCCTATAAAAGCACATATTGTAAAAAACTTAAATACACAGATGAACTAGAGACTATCTGTTGTGAAATAACTCTATTCGAATAATGACAGAAATGGAGAACATCACTTTATCCTATTCCCTCTTAATTATATTCACAAAAACCCCAAACAAAACAATTTAGTAGACCAAGGGTCTGACAGAACCCTATTTAGTTTGAGAAAATTTAAAAAACACAGTCAGTGCTTCCATGTAACTATCTTAAAAAATATCTTGTATTTGTCTGAAGTTACTAACATTTTAGGTATCAATACCTATCAAATTCCACTACCTTATTGGACAATACTAATGCCACGGAAGAGCTCTGGAGTAAGAGAGATCTGGAGCTGAGAACTGGATCTCTTTAACTTAACTTGCTGGGCATCCTTTGACATATTATTTAGCTTCCTTGAGTTTCTTCTAAGAAATTTCAATTTCCTCATCTATATAAAATGGAAATAATAGTACCTACACCTTACTGAGTTACTGTAAAACTTAAAAAAATACATATTGACCACTCAGTCCAGTGTCAGTCACAGAATTAAGTGCTCAATAAAGACTTTCAATTATTATCACATAACTGTCATCATATGCTTTCTCTTCTTTAAGGAAAAAAAAAAACCCAAAATAGGAGTAAAAAACAAACAACACAGCACAACAAGGTGTTGGTGGTAGTGATTATTGTTCTCTGACCATAACTGTAGCTCAATATGTCTACTATCTCACAACTCATGTTAAAAGTCATACTCATGAAGGACGGTCCATCATCTATACATATTCTTAATATTACCCTGGATCAAGGAGTTGTTTATTAGACCCAAACTGCTTTGGCTTCTTACAAACCATGTTTTACTGAATGTTGCCTGGCCTTGAAGGGCACTATAAAAAATGACTGTATCAAAGTACCTACTATATATAGAGTGTAAAACTCTGTAAAACTCCTTATACATAAAAATGTATTTCTATTATACAGTGTCCCCCTTTATGAGATCATACACCACAGCCTATTCTCTTAGGTTTCTACAAGATCTGCCATATTCCTTATAAGCAATAGTTGTTTGACAGACTATGGGAAATGTGTAAATAATATTTTTCTACTTTGTTTTGAGTATGAAAAATTCAAGGCCAAATTTTTCAAGGACCTTTTATAATTACCTATAAACGATAAATACCTAAAATAATAAAGATCTTTTATTTTATTTTCCTTTGTCTTGATTTATTTGTTATATATGATATCTGATACTTTATGTCACTGGTAAACACTCCCAAATTTTTATTGTAAGAAAAGGGGTAATAAATATAAATGAATAAAGGTAACACTATAATTTTAAGGCTTTTAACTGAAAATTACAAATGTTCCCTTGGGATTGTAAGTTTGGTTTCTATCTCCTCAGTGCTCTTCCTTGGGAAACGGAACAAATACCCTGAGACCTGAATGAAGGAAACTGCTGCACCTTCGCTACCAGGCAAAGTCAGGGAACACCAAACACGGCACAACGCTGTGACCTTGAACAGTGCAAACACTGGCACCTCAGTGCTGCTGGCCAGGTCAGGGCCTCTAGCGGGCTTCCCGCACCCTCGCTTCAGGGGCTCCTGCAAGCTCCACGCCCTCCAAAGCCCCATTCTCCTACCCCCTCTTGCGTGTGTGCTGTTAAGCAATGCCTCACAGAACTTCTCTGCATTTCTTCGTCCAGGTAACTTCTAATTACTGCCTCCTCTAGCAAGCATTTTCTGAACCTCCTGCCTTTGTTTGCACTGGGGTGGGGGTGAGAGCCTCCAGGTTTCCAGAACCTTCTACCACAAAGACCTTTTCATACAGATTTGCAATTACTGTGTCGTCTTACCCAGCAGACTAGAAGCATCTGGACTGGGACTCGACTCATTTTCTACATCAACAGTACCAATCACAGCATGTAACATGTAGTGAATATTAAAGGTCTACTCCATAGAGTAGTTCTTATCTGAAATTACTTCAGTATAAGTAGGTTAAGTGTTTTCTAATACTAACTTTTTGAAGTCACAAATCAAATCTTCACATCATAAACACAGCTGATAAAATTATTTTAAAATTGTATATTTTCCCTATAAATTTATTTTAATCTGTTAAAATAAATTCTTCTAGAATAGCAGTTAATTCTTGAATGTAAAAACATTCTACTTAAGGGATGCATGGGTGGCTCAGCTGGTTAAGCGTCCAACTCCTGATTTAGGCTCAAGTCATGATCTCATGATTCGTGAGTTTGAGCCCCACATTGGGCTCTGTGCTGGCAGTGCAGAGCCTGCTTGGAATTCTCTCTCCTTCTCTCTCTGCCCCTCTCCAACTCATATGCGTGCACTCTCTCCCTCTCAAAATGAATAAAACTGTGTTTACTTAAATTACATTTACTCATTAAAACTGAACTTAAGGTGTGTGTTAAACAGAAACCACAAAATCTAGAAGTTTTTGAACATTGTCTTCTTTCCAAAATACTGTAAATTATTAACATGGAATTGAGAAATACTTTTTTTTCTAATTTTATCTGAAAGAGTAGTTTGTGTGTGTGCGTGCCCACATTGNCCAAATAGTCTCTGTGCTGTCAGCACAGAGCCCGACATGGGGCTCAACTTCATGAAATTGTGAGATCATGACCTGAGCTGAAATCAAAAATTGGATGTTTGACTGAGCCACCCAGGCGCCCCAAGGTAATTTTTTTAATATAGTGCAATTATTAAAGCTCAGTGAATTTCAAATTTAGATTACAAACCAAGGTAAGATATTTGAGAGGAGAATGTCTGCATCAGCATATATGAAAGTGTTTTCTTTCCAGCTAGTAGTCCTTTTGTTTATCAGAAACAGAAATTTAAAAACTGACAGAATTGATAGGGAAATCATTTACTCATTTAGAACTTTACTTACTCCATTAGCAAAGTATTTATATAGTCATTTCCATCCATATGGCCAAACTGAAAATCTCTAACGAGCAACAACCAAAAGAAAAACAAAAGAGAGAGAGAGAGAGCAATATTAGATACAAAATAAGGTAAATATATACCAAGAACTGAACTTTAGGGCTTGGTAAGCATATAAACACTGAAAACATTAAATACAAATCACATAAAATCAATGTACAAAAGATTATGAATTCTACTGGCTCCTGAGATACAAATACACATGAGTAAAATTAAACAAGTCCTAAAACATTTCTACTCTACATTTACCATGCAGGGCAATATAAGCTTTTCTAACTAAAATATGTTTAATAAAAATTACCCCCTTCTTCTAAAAAGAACTAATCAGAAAATGCTCATAGCAGGAGATATATAAACACGTATCACTTATACTTCACTAGTATTAAAAATAAAAGGGGATAATAAGTAAATATTAACAGATTTATAATGAAGGTCTCTTATGGCAGCAACAAACACAATGATTAGCACAAAGCGAAAAAGATCAGTTATTTTTTTATAGTTATTCTTTGAGTTCTCCTGAAAATCATCATCTGTCTGTATCTGACTTGTGATTCCACATTTAACTTCGTCTTCAATGCATGAGTGCATATATCCTTACCACAAATGTATCCCAAATCCTATCAAGAAGTAGGCTACAAATTACAAATGAAAGTTTCTTTTTCACTTATATGACATATATCAACAAATTTTAAGTCCAAACAATTCATACTGAAATGCAACTTACTATAGTTCGCTTCAGTATCTTGACTCACCTTCGAAAGTATAAAAGAGTACTACTTTTGCCTTACCATATAACAAAATGTAATTAAGCAAAGATAAAGGAATGTTCCTGAATGTAATCACTTACCTATGGAACTGGTCTCTGTAATCTCTAGCAACTTCCTGAATAATTGATTTTAATCTGTGAAGGAACACATGAACATTTCATCTCTGCAGTTTAAAAATATATTATGATTTTTCAATTACAATATCTGCTGCCTTATCTACAGCAGTGTAGGAAAAGTAAGATACTATACCAAGTTTATCTGAAGCCATGTAAAGCTTCCATGAGACGGTATTTGAAGCTTAAAACTATTTGAAGACGCTATACCTGGTGTGTTCGTTTGATGTATTTTTCTCATCAATAACTGCAATCGCCACAAGCTTTCCTGAAATGAAGAATGGCATATCTAAATTCAAAGCCCTGGTCAAACTTCAATTATTATTGTAGATGTGAATTGGTAATTAGTAAACAGCTTCTAGAATTTAACTCCGATGATCCTACATGTTATACACAGTAGAATAAATCAGTGCACTGGTCAACTCCAAGTGACATCCTCCCTCCCAGCCCCCAACCCCCATCTGTAAATAATAGTAACTATTTATATACTCAAATTGTCTTGTTTTCACACAACTGACAAACTGACTAAAATAAGTATTTTGTCAAAAGCTAAGACATTAAGAAATAAGCTGATAAAAGAAATTTACTATCAGTTAACGTAGCTCTGAAAGAATGACACGTAACAAGGGAATGATGTTTACAGGCTACTCCTTCCAGTACCATGCATGGGTCACTACCTGCCACTAATGCTACACAAAACAAGGCTGACCCCAATTTATCTAATCCTGAACAAAACATTCATCTCTACTATCCTCTAGTGGACTGGACAGCATGATGTAGTAAGCAGAGCACTGGGACTGGAGTCAGAAGACCAGACGCTGCAATCCAGCGTGTCTATTCTGTTCTAGGCCAGGGCGGGTGGCGGGTGGGGCATGGGGGGTGCACAGCAGTGAGGCACCACCGTTTATTAGCTGAGGGATTTAACCACACAGTGACAGCCACACAGACACAGCCCTGCATCAGTGGACAGCACAGTCTAGTAGTAACAGTAACATACAGAGAAGGTTACAGTAACATACAGGGATCATTTACAACAGACAAACACATGTAAGCTAACAACGAGAAGATTCTGAAGGAAAGGAACAGGAAGCGACAAAACAGTGCTCCGAAGTGAACTTCATTAGTTTGCGAAGACCAGTAAAAGGTGTTGTTAAGAAGCAATGTCTGGTCTGAGTTTGATGGGTGAACATGAATTAACTGCACATTCCCAGGAATGAAGGTGCACTGGCCCATGGTGCACAGGCTTTGCAGGAAACCGAGAAGTCGACGTGGCTGGAGAGGAGATGGGAGACTCGGGCGGGGTCAGAAGACGCAGGGACCCGCTGCCACCAAAGCCAGGGTCTCTTGTGCTCGTGTGGAGAGTGGCCAGGGGGACAAGGGGTAGGGCTGAGCCGCGGCACTACCAAACAAGGGCAATTATGCTGGACACAAAAGAGGAACATTCCAGAGCCAACTTCTTTCCGAATTAATCTGGGAGAAGAGACTTAAACCACCTCAAGGTCATGGGGTCCCTTATGATTACTGAACCAAAAGTAAAACTACTCTATTCCTATATTGCTCCCGTCTTCCCTTCACAGGGGTCTGAAAGAGTCCGGAAGTAAACCACAGTCTTCGACAGCATCCACATCAACTTCCAACACTGAGCTAGCGCCCGCCTCTCCCTCTGTAAGGATAAGCAAAGATAGAAACGTCCCTAGACTCAGAACATGAAAAAGTGGGCTCAGGAGCCAGAACAAATATCCCAAGAGTCAGAAAATAACATGAGAACCTATTAGAACATTTCTAATTTGTATTCTTGATCAGATTCAAGAGCAGGAAAACATGAAGAGGAAACTATGCATACTACTTCTCATGTAAAAAAACTGAACGCTTAAGTAAAATTTTCCCATTTTTTTAAAATCTAAAACTATACTTTCATCACACTTACCAATGAAATTGTAAACGAAAAAAAATTTGGCAATAATATCCATAATTTACTTCTCATTTGTAATTTAATATAAACTGACAAACACTTCCTCCTACAACTTACATGGTTAACTCCTTATGATAGTTTGCATCTATTTAAGACCCTACAGTCAGCTTCTGATAAACTTTCATTTCTGCCTCTATAAATATATTTACTTGGTTTGTCCTTTCCAATCATGCAACTTTAAGAACCATGCCAATGCGGTGCCCACATTTTCCTCACAAGTAAAAGCAGGCCTTAATAGGTGGTGATAAGTTGAATTCCAACTCCTACTACAAACTCACCCTCCTAATAAAGCTTCCTGGTTATTTTTTCTCATTTCCTTATTACACAGGCTTGGTTTTCTCTGTCACTGTAAGTTGTAACCAGTGAACCTTTTCTAACCAACCTTTGATCCCTATCGGATGTTTGTTCTTTGTTAATATTAATCTATATTCTCATAAAGTGGAACTGGCATTCAGGTCTTATACAAGAATGAAATTATGAAACAGAGCTTAAAATTCATTCCCTACAAAATCAAAGTAAAGTAACCAGTAAACGAAAAGCAGTGCAGACTGACAGAGAGTTGTATATTTGCTTGTTACCCGTGTCTCCAAGTTCATACAAGAGGAAGCCGTCCATGGTAAGATAGTTCTGAAACCTCTCCCTGTTGATCCACGATGACAGATCACCATCCTCGTACTCTTAAAAATAAAACAAAGCTAGTAAGTTATATGCAGATATGACTTTAAAATGTTCATAGCGTTCCAACCCAGCAATATACATAAAATGCCTTGACACAGAACAATAATCTTAAATTCATAAATTTCATCTTAGGAGTCTATTCTAAGCAAACAGATGTATAAAAGGATTAATGCACAAAGCAATTCTTCACCGTGGCATCATTAAAAACAACAAAAGATAAATGAAAATTAAGGAAATAAGTGAAATACCCTAAACATAAAGTAATTTAAATAATTATGGTAACTTATGGAAGACCATTTACAGACTTTGAAAACAGTAGTAATTAAGTGGTAAAGCAGGTTGCAAAGACAGTATTACAACATAACTGTAACTCTGTAAAACATGAAGTATGAAAAAAATGGACAGAATGATAAAATGAAGGCAAATACTCCTACCAAATGGTTATCTTGGGCTGACGGTTATTCCTGAATGATGGCACTATGGGTAATTTTTTATTAAAATTTTTTACTCTTTTCTATTTTATGATATTTCTACCTCAGTTTAAGATCTTTTCTCATAGTAAAACTAACACAGCATACATATAAAACCATAGTATTTTGACCTTTTTCCAACGTCAACTACTTCCCCTGCTAAGTAGATAGAAAGCATTTATAATATGAAGTATTATGTCCTGATTAGAAATAGAATTCTGAAGTAATTGTGAACAATTATTAATACCGCATGATAAAGAAACTGATGTAAAAGCCTCTATGGCTTTCAATATGTTTGGCTAAAGACTGGATTTTAATACTTCTTGAAAGATGTGCTTTTTCTGTCACTTGAATTGCTAAACAAAACATTTCAAGTTATGAATTCTATAAAATAAGTGACATACTGCAAATCTGGAAGTACTTATGGATTTGGATTTAGAATCAGAAGAATAAACATAAAATTATGAGTTGATTATTGGGCCACAATCTCCACTGCAGGTCAAAAGCAAATGTTCTAAAGATCATACAAAGTGATACATCTGAAACTCATCAGAAAAACTATCCTTGGGGTGTGTGGGTGGCTCAGTCTGTTAAGTGCCTGACTTTGACTCAGGTCATGATCTCAGGGTTTGTGAGTTCGAGCCCCATGGTGGGCTCTGTGCTGACAGCCCAGAGCCTGGAGCCTGCTTAGGATTCTGTGTCTCCCTCTCTCTCTGCCCCTCCCCTGCTCTCTCTCAAAAATAAATGTTTAAAAAAAGAAAAGAAACTATGCTCCTGAGCCCCTATCCCAAAGCTTCTAAATTTACTGATAACAATTAACTACTAGAAGAAGCATTCAAAGCAAACCCGTTTTATCTGAAGCTTCAGGCAGGTTCTCAAACTAACTGCACATCAGGAAACGCTGGCCTCTATAATAGCTACAGATACTTAACCTACACCTCCTGCCCACTCACAGGAGGCCCCATCTGAACCAAGGCAAGATGAGGGTGGGTACTTTCTTAGCCATGATAAAGAAGAGATTTACGTCTAAACAGGTATGATCAGGCTTTTCCCTAAAAGAAACAAAGTGGCTCTCTGAAGTGTTAACAAACTCATAAGAGAACCAGAACAAGAGATCTGAACACTAATGCTTGATTACACTATTCTGATTTAGGGGGAAAAACCCAAAGGAATCCTATTTTTTCATTTGTAAAATAGCATGAATAGTGATCTCAGAAGGTCTGTTATCAAATAAGACAATATATGTTACAATATATGTTAAGTGCTTATCGCACAAGGAGTGTAGTAATCAAAGACCAAATGGTTAGAATCGGTGTAGATATGCATTATTTTCCTTCTCATATTTTCATATATGCAAGTTCCTTTTAACTTCCTTTTTAAGCCCAATGTCTAATACAGACAATCAATAAATATCCAGTGAATGAACAAATAAATCAATGAACCTGTGATTTAATTATACATCCATCTCCTTATCTAACACTCTGGTTATCTCTTTCATAATCTGGGAATATTAATCTACTTGCTTTAGTATCTACCCCCACAGATTATGGTAAGGATAACATGAAGTATCAAATACATAATAGTATTTACTGTATAAACCATACAAATAAATGGTGGTCGTTATACTATAGCAAAAAAATAAAATTCAGCCTTTACATTTATTTAAATTAATGAATATTCAAAATTTTAGAAATGCTTAGTTTTCATGATTATTAAAATAATTAAAATGTTCCTTTCATTAGAAAAAAATCAGAATATTCCTTTTATTAGATATTCTTCTACTTACTTGAGTTATGTAAGGACTCCAAAGCTTACAGCTCTCAAGTAGTTCTAGTTTCTTGTCTGTTATAAGATAACAAGACTCTAGAATATTTCTGCAATGTATAACATGTTCCCTATCTGTGCTCTCCAACATGGTAACAAAAAGCCACACAAAGGCACTGGGTACTTCAAACGTAGCTGGTGGAAATAAGAAACTGAAGCTTCAAGCCCAAATGTCCATAGACTGGACTCACGAATGGATAAAGATGTGGTATATATATAAATGGAATGTCACTCGCAGATCAAAGAGAATGAAAACTCACCATTTGCAATGACATGCATGAAGCTAGAATGAATTATGCTAAGCAAAATAAGTCAGAAAGACAAACACCATATGATTTCACTCATATGTCAAATTTAAGAAACGACACAGATGAACAGAGGGGAAGGGAAGGAAAAATGATAAAAACAGAGACGAAGCCAAACCATAAGAGACTCTTCAAAACAAACCGAGGGCTGCTGGAGGGGAGATGGCTGGGGGCTGGGCACTGAGGAGGGCACTTAGCTGGGATGAGCAGGGGGTGTTATATGTAAGTGATGAATCAGTCACGCTACACTGCATGGTAACTTGGACTTCAATAAAATTTTTAAAAAGCATCACATCATGTGCCTTAAATATATGTTAATTCTCTCTCAATAAATGTAGAAAAACATAAAAAAAGGAACTGAAGCTTCAACTTCAAGTTGTAACGCAGAAGGTCTCCAAGACTGCTATCGGGCGTGACTTGGCATTTACTTTTGCTTCTGAGTGGCTGTGTGGGGTCTAACCGATGCAGTTTCACTGTTTCCCCTGCAATTTAAAGGCTCTCCTGGAGCCCCTGGGAGTCTGCTCCACTGGCCTGAGGAACCCACTGCATAGTTTTGAGACTGTGGGAGTAGGTATTTGATAATGCCAAGAATTACTGCAGATTTTATTAAGTGTTATAACAGCCTGTAATTATATATAAAGGAAAAGTAACATTTTTAAAGAGATGCGTAATGAAGCACATGGTGATGTAAAGCCTCTGGGATTTGTTTTAAAACAGTTCAACAAAGAAAAAAGTTGTTGAAGCAAATGTGGTAAGATCATGGTAATTATCCAATCTGGGTGGTGGGTATGTGTTTTTTTATTATTCTAGCATTCTCTTGATTAGGATGTACATTTGGTAGAACACAAGCATTTTAAAAATAGGCTGAGTACTTACTTCACTGCAGAAATGCTGAATAGCAGTGAGTGGTTATTCTGTCAGGAAGAGAGGGAAGGAGCGAGGGAAGAACATACCTACGGGGACTTCACCACTATTGAAGGGGTTTTGTTTCTTCATCTTTTTGTGAGTCTGAAACATTAGATTTTTTTTCTATATAAATAATTTTGAATGTTTTAAAAAAATGCACAGAAATTGCTCAAAAGACAAATGACCGGATCAAAAAAAAAAAAAAAAATTAGAAATTCATTGTAGGCAAGACCCAGAAAGCACATTAGATGGAAAAAGTAAAGCTGAAGGGCAAGAAAAACCTGCCAGTCACTCAACTAATGGGAGATGTAAGAATTGCTGCATCTACAAATTCCTTCAACACCTCAGTCCTATAAGAGACACAGCATTTTAATTTTAAAATGTTTTGTATCAGTTAAAACTTTGGAACTTACCATCATAAACAAAGTAAGCCTCATCTTTGAAAACAAGGACAGCAGGCACCTCCTTCAATGTCACATACTGCGAAAATAAGATGTGCAAGCAGCTTTCATCATTACATAAATTGTTAATCAGTAGCTAAAATTTCAAAAGTATTGCAAGACACCAGAAAAACCCGCAACAGTAACAACCGTGTTGCCAACATTTAACAAGCACAGTCAATCCCAAGCTTCATGTGTTTGGCATCTCTTTATACATCCCCAGGCACAGTGCCCTGTTTGCTGCTGTGAGAACCATGGAACATTCTTAGGGCTGATAACAGACATGACGACACCACAGGAAGTGCGGGAGCCCCGCTCTGAGGCGACGAGGAGCAGTGGCGGAGGATCAGCACTGGGAGACTCGAGTCCCTCCCTGCCATTCCCGGGCTGTGGGGCATGGAGTCCACGGCTGTCCCCGGGAGCTGGGCTTTCTCCTCTGCAAATCAGGGACCCGGAGTCCCCACTCACCCTCACCAGAGTTAGGAAAATTAGGTCCGTTAACAAATGTGAGGGCAGGTTTAAACTGTAAATTGGCTTTATACATGGGAACCTATACTGGCAATTAATAATAAGAAATTCTTTCAGAAGGTATGCTGTAATTATTTCTAAACAGTACAAATATTATAGTAGAGAAATCTATCCATGCAGAACAGATGTAATTTGGGTAAGCCACATAAAACTATTCCATGATGTGGTAATAATGAAAAGCAACAAATAATCAATTGATAACTAATGACAGTAACAGTAACAAAATAAAAATAGAGACAGCTGTTCTGGAAATACAGAAAAGGGGGAAAGGCATACCTCAGGTAAGACAGAATGATCTGTTTACATGACTGTTAACACAGGGTACAACACCACGAAAATAACTGTTTCAAAGGCAGCAGCAAAGCTCATAGGTAAGGCTCTATCATCGAGTACCTCTAAGCACCTGCTCTTGGCAACTCATCTACAAAACATGCTTTCAAAGTAGTTTTAACATTCAGCATCCCTCTCTTTCAAGGATGCCCAAGTTGGCCATACTCTTACCATTACTACGTAGAAGGAATCTTACAGGCATTGATTTCCATATATTCTGAACCTCTCCTCCTCTCTATGTTCCCTTAAACTCACTAATATTACAGTTATTTGTCTATAGGCCATTTTTGTCCATTCACCTTTAAGTATCCTGAAGTTAGAAATTGTCTTCATCTTTATATCCCTTCTTACACTTACTAAGGTTTTCATAAATACTAGCTGAAAAGCTGTAAAGCTAAGGAAGCTTTGCATGACTAAACCTAAAGTTCAAAATGGGAGTAGGTGGGTGGGGAAATAAAATCATGGGCTTTGTCCTTATTTGAGAATTCTCTATGGGAGTAAAAATCCTCTTATTATTCTGAAATAACACTGACTCCCCGCCCAGCAGACTTTTGCAACCATATACACAGAACTAAATCAGTGATGACAAATATTGACATTTGCAGGAATAATTAAGGAATGTTTGAAGAAACTAGTTGAGAAGCTAGTAATAATTACAACCCATGATGACCAGAAGTGTGTCCACGTAGCAGACACTGCCTGCGCCCACCCAGATGTTTACCAGCTAGAATTCTGGTCTAAGACACTGTCCCTGCACAAAGACTGGCGTGGCGTCAGACGCCATCAGGACCCAGAACGCAGCATGCCCTCTGCTGCGCTCCAAGGAAATTGGAGCTTCAGAGGTGAGGCTGTGGTGTGCATTCTCATGTCTAACACTAAAATGTGGTCCCCTGGGCTTTGGAGAGGAGAATGGACTAAAAGTTCCAGTCCATTCTCGAACTTTCCATCACAGTGAGATATTCCAAAGAGGTTCATAACCCTTTGGCGCATCTATTTGAGAATCTAATGGTGAAAACGGCTCTTCATTCATCCTATCTACCCCTCCCCCAATAAATGCATAAGAAAAATACTTCAAAATAACTTCTTAGACCAAACTAAGTAAATAAACCTAGAATGAGTTTTAGCTGACCAGAAATGGTCTGAGGCTCCCCGAGGAGCTGAACTGTGTATGTACATACTGCAGGAAGCACTAGACACGTGCTCTAGGTAACTCTGTCATCTTCTTAAAACAACACTACCTAAATATTAAAAAATAAGGAACAAAAATTAATCAAATATACATTATGAGTTACCTTTGTGGAAAAAGAAAAACTTTTGATTTTTCGTAACTTAAACTGATTAAAAAGAAAAAGCTTCCCTTGATTTCATGTTTCTCCTCAGCTACTGCCAAACTTCTCAGGTCCCTGCTCAGCAAAACCTTTCTAAAGAGAAACCTACAATTTCTTACCCACATTCTGTCAAACGACAGCAGAGAGGCACCTGCCCTCATAAAACCAACCACCACCAAACTCCATGTGTGGACAAGTATCATGGTTAACTTTACACTCCTCGTCTTGACCGCTTTGCGAGGACCTTGCACAATGGACCCTCTTTTCTTAAAGTATAATTTTTAGGGGCGCCTGGGTGGCTTAGTCGGTTAAGCGTCCGACTTCAGCTCAGGTCATGATCTCGCGGTTCGTGGGTTCGGGCCCCGCGTCGGGCTCTGTGCTGACTGCCAGCTCGGAGCCTGGAGCCTGTTTCAGTCTGTGACTCCCTCTCTCTCTGACCCTCCCCTGCTCACGCTGTCTCTCTCTCTCTCTCTCTCTTCTGGAAATAAATAAAACATTAAAAAAAAATTTTTTTTAATGTTTATTTTGGTCGGGGGGGAGGGGTGGAGACAATCCCAAGTAGGCTGCACGCTGTCAGCTCAGAGCCTGATGTGGGGCTCGAGTTCACAAACCATGATTAACGACCTGAGCTGAAACCAAGTGTTGGATGCTTATTAACCACCTTAGCTACCTGGGTGCCCCTGGATCCCTCTGTTTTAAACATTTTTTGTCTTGTTGTTTTTCTTTTTTTTTTAATCTTGGCTTCCCACTCATCTTGTTTTCCCAGTCACTGGCTACTTTCTTCTCATTTTCTTTGGTAGTCATCAGGTCCTGGGCCCACTTATTTCCTTAGAAACTTGCATTCTGTGTCTGCAAAGTTTATTTACACAGCCTTAACTCCAGAACCCTATAACCAATTGTGGATTTGATGCTTGTACTTGGATGTCTAATAGGCTGAACGGAATGAAAATGAACAACTCAAAGCTCTTGATCACTCACCCATTCCCAAACCTGCTCCTTGCTCAATATTCCCAAGCTCACGGAGAACACTATCACCAAACACCTAGCAGTTATCCTTGATTCCTCCATTTTCCTCCAGGTCAGCAACCTCGAACAATTTCATTTCTAAAACACAGAATTTTCACCTCTCTCCATTCCTTTACAAACCTCTAAGCCCGAACTTGCCAGATTACTTCATGCGTTCAACTGCTCTGTGATCTACTCTGTTCCCCATCCAATTCATTCTGCTCTTAGCAGAGGAAAGTCCTTAAGATGAACATGAGACCAAGTCCTTCACTAACTTTAGTACATCACATGCATGGCCATGACCTGCAAGGCCTCCACAGGCCTCTTGGCCTATCTCGTTTCTCACTGTGTTAGAGCCACACTGGCCCCACCACCTGCCTCTCAAATACACCCAAGAGTGTTCTCATCGTGGGCATTTGTAATATCTCTTCCCAGTTTCTAGTTCACTCTGGCCACAGATCTTTGCGTGGCTCCTTCACATCACTTAAGTCCCAGCTCAAATATTTTCTTATCAGACATTTCTTGATCAACTGATCTAGAGTAGCGAGCCCACCCTCATGTCCCTACTATCACAATGTTCTTTAACTTCTGTCTTGATATTAGTTATATCGTGTTTATGTATTTATTTACTGAACTTTACCCAAAAGATGTCATCAGCAACAGTAAAATTTAGCACACTTCTTCTTCCCATGAGAATGTAAGTTCCGCCCCATCAGGACCCTGAAGATCTTGCTTGTCATCAATTATCAAGGACTTAACAGAATGCACAGCACATGATCATGGAAGAAGTAGTTGTGAGTGTATATAAATACATTAATCACTCCATTACTAATAAGCCAATTTAACAGTCTGAGTTATCACTTCTTACTATTGCTATTATTTTAAAGAGGAAAAAAGCACAAACAATAAACACAGTCCCTAAATGCTAGGAATCTAGTGATATTTGCTTATTAATAACAAGCAATCTGGTACTAGTAGTAAAGAGTTAACATGTTTACTGTTTCTATAAGTTAGATCAAGTGATAATTTAAAAAACGAAATTAAGTCATTAAAATCCAATTTTAAATATTACCTCAGGAACCACTTCTTCTGAGGCAGAAAAGAAGTATGTATATACAATTAGTTCTGAAGCAGCATCGATGTATTTCTCCTGTGAAGATACAAATGGAAAAGCGGTTACTTTTAAATACAAAGATCAGAATTCATTCCTCGTTAAACACTCAGAGCAGCAGTACCGTCCTCGGCAGTCTCCTCACAAGTGGTGCCGTAGTGTTTTTATGTGAGAAGATGATGGAATGTAAGTAGCACATGAAATAAATTGTTTCTAAGGCAAAAACACCACTGTAACTCAGTGCTTTCATACTCCTCTAAATATAAAGTGTAATACAAGCTCAATTCCTATTTACTAATATGAAAGTTACAGGAAAAGATATTTATATATATATGTGTGTGTATATATATATATATATATATAAAGATCTTTAAAAAGTTTACACTCAAGTTGCATTCTGCAGTCTCAAAGAGCCAAAAATGCTAAAAAGTAAAATCTGAGTAATCAGGTCAATAAGAGAAGAAATACTAAGGCAAGCAACATCTTTTAATTCATTTCTGTTTCCTGAAGCAAACACAAAAGAGGGCATATAGGAGAGTGTTTTCATTAGAAAAATACTCAGACTGAATTAAAATATTTCCAGTAAGAGTGAAGTAATTTCGAGTTTTGGATGAAGTTTTGGCTATACAGAAAATTCAATTACAATACATCTGTATTTATGACTTTAATAAATAAAACCATGTGATACCTTCAAAGGTGACTCTCCACCTATATAAACAAAAAACACACGATGTCTCTTCTGCACGTGTTCAAACATTTGCTGACTTGGAAGTGGCCGAATTAGAGCCCTGTTTGAAAACAAAACAAAAAACTAACTTGTGTTTGACCTAAAGATAGTACACAATACAGGTCTAAAGTTATAATGTTTTAATGTTGTAGTAATTGCATTTTAAGTAATCACCCGATCCACATAAATCTAATAAAAGTATAGCCATGACCACTATTGTATCCACATAATAAAAAGAGAGTACCCATGAGTTAATCTATCAATTTAAAAAATAAGTTTAAGAAAAATAACAAGTTTAAAGTACATCACTTTAGAGAGTACCATCTTAGCCAGTATTTAGGTAGGGAAGAACAGAACTATAATCCACCGAGAGTCCTCAGCTAAAAATAAAATGATCCACATGAGAATTACTTTTTTTTCCCTTTCATGAGATCATTCATGCTAACACACATGTGAATGTGTTATCTCAGGGAACTAGAATCCTCTGTGAAGATTTATATCCATTTAAATGCTAGAAAGCTCATATCAAAGGTTATTATAAAACATATCACTTACAAAATGTTATTCAAAAACTAAAAAAGAGCCAGTCTTCTCAGAAATGTGGTCTGTATTATCAGATTTTTACTGCACTAAATCTGCAAAAAGAATACAGAGTTTGCAAAGGCAAACATATTTTCAAAATGCACAATTCCTCAGATGCACCGCATCGTGCTCACCTCTATTTTTGTACTTGAGTAATTAACCGGTAAGTGATGCAAGTCCAGAACCGAGTCACGAAATTTGTGTGCAACAGAGTCCTCCCCTCCCCACCCCCAGTTACATCAGACGTCCATCTTAAGCTTGAAGTAAAACTCATTAAAAATTGCCAACACATGAAGACTAATCTAACCACAGGGATTAAGGTACATTCCACCGGCAACGCCCCAGTGTAAGAGGAAGGTATCTTAAAGTGTATTCAGAGAGCATGTAAAGAAAATGAAATATGCAATTAGTGAAACAATACAGTGAGAATTCTATCAATAAGTCTTGCAGACTTGAATAAAGATCATTCTTAATTCTGTGCCTTTTCTCAAATAATTTAACCCAGACAGTGCCATGCACTCAACAAGCCACCCCTCCCACACCAATATTCCAGTTTACTTTAAAGCTCTTTAAAGGTATTTATATAATATGTCCTGTTGAACTCACAAGAAAGTGCCTATACTTTCAAAGTTAATACAGGTTAACCTACCTTGATGAATGTTCTCCTTAAGAAGTACCACACACCTGCATTGAATAATTATAAGCACCAACTTTCTTTATACCCCAGCAAGGGAGATGTAGATTAAAAGAACAAAATCACCACATTCAAACCAAGAGGATGCTTATGAAAGAATTTCTGTTTCCTTATCAGTAAAACCTCAGATCTATAACTTAAATAGGCACCTGGGTTCTAATTATGCCACATTCTGAGCAAAATGTGCAATAATACCTCACAGCTGGCAAAAAGCAGCATGTAACAGATCAAGGTAAGTATTTTAGTTAACTGTATCTAAAAAAAACTTTCCAGTAATACAGGCCAGGGATTAAACCCAAGTCTATTCAGAAGAATGATACTGTGGGGTTTCTTTTAAAAACTCTGACATTAGGGAACAAGAAAAATAAATCGATATAAATGAGGCAGTACAAGAGCAAATTTATAGTAAAATAAAAATTATAATTCAAAGTTCTTAGAAGTAATCAAATGTTGAAAATGCATTAAAAAATCCACTGGGGAAAATTTATTTCTACATATGAAATGAATTTAAATGTGAGGTTAACACATATACAATACACATCACAGTTTCTTTTGCTTCTTTAAAGTATCTCTCTGCATATGCTACTTAACCCTACCTTTGGTTATAAATGAACAGATTTTATTTAAGACCCTAAAAAATGTGCGTTTAATGTGGTCTATTAAAATACATTTAATTTAAAAATATCAGTATCATATGTATCAGTATCATAAAAGTATCAGTATCATATGTAAGTAAAGGCCTTTCCTAATAAAAACTTACCCGGATACTCTGTGAGCAAACTCAATAATATCATCTTTAGTTCGTGGTCCTCTATAATTATATGCCAAGTCCCCCTTTAATCTTAAAAAGAATAAAAAAGGATGAAAGCTGAGATTATTTCAACTCTTTTAGTACTTAATGCTAATCACTATTGTTACATAAAATTATGAAATATAAAACAGTAAATGCAGAAGTGCTGTTTTAGAAGTAGCGTAACCATGTAAAATACAGTAGGCAACTGGCTTCAGGGGACCAACAACTCAAAAAATAAAGAAAAAGGGCATATTTTATTAAAATTACATGGAAACAGTTCAGTCTGTATTTGATACTTGCGTTGTATCTATGCCTTCTGAAAAGTACACACTGTACACATTCACAGACAAAAACTTGTCAAAACATTATAATTCTCACTATCTTCTCTAGGTTAAAAAAATGACAGGGAATTAATAGTATTTTGGTAGAGAGAAAACAAATTTTAAGCAACACAACATCATTGTAACTTGACTGAGGTTCTAAGATTACAGAGTAAAAACAATGCATAAAACACCCATTCTAGAAAATTAATTTTCCCGAAGCCTGCCAACGAATTATATGTCCAACTGTGACTTAAAAAAAAAAGTGAAAGCACAAGGGAACATGTAAAACAAAACAAAAAGAACAGAAAGGATAATTTACTTAACAAATAAAAGAAGCTTAGCAAACATGTTTTGAAAGGAGGGGAAGGAAGGAAGTCAACACAAAACCCAAGAAATAAAAAATTAAAATCAGTCAAATTTTGAAATGTGAGCTTTCCAAAATACTGAAATAAAACTGAGTTTATTATAAAAATATATTTCAAAGTTATCCCTCAACTTGCACACTACCAAAATAAGGAAGAAACTCAAGAGAAAATTCGATAAAATGATTATAAGTCATTTAGAATTAATTTGCACACCATTCCTCCCAACTTGTATACACCTTATATGAGACTTCGTCAACACTTAGAGATTAGAATTAAATACATCAATTTGATTCTCTTTGTTACTTTCATCTCTACTGAAATAAGTCTATTTTAATTATATAAAAGTAAAATTTGTTAGGAGACAGGATTCGCATGATACAGAATACACTCTTGGGCTCCTCAAGGGTAAAAGCCCTTTTTCATCACTGACAGCCGGACATCTGGTCCTGGGGGGGGGCGCCTGTCACACAGGAAGCACTCAGAGCGCATTCAGTCAATTACAGAAACCCCACATTCGCTTCAGTACAAAGCAAAGCGGAAAGGCAGCCCCTCTCCTCTGATCACATACTGCACCTAGAAAGAACTGCTGAACCCATCTCCAATCTTCCAAGGAATCTACTAGAAACGAACGTACTAGAACGTAAGTAGAGTGAACTAATAAAAAATACACATATAAACATACAACACTCAACTTACAGCTTAATTGTTGGATAACCTCGAACTCCAAACTCTGAAGCAATGCCTTGATAAGAAAAAGAATAAATAATTCTAAATTTTTTTTTAAAAATGAGAAACTAGGTAGTAAATGAGCCTTTTACTTAAAAATATAGATTTATACAAACCCTTATAGCTATGTTGTTTTTAAGTCTTTAAAAAGAATGTAAATTCATACACAAAAAAGAAAAAAACATGACATTCTCATACAAAACAATTACTTAATAATTCAACCTACGGCCAGCACAAAACACTATGACAAATTAAGAAACAAATGCCAAAAGAATAGGTAAAAGAATATTTATTTTAAAAGATATTCCTCTTTAAAAAAATATTATATATATGTACATATAAAATCTCACTTGTCATCTGATTTCATTTTCCAAGACAAATACTTTTTTCTAGGTCTCATTGGCTCCTTGCAAAAAATAAATAAAAATAAATAAAAAACAAAAACAAAAAACAGCAAAATCGCTCTTTCCTTTAGTGTTTTCTAAGTTTTAAAAGAAGTGCATTATATTTTAATTTTAAAAAGATAAATTGTATTTGCAAAATTACTTAATTTCTGCACTCGATACATGATCTAGAAACTATCTACTTAGTTATAAGTTTCTGCAGTTGTAATAACCTAGAATCATTCGAGTTACTTTCAAAGATTATTCTGAAGTCCTCATGTTAATGAAAATGAGATACGGCTGCTACAAGAGCCATCTTTTTGAGGGAAAGAAGAAACAAAAACAATCAAATACAGAATTAGGACTTGAAGAGATACAACAATCACTACTGCAAATTAATACTATCCTTTACAGATTCAGGCAATCAGGACAGGAAAGAAAGAAAGAAAGCAGTCTCTATTAGTAGGCAGTGTACAGTGAATTTATACAACCATACCAGTTTATATAAAATATAGTGTTTTCATTCATAGGATCTCTCCCTTTGTTAACTGTAGCGATTTCTGGGATATTTTATCACAGTTGGGTGTAAGGACCCTGTGGTACGGGGGTTCTGGTTTACCAGTCACTTTAGGAACCAGTGATCTCTGGCTTCTCAGCACTGCCCAATACACAGAATCATGACAAAGTGAATCTGTGGCAAAGTAACAGTCAAAATCTCTCGGCCTTCCTTGCTCATCAGTATAGAGTTTCTCCCTTGAAAAGGAACAAAGGTGACTGAAAGGGTGAGGACAGTGATGAACTGGTTTTGATGGACAGGGTCAAGGTCGGGACAGCGATGAAGGTTTTATTGGAGGCAACACAAACAGCAGATGTAACCGAAAATAACAGGTTCTGAAGACAGAGGTTTTGCCTCTGAACAACCAGATGAACTTAAACCAATTACATACTTTCTTTGTGCCCCTCTCTACTGCAGGATTTAATTTTGTCTAGTCTATTTTAATTGGGAGACTACAGCTATTGACACTCATCTCTTCTGAGTAAAAATATAAAAATGCTTTGGGGGGGGTATTATGCAAATAAATATGCTCTTAATGCCCCTCATTCCTAAATCAAGGAGGTGGGGAAATTTCACTCCTTATTACCTTCAACTAAGACTAATCGAATTGACTGGGAGGGGGTGTATATTCCACTAACAATTTATCGTAAGGTTTATTTTTAAGCAAATCTGGTGAAGAAGATATACAATCAATGAGAAAATGCAGTGGTGGTTATCAAAACGGTTTTCAGAGCAAAAATCTACATTTAAGTCCACCTAAGTACTTAATTTCCTTGTCAGATGCGTAAGATGGAGATGCATTCTATCCTCTCTCTAGCACCTTGACTCTGAGCAGTAACTTCATTTCTGATATAATTTCAACTTGACAGTGACTCCTAAAAACACATTTCTCTAGAGGAAAACAGCTGTATAAAAATAAATAAATAAATAAATAAAGTTTTTAAAAAGCACACAAGCAAAGACAGCATGGGTTATAGACTTAAAATGATGAAGGTTAGGATTCCAACTTCCCATTTATCATCTAGGCAGCTCTTTTCCTTCTGAGGACAGCACTCATCTGGCTGGACTTGTGGCTGGCATTTTAAAATGAGAAAGCATGTGGACAAGAGTCTAAGAGCGAGCCTAGCACATAGAGATCCTCAAATGTTATGTCCATTTCCTTTCTATTTTTGATCCTGATCTGTTAGGTAGCTGCTGAGACATCAATGTATAGATAACAGTAAGGAGAACTATCAATGTAAAATACCTTATAACTGACTTTAATGTACCTTCAACTACACCTTCAGACAATTTTGTGAGCAGGGGAAGGGTGCTAATGTTACTTTTCAGATAAAGAAACTAACACTTAGGAAGATGTGGTAACTTGTTTGAGCGCAAGCACTGAATCGATAGCAGGGCTATGACTAAGCTCAAAGTCTGAATTTTAACATTTTGTTCTTTACTTTTCCATAGTAGAGACCTGAGATCCATTCCTTCATAAATCCGTCTGTAACATGAATAACTTCTCTGAAAATGCATCATTTTAAATGCTCATAAAATGAGGTTACACATGCAGCCCCTTACTTCCTTTCTGTCCTCTCCGTGAAATGATAACAACAACTTGATGGTGGAGACAGGCTTGGATGTAAAACATGGTGATCTCGGGGGAGGGGCATGGAGGAGGACACTTGTGGGGATGAGCACTGAGTGTTATGTGGAAACTAATTTGACAATAAACTATTAAAAAAAAAAACAAAACAAAACAAAAAAACAAAAAACATGGTGATCTCGGATTCTCGCCTCTTATTTTGGTGTCTGAAACTACTCAGTCATTTCACTGCTAACTACCTGCTATCACTTCACCTACACAGTGGGCAGTGGGAGAAGGGAGGGGCCGGCCTTAATGTGAAGTCCTTCTCAGCTCAAAATATTATTTTTAGTATTTACTGAGTGTCAGTATGTGTCTAACATGAAAATGTTATCAAATACAGCAGTTGTTCTCAACTGAGAGATTGCCCTCCAGGGACACCGGCCATATCTAGAGAGGTTTTTGGTCACAAGTCAGGGGAGGGCAGGCTGGGGAGAAGGGTGCTGCAGGTACCTAGAAGGTGGAGATCAGGGACGTTGCTATACATCCTACGACACACAGCAGCCTCTCCCCACAAACAAGAATCATCTGGCCCCAAATGTCTGAAGTGCCAAGACTGAGCAATTCTGAAAATAGAGTCACTGATCCAAAGGGCTTGCAGTCTACAAAGGTAAAGTTGCCAATATCATCTGTGAGCAAGAAATCAGAGTAAGAGTGTCATTGGCCAAATGTCCTTTCAAGCTTATGATCAGTGGGAGGTCAAGTAAAATCTTGAATATGAAATGATATCACACTTCTGCTGAGGAATAAACAGAATTTCAGTGGTTTCGTAACAGAAACCAGTATACCGTCACCGGGGGTATCAGGAGATATTTTAACTTACAAATGAGAAGCAATTCTGGTTCTCAATTAAGAAAGACTGAAATCTGTATCTTTATATATATATATATATATATAGTTTTTTAAATGTTGATTATAGAATTATTTAAAATCATGCATCAGGAAAATTTTCACACATTCCAAACACATAGGGCTGGATAATTCATGACAGTTCAAGTTTCTAGTTCAAGATTTCTATACACAGAGATTTGTTGACTGAGTGTGATGACGTGCACCTCCGATCTCTGCAATTACACGATTGAGAATAAGCTACCCTCAGGTACTCTACGAGATTTTCCGTACTTGATCACTGAATAATCTATCCCTCTCCAAGCCCAAATCCTATAAACAACTACTCATTAAAATAATACTTTACTCTATGGTTCTCCAACTGAGACAGAACAGAATTACCTGAAGTTCGTGTTAAAAATACAGATTATCATGACCCAATCTCAGAACTTTCATTTGGTGGGGCTGGTGTGGGTCTTCAGAGTCTCAATTTATTTTTAAATTTATTTCTGAGAGACAGAGAGAGACAGCGTGAGCAGGGGAGGGTCAGAGAGAGAGAGGGAGACACAGAATCCAGAGGCAGGCTCCAGGCTCTGAGCTGTCAGCACAGAGCCCGACGTGGGGCTCGAACCCACGAACCGTGAGATCATGACCTGAGCCGAAGTCAGACACTTAACCGACTGAGCCACCTAGGCGCCCCATTCAGAGTCTAAATGTATACTGGGCAGCCCAGGTAATCCTAATATAGATTGTCTGTGGACTAAATGCTGAGAAACACTAATGCGGTGAATGCCGAAAGTGATCCATGGAGTTGGATGAAATACACGTGATACACCAATCCTTTAAGTATTTACAATTAGACAATTATAATTAAATCAATTATTAACCTGTCTGATTCCAAGTTCTACTAAGAGGCCTGTGTTGGAGCTCCCTTGAGGTATTTAAGGAAAGTTTAAGATTTACATACCATAAATCTATTTGTAATCTCTAAACAGTAGTTTGCAAATATATTAAACCTTTTTTAAAAAATAACATGAATATTTTTTCAATAGCATATAAATATCACCTTGAATTCATAATAAAGAATAAAATGCATCTATTACTGACACTAAACACTAAGTAACATGACAGTTTAACTTCTGTTTACTGGTTATCGTTGGTCTCTCCCGTCTAGCAAATAAATTCCAAGAGAGTAGAGATTTTTGTCTGTTTTGGTCACTGATGTATCATTGATGCCTAGAATGTGTCTGGTACATTCTGGCATACAGTAGGTGCTCATTAAATACCTACTGAATGAATATGGACTCTACAACTTTTCGACAAAAGAATGATTTTTCAGTAAGCCATGTCGGTATGATTCAGGTAGCCACAAGGACTTACAAGCAAGCATCACCGCACAGGTTGGGAAAGGGGTGGAGGGTTCAGCACTGCACACCCAGGGAGTAAAGGACCTGAGGTGTAGGAAGCACCCATCACAGTATCTGGCAGAGGGTGCTCCTGGCGCACCAGTTCCCCATCCCTTTCCCCAAAGCTCGGTGCTCCGCTGGAGATAAGGCGCTCTGTGTGGTCTATAGAGGTTTCTTTCTCCTACTAACTCGACATGACGCAGGACACAACGCTAAGTGAACAATAAATAAAATCTGTAACAATCATGTATCAGAGCCAGAAACTGAAACCTCTTAATGGATTATGAACAACAGGATGAAAAACAGTCCTGCCATAAAGTGCCTAAAAAGCTACAATCCACATATTAAGTCTTAGTACCTACAAGAACACTGCACTTCAATCACAGCATTTAAAACATTTTTTCTAAGCTACACAGGAAAAAGGTCTTAGATACTTTTTCCCTAATCATAGTGTCACTTAGACAGTGACATACACAGGCACTAAATACGTACTGAACAGTAAGCTCATGTATCAGATGCTATAAAACAGGATTCACCTAATGTGAACCATAGCATTATTTTTATTATTTATTTTTTTCATTTTTCTTTTTATGCCCTAATCCCTTTATGTATTATTTGACTTTATTACTCCATTAAATGATTCAAATGGTCACAGGAATTTGCCATGTTTGAGACTTCATTGCACCTGTCGGTTTATTCATATCTTCCCCTCTAGCAGACTAACCATTTCCTGGACAAGAAGGGTTTGCTTGGTCTGTCTTTAACCTCTAGAGACCAACACAGTAGTTAGTGAACAGACTGAGGGAATATGGCAGACTTTGAGAATGAAGTTTAAGTACTCGCATGTCTAATCAACAAGAACGAATGAGACAAGATTCCCAAGAGATAAGAACATACTTTCAGGAGCAACAGTTGAAAGCAACAATTCTCAAACATTGTTAAACGCTTCTTTCAGTCAATCAACCCAAGCACACCATTCTCTCTGGGTGAAAACTCCTGCGTCGCTCTGGTCTCTTCTCAGACTTTCAACAACGCATGTGTTTGACTCTGTGACTGCAACCCTCACACCTAACTGTACCCTGGCTCTTTGTACCCCAGGGCCTTGTTCTCAAACACCATTAAGCCAAGTACCATAAATTCATACGAGCTGAGAACAGGGAAATGCACAGAAAATCAGCTTTTCTTTTCCACACAGCCAGTAGTGGCGCAGTTCTGTAACGATGCTAAGAATCTTACCCTGTGACTTTTGATCATTCTTTGTACCACAGAGCCGACTCATCACCTCTGTGACCTCAGCCTCAAAAATGTGTCTAAGGATTACTGTTTCCTCTCCACTCCACTGTCCCCACCACGTCTGGGCTCTCACCATCCTGCACCAAGATGCATACAAAAGTCGCCTTAGATGACCCTGTCTCTAACTGTTCTTTTCTATCCTACCTGTTGCTGCCAAAAACATTGTTATCTAGTCATCTGCCTTCTCAAAAATGTGTATTACTCTTAATTTACAACTGGTGAAATCTAAAATACTATGACGTGAGGTACCCCTGAAATCTGGTCTTACACTTCATCTTACATGCACTAGCCACTGTGGTAAGGATTTCGAATAGGAAATGCGAATATGATCCTCAGAGCCTTGAGGATTCCTCCTCGCCCACTTACAGACATGGAAACGAACATGGCGAGGTTAAGGCTTCCCTCAAAGCCCCGGAAGCAGCACACAGATGTGGGATTAAAACACAGGTCTGGGGCGCCTGGGTGGCTCAGTCGGTTGGACATCTGACTTCGGCTCAGGTCATGATCTCACGGTTCGTGGGTTCGAGCCCCATGTCAGGCTCTATGCTGACAGCTAGCTCAGAGCCTGGAGCCTGCTTCAGATTCTGTGTCTCCCTCTCTCTGTGACCTTCCCCTGATCACGCTGTCTCTCTCTCTCTCTCTCTCTCAGAAATAAAAAAACATTAAAAAAAAAACACAAAAAAACCCCCACACGTCTGTACTCTTCCAAAGCTGCACCGAGTACAATCTTGATTTCCTAAAAACAAACGTGCCCTACCTAATTCCACTTTGTTCATTAACTAAAGGAAAAGGGAACCTGTATGTAATGAACACAAGGGACTTTACATGTGCTACATCAATAAAATCTCAAAAGAAAAAAAAAAACAATAAAAGACAACGGCAATGCAGTAGTTAAAGTGGCAGCAGGATGTGACTACAGTTTAGCTCTCTGAAGCCTTGCTCCTTCCACATTTCTAGGATACCTCATACTTCATTAAACGTTAATTCTCTTTTCTCAAATCCTTTCAGATCGGCACGAGTAAACTATTTTTGTAAAGGGTCAGATAACAAGTACCCCAGGCGCCGCGGGACGACGGCCTCCGTCACACCTGCCCGGCCGCCAGCGGAACGCGGCAGCGGGCGCAGCCGGCGGTGAACAAGCGAGCGTGGCTGGGCTCCGGCGCCGCTCTGTCTACAGCGCGGGCAGTGGGCCGGCTGTGCCCATGGCTGTGACCTGCCCACCTCCGCTCCGGGACCGGCCAGTGTACGGAACACACCTACCCAGCTTCAACTCTAAGATTTTGCTGTAACCTTCTCTCTAATGTGGTAGAGATCCTCTCTTGTATTTATTCTAACTCAACTCGACTTTTTCAAGTCCCTACTTCCTCCTCCAGCACGCGCGTCAGGCTGCTGTCACAGCAGCTCTCATCCTGCAACACACAACACACCGGCACGGAACTTAAAGGTCTGCAGCTGCCTCAGGTAAACGGAGGCCTCCAGGGGGCCGGGCCCAGCAGGTCAGGTACACGAGTGAGGCACACAGCAAGCTACACACCTGATGGCTAACTCACTTACCTCAATAAAGTATATAATCTTCAATTTTTAAGTTAACCTTAATTTACATGAGCAAAAAACAGGTACTTCTTCTTACCTTGAGTACCGCTTCATGTACTTACAGCATTTTCACTAGGTGAACAGTAACACAATAAACTGAGCAAATGCTTACTAGAATAGGAAGTAGCATCCATCTTCCCAACTTTTACTGGAGAACCAATGCTTTTCATCTCACGGCCAACTTCATTCCAAATCGGTTCCAGTTTTTTACAATGGCCACACCACGGTGCATAAAACTTGTTGGGAGGGAAGAAAAGACAACTACTAAAATGTTGTGTTATGACGTACATCAATCTTAGTGTTTAAAGAATCACTTTGACTAAATGATCTGATAGACAAAACGTCTAAATATAATTTTTAAAGGGGGTACACAATAAAGTATAAAACATGCAAACATGAGTCTAGACAGTGTAACTCCCATATACTTCAACACTGGTTTTACCTTAAATTCATGTAAAATGATTAGGGATTCCTATTTGAAATAACTTATGAGAAAAACGCCTTTGCTTTACAGTGAGCCTATGTTACATATAAAATGAAACCACCAAATACACACACATGACACAGACAGCCCTTAAGTGTTCAGAATGAACACTTCTGACTTTTCTTACAAAAATCCCAGCACAGGAGGTACCTTTGCTATGTCAGGCATAACTCCTGCTAAGGCAAGGAGGGGATCACTCAGATGGCTGGTTTGGCATAAGGACAAGTCAGGTCGATTAAATTGAAATCAGGGGCACCTGGGTGGCTCAGTTGGTTAAGCGTCCAAATGCAGCTCAGGTCATGATCTCACGGTTCGTGGGTTCGAGCCCCATGTCGGGCTGTGCTGACAGCTCAGAGCCTGGAGCCTGTTTCGGATTCTGTGTCTCCCTCTCTCTCTGACCCTCCCCTGCTCACGCTGTCTCTCTCTCTCTCTCTGAAATAAATAAAACATTAAAAAAATAATTAAACTGAAACCACAGCTCCTCTTTCTTCAATATCACCAGATGGTGGAATCAGGTCCCTCCAGTGAAAAGGGGTAACAGACTGTTGTGCTTTCAAGAAACAAGATTTATCTGTTTTTTTGTTGTTTTTTTTTTAATGTTTATTTTGAGAGAGAGTGTGCGAGTGGAGGAGGGGCAGAGAGAGAGGGACAGAGAGAATCGCAAGCAGGCTCTGTGCTGTTCGTGCAGAGCCTGATGCAGGGCTCGATCTCAGAAACCATGAGATCATGACCTGAGCTGAAATCAAGAGTCAGCCGCTTAACCGACTGAGCTGCCCAGGCACCCCAGGACTTACCTATCTTTTAATATTACGCTATGGAAATGTTCAAACAGACACAAAAGGAGAGAGAAAAATTGAACAGCGGCTCTCGCACCCCATCACGTGGCTTTGGCAATTGTCACGTCCGCTGTGCTCATTCCATCTTTCAGTGCCGCTAAGTCTTTACTGAGGGAAGTTAGAAGGAAGCCCAAACATGAGGGTTAAATAAATTCCAAACTTGAAAGTGAGGAACAGAAGGAAGATGAAGATTTGATTTTATTCCCTATTAAGATGAAAACATGATTTCGACTATCAGGTGATACAGATAATTTCAGAGTGAATTCTGTAGTAAAATCAGACCACAATCTCCCTCACCATAACCCATGTGTCGGCCCCTTCAGAATTTTAGCACAAACGTTCTGAGGTTCATTTTAACACAGTAACCCAAAGAGTACTACCTGACAAAACCTGGCTAATATCCACTAAGCACTAACCATGCATTACCACGCTTATGTGGAAGAGACTAGAAAATAACAAAACAGCAGAGGTAGAAAACAGTACAAAAATTTACATACTCACATCTACAAGCCAAATGTCATCTTTTCGATTGTCTTTAAACCTAGAAAACAAAAATCAGAAAACCAACCTTTGATTGTGTGTCTGTTTCCACTGAACAGCAGATGGAGATAATAAACTGATAAATACTGGGGCACAGAACAAATTCTTTCCACAAAATTTTTATGTAATTCTTTTACTAAATGACCTCTAAACTTTATCCGTTAAACATCTTTAAAAAAGTAAAGAACTAAAAAAATAATCAACAGTAAAAAATAAAACTCAGGTGGGACCCGGTAGAAACCCAGGGGGATGCGTGGCTCCTGCCTCTCCGCTGACACCCGGGCACTGCAGTTACCACAGCTGAGCTCAGGCTGCATTCCTGAAAAAGTTCGGCCCTCGGTCAGTATCTGGGAACTTGAATTTCAGGAGGGTTTCCACCACATCCTGATAAGATGGCTCCTTGTTCCGGGAGCCGGGGAGCTCAGGTGCTTAAGCGTATGACTTCAGCTCGGGTCATGATCTCACAGTTCATGAGTTTGAGCCCTGTGCTGGGCTCTGTGCTGACAGCTCGGGGTCTGGAGCCTTTAGGATTCTGTCTCCCCCACTCTCTGCCCCTCCCCTGCTCACATGCTGTCTCTCAAAACTAAACATTAAAAAGAAAAAGAAAAAAGATGGCTCATTGTTCCAATGCCATGCAAACAATTTGATTTTATGGTGAACATCTGCTCTCCTTGTGGGTGTCTGAACGCCTGGTACAGACCGGGCAGGAGGGCGCCTGTATGGCCACCCCGCAGTAACAATCCCTGAGCACTGAGTCCCTCCTGAGCTCCTCGGTGGATAACACTTCACGCCTGCAGCCACAATTCCGGATGAAGGAATTAGCATCTCCTAGGGGAGTCAACTGGGCGAGGACTCTGGGCGCTTGTTCCTGGTTTCCTCTGGAATTCACCCAACGTGGCTTTTCCCTTTGTCGGTTCTGCCTGGAGTCCCTTCTCTATAATAAATCATAGCTGTGACTTCGACTACAGGCTGAGTCCTCTGAGTGCACCTGGTCAATCACCCAACCTGGTGGGGGCGGGGGGGATTGGACCCTCTGACACAATACCCTACAGCCACAGAATTTTCCTAAAACACGATTCTGCTCATTTGATCATGTTCATCTCATGTGACACCTTCTAAATACCCTCCCAGCACCAACAAAAAGAAGTATAAATACTACACGTACTCACGTACTAGCTCCAACTTCTCTTTCTGCTCAGATATGAGCACCCTACGATTTCCAATCAGCCTGTGGTATGTATCACAGCTAAATTCACAATATTTTTATTAAAATTAAAAAAAATTTAATATTTCAGTGAGAGAGAGAGAGAGAGCAGAAGAGGGGAGAGAGAGGAGACACAGAATTCGAAGCAGGCTCCAGGCTCTGAGCTGTCAGCACAGAGCCAAACGCAGGGCTCGAACTTACAAACCGCAAGATCATGACCTGAGCCAAAGCTGAATGCCTAACTGACTGAGCCACCCAGGCGCCCCTAAATTCAAAAGGTTTATTTGACTTTCTACATTCCTTCACGTTCACATCCTATTCAGCTAAAAGCTTTCCTTACTCTATAATGCATTCCTAAATTCCTCACAGCTAGAAACAATTTTTCCATATCAGCTTCATCCTCTTTATGATTCGCATCCATTTCCACATGCACCGTAGTTATTTACGTATTATCCAACCATAAAAATGCTCATTTCATCTCCTAATACCTTGCACAGCAATCAGTATTCAAAATCTACACCGAATGAAATGACAGAAAGTCTCTATGGGGATATTTTAGTAAGATTCTTCAACCTACACCTAAGACAGAGAGCGCATCTCCAGCAGCCGGGCTCTCTGGTCACAGGCGCTCGCATCTGTCCCACTGGGACGCAGTTTGTCCTGCGCCGCGGGAGCTCTTACTCAATCTCCCAGGCTGGTGAACCCACGCCTTCTCCCTTTGCTCCTCTTCTGTTCAGTAAAAACTACTGCGCATACTGGTATCTATCACACGGAGCTGCCCAGGCCTTAGGCGAATTATGGAATGAGAGCTCTCCAACTGATGGTCACTATTCTTGAGGCAAAACCCCACCTTCTGCACCCAGTGGTAAATGGAGGAGGTTACTGTCTCCCAGTCCTTAATGTCTTTTCATCGCTCGGGGACCCGAGTCTTTGGGAAGGAGCTGAGAGGGTGTGGAGGTCCTTTATAGGGCAGAGAGGCTGCAGAATCAGTAACTTTCAAACTGAAGGAAGGGGACGACAGCCTGGGCAACCACGCAGCACTGGTGAGAAGTAGCTGCTGGCCACCTGCTGCGGCCCGAGGTGCGCAGCCCAGGCTGGGGTAATCCTGCCCCCTCCCGCCCGTGGATGAAGCCCGACCCTCAAATGTTCATCAAAGCGCTCAGCTACCCTGTGGATCAGGAGCGGTCCGCAGCGCCGAGAGTCTGTTACACGCTCCATGACTGCGCCTGCTGCTGTGTAGCCGGGCTGCTATCGGATGCAGTTCCCAGGGACCCTGAACAGGAAACGTGACCTCGCCAGGCCCGAGAGTGTGGCCAGAGTCAGTGGAACGCGGAGGCATGGACGTGGCTAGGCCAAACGCAGAGGAAACGTCGGCGATCCCAAGATGCCGTGGACTCGTGCGGAGGGACGAGGCGCCCCGCCACCGCGTGCGAGCGCGTCCTAGCCCTCGCGTGAGGAGCCAGCTGCGGCGGGATGAACAGCCCTGCCTGCAGCCTGACGAGCGGGACGCACTTCTCACAACGGTGTAGTGTCTTCTCACGACAGTGGCCGTGTGCCCTGCCAACCTGAAGCAGGACGGGGCCTGAATTCCCACGGGCCGTCCTCTGCCCGCTTCAGCCTCCACACTCGGCTAAACGCAGGCTGTGCTCGTTGGTTATGTCTCCTTCTGCAGCACGCGGGCCTCTCGGCTGAGCAATCACACAGCTTAGAAAACACTTTATGGGGGGGGGGCACTGCATAAGGCACAAAACTCATATAAGGCAACCCTCAAACTCACATAACACTGTATGCCGTAAAAATAATTACGGGAAAACCCACTTATTAGGAGCAGAAGTGATCTTCACCCAGTGTTTCATCTCGCCAGGGGATCCTGTTTTATCTGCCACGCAACCAAGCGGCCAAGCGTGAGCCACAGCCCGCGAGAACACAGCAGGGCTCCTGCGCCGGGGCTGGAGCAATGAGCAGGAGGTGGGGGCCGGGGGGCAGATACCTTCACAAGCTCCCACCGCATGAAGCTGCCTACTGCGCAAGGGCCCCTTCCCATGCGCGCTGAAGGACAGGTCGCTTTCGGGCTGCATGGCGGCCACGTCCAATTCCCACGAGTTAAGCCACAGGAGCCACTAGTGAACCAGGCCCCTCGGTGGTCCTGGAGGTCTATCAGGTCCCCGCTGGGCCAGAGGACGCAGCGCCTCCTTCGGTGTCATGCCTGGGAGGCCCTTCCATGAAGGTGCAAGTCGGCAGCGGGGCTCCCGGAGGCTCCCTGTCCATTCCACTGGAGATCCAGAGCTGGCCCTGTTTAGGGACAAGCCTGGGATTTCTGCTCCTGAGCCTGCTCGGCACGCGTCCAAGGTCAGTAACTGTCTCCCAGGCTACCTCCAGTAGCCTCTTCACGACGTCAGGTGCCTCGAGTGGCAAGAGCAGCACTCTCTTATCGAGGGAACTGTAACGACTACCCGGCCGCCCGGTAGCCGCAGCTTCGTGCGCAGGCCAGACGGGGCTACTGAATGGAGACACAGTCTCACGTACCCCTGTCCTCCTCCAGCTCAGCGACCAGGGTGGCTGTTTACTCACCAGGCAGCCAACATTGTTTTGGGGAGAAAATGGCACCAAGAGCTGGCAGTCGAGCAGGTTCAGTCTTCCGCACGCTCCACTAAAATGGCCCGAATTACAGCCATTCCCACTGGGGCTTAGGGACAAAGGTGAATGGCAGGTCACACAGACAATACATCTACACGAACAATACGCTTAGCAGCAGGAGCCGGAAAGCCCTCACCCATGGCCAGGCCTGGCCAAAGTGCTGTACTGGTCGCCATGGACCCCAAGCTGGGGGCCCCATACGCATCCTCGTCACCCCGGTAGCAGGATCAGTGTGCACGGATATCCCAAAGGCCCAAGAAGTACAATCCTCCCCAACCTTCCCTCTGAACTCTGACCGTGGCACAAGGCCTCCAGCCCACCCTGGGGACAGAGGGACTCAACCCAATCCCTCTGAGGCTGTGGGGAAACGTTCCCGGGCTCTTCCTCGCACCTGCAGGAGATACTACCTGCGCATACAGTCACACGGGCTGTCATCAGGCTGACCCTCGTGGGGACTGCCCACCAGGCCCCCCATTGCTTAGGATCTGGCCATGAGGTCCCTGGTGAGGAGCCTACCAATCTCCTCCTTTGAGACCCCATTACTGAATAAGCAGACCCAGAGAGTTTTTAGGAAAGGCTCATGCCCGGGTTGCCTAAAAGCAGGTATTCGGTTCCCCGTCTTACATCACTCTTTGTGCTGCTCAATCTTTGCTATCTTGCTGGTGGCTGCTTTTTCCATGTCTAGGTATCCGTGTCCATGAAGACTCGGACCGTGTCTCAGACCGAGCTGATTAGATGAGGAGGCTTACCTGGGTTTGGTAATAAGCAGGAGCATCAAAGAGAAACCTAGAAATCTGAGTCTGGGTAACACTCTCATCATCCCCGGTTTCCTAATCTTTCAACGTAGACCCAAGGGACCGTCAGGATGGTTCGCGGGACCACTGCAGCCTCTGAGAGTGGGTCAGATGTGTTTTTTGGTGACAGGAAACTTGTCACAGGTGAGCTGCACCTGGCAAGTTCACACAGCACCCTGCCGAGCTGGGTGTGGGTCTTGGTCTCCACACCTGCTCCTCTTTCCCTTCCTCCCACTTAGGCCAAAGCCACCACGGTGACAGCAGTCTGAAGAAGAAAATCTATTCTGACACAGCCTTCAAGGCACTGCCAAATTTTACCAGATTACCTCCACATTAACAATGGGTCCTTTCAGAATCGAGAACTCTGCACACAATCTGCCGTCACTCTCCAGTTATCCATCAGCATAGCTAGTGCTCCATGGATCCTCAGGAATCATGCTCTTCCAGAACAGCACAGTGCCCAAATGACCTCCTCACTACCGTACCACGGTTGTTGTGAGGAGGCAGTTAATTAGGACAACAAACCAAACTGAAAGTAATCATCAAGCCTTTACTCACTTACTGTGACAATGTAAGCCCACAGGGGGGAAAAAAAGGTACTAGCTCCTTAGTGTTCCTTTTTTCCAAGTGAACAGTACCAGGTGAGGCTCGGGTGGATGCAGCACAGACAAAAGAATTCACCTCACTGGAGAGGAGCACTGAATCAAAGGCTTCTCCTCGTCACGGACACGTGGGCAGGAGTGACAGATGGGAAGACACACGAGTGGAAAAGTACTGAGTCCAAGCACAGAGATGTGCCTCAGCAAAGCCCCCAGATAATGAGGTGTCAGCAGAGATGCCTAGGGGGTGCCCCAGATGGGGCCTCAAATAAGGAGGCCTCCAAATGAGGCAACTGGGCTTGTAATGCACATATGCCTGTGAGCATGGCTGGCCTGGGGGCCCAAGTCTGTGATTACAACTCCCTCTAGAGTCTGCCACGCACTGGCGCCCTGAGTCTGGTGTGGGGAGGACAGCTTCCCTGCTAAGGCCTGCCCGGAAGGGTCCTGTAACCGCCCAGGGTCAGGCCTGAGAGTCACACACAGGATTCTGTTCTCTCTGGAGCTGGACTCCTCACCCATTTGCCTATTATATGCAAGGCCTTGTGATTCATGCCCTGGCACCAGAAAAATAAGTATACAGTATGGTTTCCAAATTCCAGCACCTGCTCGGTTGTGATTTAAGCAGAAAAACGTAACAAATACAACGAAAAATGATAAAGCAGAATACGGAATTGTTAGTAAACTCTTAAGTACAACAGCACTCAGGACAACTCGTGAAACAAGTTTAGTGCTATATAAATACCCGTCATTACTACCTCTGTTATCAAAAGTTTAGTTCATGGAAATATTCAGATATCAGAGTTTAAAGAAGTTAAAACACTATTTAAAAATAGGTATACTCACGATTCATCTAAATCTTCTACAAATCCTTTACAGAAAGCCATATCAAGTAAAAAAACTGGAAGAAAAAAAAAACAGGGGAAAATGTTTATAATAAATGCGGACTTATTCATTACTTGTTTCGTGCCACGTGCTTAGTCATCTATAAAATGTTTTGGATTTTTTTTACAAACCATAAAAACCATCACAGATCCATTCTGAGGCACCAACAATGCATAAGTCTAAGCAGTCTATCGGTGTAACAAATATTCACTCTGCAGGCAACTATCCAGTGATCAGCAAGGTTTATGTAGGCTCGTAAGTCTGAGAAACAGAGGTTCTCTTTCAATATATTTTTACTTTCATCCTGTTTTTCCTTTTTGTCATTTTACCTTTTTTTTTCTTTAACGCAGAAGTCGTTCTATATTTCTCCAATAATAACTATCAGTAAAAACCAAATNCCACCTCTCGCAGCCTGGCACGTAGTGGGAGCCGGACGGCGGCCGGGTAAACGCACACACCAGTGCGGACCAGAGTAGCGGACGCACGTGCCCTGATCACGGTTCACAGTGCACAAGGGGGCAACCTGACCGTGACCTGACCGTGACCCGTCCTTGGCCATCTCTCTCAGCCGCAGGTGGGCCAAAACTCATCAGAAGGGACGGGACTCGGAACCTAGAGCCAAAGCAAGGTCTGGCCCCGAGCTGGGGTGGCGGCGCCTCATCAGTGGAGTCAGCGCGATTGAAACTTCCTGCCACACTAAGCAGAGAACCGAATGGAAGGCAGGCGCATCCTTTTCTGGCACGGGGCCCCGGCACGGCCGCTCTGGGGGAAGGACCCGGCGGCGGGGGCTGTCTCGGCGGACCCCCCAGCTT
>NW_027527956.1:209169-364547 GCF_008692635.1 Crocuta crocuta
TCAGCAGTGGGGCAGAGCCGCAGGCCGGCCCCGCGTCTCCTGGCTGCCATACCCGCCACGGGGAAGCTGCAAAAGCCGCGGAGAAGAAAGAGACACCGGCGGCCGCTGCTTGAGCTCCCGGAAAGGGAAGCTGGCAGTCGCCGCGCGGAAGGGAAGCTCCGCGCGGAGGGCGGGGGCGGGGCAGGCGGGCCTCCCCTACTCTCCCAGGACCCTGCCGGCCTCCGCCTCTGAGCATGCGCGGAGCCGCTGCGCATGCGCGGAACCGCGGCGCTTGCGCAGTCGCGCCTTCAAATTCTGTGCGCCCCCGGCTGCCTCCGGGAGCGTGGGAACCTATGGAAAGCGCGTATGGGCGCTTTCCTGTGGGGGCGGAGCGGCGTTTCCGGGAAGTTACACTCCCGCTAAACTTAGAGGGGAAAGTGAGGCAAAGGCTAAGGCAGCTTGAGGTTTAATTCGGCCAGATCTTTCTCTTGCTGCTCGTGGGCAGCGAGCGATCAAATTCGTGAAAAGAGGTGGGTGTCAGCAGTGCGCCGAAAGCTGGGAGGCTGTGGATTGCTGTGTGAGCCCCCGTCTATTTCCAAAATGAATTTGGAATCTTACTTGAATTTGCAGTTCTCATTGCAGAATGAGAGACCTACTCTGGTGCTAAGCTCCACCAATGCGTTTTTTGCCAACTAAAGGAGTCCCATTAAAAAAAAAAATGTTTCTCTTGGAATCTGAAACAACTTGATCTTACGGTGTAATTGATAATTTCTGCGTGTTTTCTGATTATTTTTGATAGTAAAATACTATATTTATTGTTATGTTTTCCTACACAACAAAAATATTATAAATATTCCTACAGCAATCCCTACCTCTGATTCAGATGAAATTTTTATCGGACATAAAATACCAGAGCATTTAGATTAAATCAGTTTTGAACATGTGTTATGAGAATAGAAATGGATTATGATGTCAGCCAGTTCACCTTAGGTCAAGATTCCAAGAGGCAGAGATCTCATAAAGCTCCTTTCCTGATTACTAGGAGATTAAATTGTGATCTGATTGAGAGCAAGCCCTAGATGTCATTCATTTTATTAATATACCATGGTATCCAGTGCAGGCCTGCAGACTTTTTAATTGAGTGACTAGTTTATTCTGAGTTTAACATACAGAAGTATTTAATCCTCCTACAGGTTCTCAAAAATACAGATTATATACCCTGGGCCTCAGAAAAGGTAATTTGCTTAATAGCTCTGAATAATGTGGTTCCCTTTTGAAACAATGTTTCAGACTCCAGAGCTGCTGTTCTGCTTGTAAAACTCCACACTGCCTGGCAGGATCTCTTCACCGCTGGAGAATTCTCTCCCTCCCTCTTCCTCTCATTTTCAAAAAGTCAGCCTATTTTGGCTAACTGTGCAAACGTTTGACCAATTTCCCTGGGAGTTATGCTAGGTTCATTCCAGCTTCATAAGCAAGGTACTCGCTGTATGAGTTTCCGTACCTAAGCTTAAAAAGGGAAATTAAAAGCGTTAGAAGGCTGAGGTACAGGTAATGGTATCTTTCTTGATCTGAGTCCTGGGTGTATGGATGTGCCCACTTTGTGAAAATGCATTGAGCTCTGCCCTTACAGCTTATGTACTTTTCTTTATATGCACTGTAACAATGAGAGTTTAAGAGGAAATAAAGCTATATACGTTTTTCTTTTTCTTTTTTTAATGGAAAGGTGACCATTATATGGTGTTAAACAGGGCTTCACAAATTGTAACCATTTGTGTGGAGAATGTGGTAAAGCACAGTTTTTGAATACTCCCTATGAAAGCTGAACCAGTAGATCTGGATTTGTATTTCTCACAACTTCCCATTGGATTCTGTTGCTCTGGTCTGCAGATCTCATTTAGTGTGGAAGGAAAATAAATTCAGAAAATACCATTCATTTTTTAGGTTGTTTTGTGTAAAATATATGAAGTGAAAAAAATGTAGAAATAAAAATCAGGTTTTTTTAAATAGTTATTTCCTGTTGGTGTGTAATGGTTTTATTGCTGATTTTAAATGATATTTTTAGGCCGCCTGGGTGGCTCACTCGGTTAAACGTCTGACTTCGGCTCAGGTCATGATCTCATGGTTTGTGGGTTCAAGCCCCATGTTGGGCTCTGTGCTGACAGCCAGCTCAGAGCCTGGAGCCTGTGTTCGGATTCTGATAACTCCCTCTCTCTGACCCTCCCGTACTCACGCTGTCTCTCTCTCTCTCTCTCAAAAATAACTCAAACATTAAAAAAATATTAATGATATTTTAAATGTCTCAGATTTAATTTATTATTTGGTAAATATTATTAGATATAACCCACATTCTAAATAAAGGTTTTCCGGAGTTCTCAATGTATTTTTAAGAATGTACAAAGGTCCTAAGAACAAAAGTTTAAAAACAAAGTGGACATTTATAGAAATCTGCATTAAACAAGTAGGGAATGGATACAGAATCATACATTGAAGAGGTAAAAGAAAATGATATACCTAGCGTATCATAAAGTAAATTTTAACAGATTGAAATAACATGGTGTTATCAGTGGTGTTATCAATGTTATCTGTGTTAGCAATGTTCTCTGACCGCAACACAATAAGGGTATAAACCTATAAAAGATAAAAATATCTCCCACCTCTGGAGATTTAAGAACACATATAAAGAATATCTTTGTAAAAAAAATAGGTCCTAAAATATACTTAGAAGTAAACAAAATATGCCTGGTAAAAGTGTAGGATGCAGCAGAATCTCAGAGAAATGTATAAATGCAAATACCTTTTTATTTTAGAATCAAAGAGATGAAAATCAGTGAACTAAATATTCTCCTTAAGAAGTGGGTGATAAAACAGAAAAAGGACAGCACAAAAGATACACAGGGATGTTCATTTTATTTTCCAGAAACTGCATGGAGAACATAACAGTGAATAAACTGGACTCTGGTGCAGTTCACTTCCTAGTGGGTCATAAGAGTTATCACTTATAAGGCTTGTATATTGAGTCAGGTAGTGTTCTAAATGCTTTATATATGTTAACTCATTTAGAAAGAGGGGAAAAAAGATAAACAGAGAGACTCAAAGGAAGTCCCAAACAATGTGTTTTTATTTTATTTTTTTTAAGTTCATTTATTTTGAGAGAGAGCATGTGCATGAGCAGGGAAGAGCCAGAGAGATAGGAGAAGAGGGAGACAGAATCCCAAGCAGCCCCAATGTGGGGCTCAATCCCATAAACCATGAAATCATGACCTGGGTCAAAATCAACAATTGGACATTTAACCAAGTGAGCCACACTGGTGCACCCCCAAGTGTGTTTTTTGAAACAAGCAATAAAGTGGACAAATTTTTTGTTTTAGTGAGTCCAGAAATAGCATGACAAAACATCAAAAGCATCCAGAAATCCTACCCCAGACACCTTCCAAGAGGCAGACTGAGTCATCCTTCAGGCCCAGAGAAGGGGAAGCCAATTTCAGGTGTTCAGGTAAGAGAACTTCACCCATCTCATTTCCCCTGTCTACATGTCAACTCTTGAAGCATCAGGCTCCAGTTAGCTAGCTGGGAAAGGCAAAAAAGTGAGAAGGTGAATCAAGACCCTCCCCCCGCTCCAGTCCCACTGCAAGTTTCCAGCCTAACACAGTCTCTGGGACAGGAAAGGGAAAAATTTTTGATGGTAAATCTAGTTCAGAATTTTGTTAATACTAAGGACTGAGTATACAAATAATTGAATTGTGCTTTCAACTTAATTACATCTTGTATCCAGATGAACTTGTTAGAATTTTAATCCAGGCAGTGGGGAAGAATACCTACACAGAGAAATATTTAAATGAATGATAGAAGGAAATAGTTATTTTGATTATGTTGCCATTATAGTTCATTCAGTATAATTACATTAATATTAAGACCTAAAAAGGGATATAGATATAGACAGCAGAGGTTAAGGGGATAAACAACTTTAACACAATATGACAAAAACAAAATCAAAAACTTATAAAAATATAATTTACCAAGATCAATTCAAGACCTAGAAGGATAATAGGATAACCATGAAAGAAATTGAATCAGAAGTTTAAAAGTGTCTTATAAAGAAAAGGTGCTATCCAGCTTTCATGAAAATAAAGTCTGTTACAAACTCTTCCAGAGAATAAAAAAATAGGAAACTCCTCAATTTGTTCAATAAAGTGAGTATAAAGTTGATTTCAAAACCAGAGGAGGTGCTTGTGAGAAAAGAATTATACAGGTCAATTCATTCATGAACAAAAATGCAAAAAATTCCAAATAAAATGTTATCAAATGGGATCTAGCAATGCACCAAAAAAAAAGATTAAATTGGGTTTCTTTGTTCAGAAAAACCAATGTGGATTCACACTAGGGTAGAAAATTAGTGTAAATATTCCACAATTAAAGATAAAAGGTGAAATTTATGTAACATTTAAACAAATGCAATGAAATAATATGAATTTGATATACATCAACCTTCAATCATAATAGTAAACCAGGACTAGAGGAGGAATTTCTCAACATAGTATTCTGTTCAGGTCAATTTCTAGCAGTCCTGGAATTAGGCAGAGCTGTTTTGCTATAAAAGTTTCTGCTGGGCACTAACATCTATTTGCAACACCTGAAACGTTGATTAATAATGTTGCGTTTGTAACCATGGACCTACGGAGTTTTATGCTAGTTTTTAACAGCCTGTCAGCCTTGTTTCTTGGTAAGATTGAGATCATTGATTTGCATCTGGTCTTCATGAGATTCCCCCTCGCAGAGTGCTCTGCTGTTGGCCTATTTTGTACCAGGAATATGCATATGTAACCACCAAAACATTAAAAAGCCCACTGAGATTCCCAGGGTCCCTTGTTACAACATGCCTTATGCATGTGTAGGGGGTTCGTGATCCAAGAGAGAAAGTGCTTACAGCCATGGCTGTTTCAGAAGGTAGGACTTTTGTACCAGGTCTCGGCAGACCCCTTTGTTGTGGGACAGCCTTTGACAGTGACACAAATTCTTATTTCAGCGTTGTTGTTACATGGTATCCTTTACCTCTGAGGAGTTATAGATTTAAAGTATTATTCCTTGGGGTCCTAATAGTCTTCTGCATCAAATCCTATTTTAGTGCAGTTGGCATTAGAGGTGGGATTGCTTAGCAGACTTTTGACTCATTCTTTGTTAAAAATATGGTCTAGGCATTATTTAGAAAGTAAAAGGATGACTCTGATAAGGGGATGGAAAGGAACTATTTACGCAGAGGTGATTGTCCAGCGTGGCTTGGCTCAAAGTAGCATAAGCTTTGAAATCAGTGACTGATAGTAAGACTTTCCATGTCAGAAATGACAGAACCTGAATGACAGGAGCTAGCAGAATTCAAAGACAAGTGTAAACTGATGGCAGGTTGGCTGAATCAGTTCCTACTTGGTTTCTTTCAGCATGAGCATGAGCTAGAGGGAGAGTTCACAATCTCCTTCCATTGAGCTCTGTCCTCTCTTCCTTGCAAATGGAGCTCCAACCAAAGGAACATGGGCACTGTAACTTCTGACGTGTCAGCTAAGCCTTTGAGACCCATTACAACTAAGAAGGTAATTAGTGCTGTTGATGATGGAGGAAAGCTATAAAGGAAGGGATTATTTGCTAACAAAATGGAGGCCTTTTGTAGATGGTCATAAGCACGGTCCTGATGACCTTTGTTAAACTGGTTCCTGAGAGTTTTAGATTAAGGAGCATTGTTTCTGGTTTTGAATACTGTTGAGTGGAGAGGATTTTTGCACTCATCCTGGATCTTCCCTGAGCTGCTATCTTCCTAGGGATAATTTAAGGAGCAGTCCTTGCTGATTAGAATGGATTAAGGCAAAGGATATTCCTACTAGAGAAGGGTAGTTCCTCTGCCCCTCTCGTCATTTAAATAAATGTCAGTGGCTCCTGAAGCCCCAATAATGCTGTGGATGTGGACTGTCCTGGAGAGGCTGTAGGACAGTGAAATCAGCCCTGCATGGGATGCCCCTCACTCAGATTATGGGAAAAGGAATGCTACCAGTGGAAACCACATGTGACATTGCTCTCAGAGCTCAGATGATGTAAGAGGCAGTTCTGAGATTCCCTATCCCAGCTCCCTTCTGTGAGACTTCAGGATAATATAAAGCTTGCAGTTTTACAAAGGAAAGGAGATCAAGATGAGAAAGGGACAAACATGAAGAACTTCTACAACTCAGCATCAAAGACCCACAAATAACCCAATTAAAAATGGGGAGAAGACATAAACCGGCATTTCTCCAAAGACATCCAGATGGCCAAGGGATCCATGAAAAGATGCTCAACGTCACTCATCATCAGGGAAATGGAAATCAAAACCATGAGATATCACCTCACACCTTTCAGTACAGCTAAAACCAAATATGCAAGAAACCAGCATTGGTGAAAATGTGAACAAAAAGTAACTTCTGTGCACTGTCAGTGAGAATGTAAACTGGTGCAGCCCCTGGAAAATAGTATGGAGGTTCTTCCGAACTCTCAAAATCAAATCACTATATGATCCAGTAATTCCACAACAGGGTATTTATCCAAAGAACACAAAAACACTAATTCAAAAAGAAATGAACCCCTATGTTTATTACAGCATTATGTATAATAGCTGAATTATGGAAGCAACCTAAGTGTATATTAAGAGATAAATGGATAAGGAAGATGTGGAATGGAATATCACTCATTCATGAAAAGAATGAAATCTTGCCATTTTCAACAACATGGATAGATCCAGAGAATATAACCCTAAGTGAAATGAGTCAGAGAAAGACAAATACCATATGATTTCACTGATATGTGGAATTTCAGAAACAAAAGAAACAAACACAGGAAACAAACAAACAAACAAACAAAAACTCAGGCTGTTAAATAATAGAGAGCAAACTCATGGTTTCCAGAGGGGAGGTGGGGGGATGGGGGAAGTAGTTGATGGCGATTAAGAGTACAGTTATCTTTATAAGCACTGAGTAATGTAGGGAATTGTTGGATCACTATGTTGTACACCTGAAACTAATATAACACTGGATGTTAATTATGCTAGAATAAAATTAAAAGTTAATGAATGAAAATAAATAAAAACCCTCCACTCCCACCTTCCAAAAAAGAAAAAGACAAGAATTCAGGACTGAATGATGTGGAGGTCTTTAGATGGTTAAACTAAAATAGCATTAAAAAAGAGGAAATTGGGCCACCTGGGTGTCTCAGTCTTTTAAGCATCTGACTGTGGATTTGGGCTCAGATCATGATCTCACGGTAATGAGATTGAGCCCTATGTCGGGCTCTGTACTGGGTGTAGATACTGCTTGAGATTCTCACTCTTTCTCTCTCTCTTCCTCTCTCTCTCTTCCTCTCTCCCTGTTTGGTGTTCTCTCTCAGATAAATAAATTAATTAAATAAATAGTGGGGAAATTGGTGGAGTGTACACTGAAACCTGGATAGACTTGTAAAGAAGCCAGTAAAGCACAACTGCCTCTCCTCAAGCTTCTCAAGATGTAAAAATACCAAAGCATATATACTTATCTGAGTTTAGAGGAATTCCACATACAGAAAAGTTTTACTGAGCCTACAACATCAAATTTCTAAATACCAATTTTTAATACTAAGGTGAGATATCATTTTTCTATTTACCACAACTTAAAACAACAGAAGTTTATTTCACAGTTTTGCACATTAGAAGTCCAATAGGCTAAGCTTTTTTATTTGCTCCAGGTCCCACAAAGCCAAAAGTCAAGGTGTCAGAAGGCTCTTGGAAAGAACCCACTTCCAAGCTCACTCATGTTTCTAGCATAATTCACTTCCCTGTGGCTGCAGGACTCTGGCCCCTGTTTCCTTGCTAGCTCATGGCTGGGAGTTCTTCTCTGCTCCTGGAGAGAACTTTCCTTGACTGTGGCCAACATCGGTGGATCATGTCCTTCCCAGGCTTCATATCTTTCAAACTTCCCCTTCTGCTGCAATCTTCTGACCCTTCTTCTTTCTTCTGTTTTTATGGGTTTGTGTGGCTACCTTGGGTCCACCTGGATAACCCCGGATGGTCTCCCTACCCTAAAGTCACCTTAGTAACCTTCATTCCATTGGCAAAGTCCTTTCAGAGTAGTGCTTGGATTATTTTTTGAGTGAATAAGGATAGTATGTGACTCTTGAGAGGAATCTTAAAAATTTTGTCTACTATAGGTGGTGACAGAGGAAGAGCATTACAAGAAGGATGGGGTCTCCACCTAAATCAATCCCTATGGCAGAGCCAAGGCCTTTGACAAATGTGTGGGCGAAATGGCCTGTAGGTGTGGAAGAAATTCTTTTAGGTCAGCTGGTTAGAGGAGCACTGTCTAGGCCTGCTAATGAGCCCCTCAGGGGTGATAGAATTAATTTAGGGGAACAGGGAGATGCTACTGTAAAAGGAATAAAAATTAAAATCTCATTAAAAGTTGAAATACATGATTTTAAAGAGTATACTGTGGGGATATCTCCCTCGCCTGAATGTGTAATTGGTATGGATATAATGATTGGCTAAAAAGTCTTTTCTCTACTAATAAAGTGAGAAAAACAAATAATTTGTAGATCTACCCTAAATCTAGTACTAATTGGGTATGAAATATGGGAGCTGTTAGAGCTACCTAAGCCTATTCAAATAGTTAATTTGAAATCCTATTATATGCTGAGGGCAACAAAAATTACTCCCTTAATTAAGGACGAGTTAGATGCAGGTGTGTTAGTAGCTATACACTCGCTCTGCAGTCACTTGATGTTGCCAGTGAGGAAAGCCAATGGCTCCTGGAGGGGACTCCAATAAAAAGTAACCCTAATAACTTCAGGTATATTCCAAATTATTCAAATACTGAACAGATTATTTTAATAAGCTGAAGGTGACCAGTTTTCTGTAGTTGATCTGGCTAATGACTTTTTTCAATATTAGTTGCTAGGGAGCGTCAATAGCAATGCACGTTTGGGTGGAATGGTCTCCAATATACGTTTGCCTCAAGAATATTTGGACTCCTCTGTGCGTTGTCACAATCTATGAGACAGATCCAGTATAATACAGCCATACGTGTTCTCATGCACTATGCTGATGATATTATGATTATTTCTGAAACTGAGGACCAACCTAATAGCAACTTCATTGTGATCGTAAGTCACATGGCTGATCAAGGATGGTTAATGAACCCTGAAAAAAATCTCTGATACTGTATAGGCTCTAAAATTTAGGAGGACTGCATGGCTAGAGTGTCTTGTGTCACACCGCCAACCACTAAGAATAAAATGTCATTGCTCCTTGCCTCATAGATTAAACAAGAGACCTAATACCTTGTCAGCTTATTTGGCTTTTGGAGAAATCATATCCCCCATTTAAAGATACTGTTGGGCTTGATCCATTTAAATCGCCTGGGAGAAGGTAAGATTTGATTGGAAGCCTGAAGGCCTTGTTGGAACTGGAGAAGCTGCAGCCCAAGATATCCTGTTTGCTCCTTCTGTTACTGCTAACAATTCAATTGTGCACCACCCTTTGCCCTCCCTCACCTGCCCCCCCCCCCCCCCCCCCATGATGGGATTAGTGCCCTTATAAGAAGAAAAGGAGAGCTGAGAGCTCTCTCCTCTCCCCCATATAAGAACACAGGGAGACATAAGGTGTCATCAAGCCAGGAAGGATGCTCTCATCAGAACCCAACTGTGCTGTCATCCTGATCTCAGACTTTGAAGCCTCCAGAACTTTGAGAAATTAATATATGTTGTTTAAAACACCCTGTCTATGGTATTTTGATATAACGTCCTGAGATGACCAATATAGGTACTAATGCTGAAATGATACTTGAAATGTCAGCCATCTGCCTTGATGCAGACTCAGGTTTTTGGCAGAAACCCATAATCATAGTCAACAGTGATCTCTGGGACTTGGGGCTAGAAAATTATCTGTTACATTTCCTTGAAAGACAGTAATTATCTAGTTATTGGGCATTTACTAAGAGAGCCCCACTAACTGAAGGACATAACATTGTATCAATTCCTGAATTACCTCTCATGTGATGGGTAATGTCAAAAAAGAATCCCAACAAGGAGACAAATGTCCATCATAAAAATGAAAATGGTATTATAGAAACATCCTGCCATGGGGCATAGTAGGACTCAACATATTCATGAGCACATAGGCTGTTTTCCACTAGGACCTCATGAAAAAAGCATCTAAAGATTTACCCGCTGCTGTTATTGATGTGTGTCACCTTTCCACCAATTTCCAAAGGATGTTAGGGGACTCACCTGGTTCATAGGTGGCAGTTCCAGAATGGAGTGCCATGGCTCCATGGGAGCCAGCTGCCAGCTGCTCCGTGCCATGCAGATAATAAACTCTTCATAGAAAGAGACAAAACAAATGAGAAGCCCACTGGGCTGAGTTACAGTAAAGAAACTATCGGGAACAAATACAATTCCTACAATTGGGGGCATACTTATACTTGGACTGTTGTTTATTTATGGGCTTGCAAATTGGTCTGGCTAGTGGGCCATCGGTAACTGGACAATAAAGACACCACTGTGTCAGGTACCACTCTGTGGACATCACTATGGCAATTCTGAGTGCAATCAAAGTAGAGCCTATTCACATTCACCAAAGAACTGCTAGTTTCTGTATGTGGCTGGAATCCAACTGATGCTCCAGCTCTATCTCTTGAAGTGGCAACGTGAGGCCGTGTAAGAACATGCTGGAATTCAAACCATGCTGTGATAGGCTGAATGGCAACATATCCCACTGGGATATGCTGAACCTGCACTCATTACTAAGATTGTGTTGCAACACAGAACAGGAAAGGCAACAGTAACAGGAAATGCAATATTTGCAGCTAATTCTGGGAAATATTTCTAGGGAAGAGGAGTCAGCACATAACATGCAAATCAGATCATACTGACTCTTCCCCTGTTCTTTCAAGAGGATTTGAAGGCGGTATATAGGCATGATACATATTCTTAATTTGGCTTTGTCTCCTCAGTAACTGAAGCCACTGCTGCCAAAACTACCTGAGGACTGAAAAACAGAAACAAAAATATTGAGCACATTTGGTCCTTGTGGTTGTGGTCCTCAGATCAAAGTAAAGCTTTAAACCTGTTGTACCAACAGCACATTGCCACTGTGCTGTGTCATCCCTCAGGCTTAGGTGCAGCAGCTGGGGCCTGGAGTAGGCTTTCTCGTCTCCTTACCTTGAGCCGCCTCATTCATTTACCTCAAAGTGCCCTAAAAGATTTGTCTTCCTCTGTGGACTTTACTATGCCCAAAGAGTTGGGAAATACTAGGATTCAAAATAAGGATCAATAACATATCAAAACTTATTATTAAGGGTAAAAAAAAAATGGAAGAATTTCCTTTAATTTCAGGAACCAAGTCAGAAGTTTATTATCAACACACCTATTGAATATTGCACTGAAATTCTTGACTTGGGTAGTAAAATAAAGAAGAAAAAGGGATAGCATAAGAATGAAAAGAAAAGGAAACTATCATTAATCCTACATAAAACTATATTGAAAAATTACAGGGAGGAGTTAAGATGGCAGAGTAGTAGGGGACCCTAGGCTTGTCTTGTCCCTTGAACACAGCTAGATAAATATCACATCATTATGAACACCCAAGAAATCATTATGACAACTGAGAGAACAAACTGCACATCTACAGGTAGAAAAACAGCCACCTCATGGAAGGTATGACCTGTGGAGAGTTGATCTGAAGGAGAAAGGATGCCCTTTCTCATGGGTGCTGTGAAGGGGAGGAGCCCTGATCATGGAGAGACCAGCAAGAGAGAAAGACAGAGAGGAAAAGTGAAAACACAAGAGAATGCTCCCCCCCCAAAAAAAAGAAAAAAACCTTCCCCAAAACCATTGAATGGGAAAAAGTGAGGGACTGACTATGCACACATTTATAAGCAGTGGAGCATGAAGTCTGAAGTTTTAGAAGTCCATGCCATTGTCTGGGTCATACCTGGTGGGTTCAGTGGTACTTTGGTGGGGAAGGAGGGCAGAGGCCCAGGAGTGGAGAGCATGGTCTGAGGATCCTCTAGATCAGCGGGGAAAGACAGTATCCTTTCTTGCACTTTATTTGGGAGTGCTGGCAAAGATTCTCTGGGGTCAAAAAAACCTGGTAGCACCAACATGCTGCCCTGTTCACTAGTATAGGAACATAGCTGAGGGCCTGGAGCCTTGGAGCTTCCTTTTTGTTGTGTTTTACTGGAAACTCTGAACCTCTACACAGTTGTGCAGTCACTCTTCTGGGACAAACCAGCACCACCATGGTGTGGCTAGACTCTCCCCTGGAGAATCAGCACAGGTGTGCCACATGGGTCCCTAAAATTTGGAAGTTTGAAAGCCAGCTGTGTGCCTGAGCTAAAACACGGTGGCACTGTGCTTCAGACAGAGACAAGGTAAAGGCAGGGATCTGAGAGAAGACAGGGACACAAGAGGGGTGATTGTTTGCTCTTTTGTGAGGGCTTCCTGAAGAGTGATGGGTGTGAAATCCTCAGTCCAAGGAGGAAACACTGGGGTCATACCATCCCCCCCAGCCTGTCAGTACTGACCTACTTCAGGGAGCAACACCCTGCCACCCAATGGAGGCCAGAACTGCTTACACAAAGCCCTGCCCCACGGCACCCTGCAGGTGCATCTCCACCTAAGAATCTGAGACTCAGTGCAGCAAGAGCCTTCCTCAGAAAACCAGCACAAAACCCTTGCACGCACCAAGTTTACTGATCATAGAATGCTACAGAGCTTCAGCTCTAGGGGAAATGGGATCTACCAGCTTCTTTTTTTTTTTTTTTTTTTTTGATCTAGCTTCTTTTAACAAACAGATGAAAACACACCTAGTTAAAACTTGCCACACAGTGGACAAGCTCCAAACACCCCTCACTGCAGAGGAGGATAAACTCTGCAGAGGACCGACCTGAGGGAAGGAGCAGGCAAAACACAAGAGCAGAGTACACACTCTGAAACACCTCCTGAAGCACCAGGCCCAGGACAGTATAGGATCTCCTTCTCCTTCTCCTTCTTCTTTTAATGTTTCTTTTGGACTGCTTCTTAATATAGGCATTACTCAGGAGCAAGAATATAACCAGCTTTCATAAAAACCACACAAGAAAAACAGTAACCTAGACAAAATGACAAGATGGAGGAATTCACCCCAAAAGAAAGAACAGGAAGAAGTAATGGCTAGGGATTTAATCAATACAGGTATAAGTGAGATGTCTGAACCAGAATTTAAAATAACAATTATAAGCAATTGGACTTGAGAAAAGCATAGAAGATACGAGAGAATCCCTTACTTCAAAGATAACTAAAAACTAGTCAGGCCAAAATAAATGCCATAACCGAGATGAAAAATTGAATAAATGCAATAACAAAAAGGATGGATGAAGCAGAGGAACAAATGACTGATATAGAAGATACAATTATGGAAAATAATGAAGCTGAAAAAAAAGAGAGAAAGGAAAATATTGGATCACGAACATAGACGCAGAGGACTCAGTGACTCCTTAAAACATGGTAACACTTATATCAAAGGAGTCCCAGAAGAAAAAGAGAGAGAAGTTTCAGCAAATTGTAACTGAAAACTTCCCTTATCTGGGGAAGGAGACAGGTATCAAAATCCAGCAAACACGGAGGACTTCCACTAAATTCAACAAAAGCCAATCATCACCAAGACAGATCATAGTCAAATTCACAAAATATACAAACAAGGAAAGAATCCTGAAAACAGCAAGAGAAAAATGTCCTCAACCTCCAAGGAAAGATAGATCAGTTTCTCAGCAGATCTGTCCACAGAAACAAGGTAGGACAGAAAGGAGTGGCAGGATATATTCAGTGTGCTGAATGGGAAAAATATGTGGCCAAGGATACTTTATCCAACAGGGCTGTTATTCAGAATAGAAGGAGAGATAAAGGGTTTCTCAGACAAACAAAAGCTAAAGGAGTTTGTGACCCCTAAACCAGCCCTGCAAGAAATAATAAAGAGGACTCTTTGAGTGGGGGAAAAGCCACCAAAAGCCACAAATGCTAGAAAGGAAAAGATAACATCATCAGAAACACCAACTTTAGAGGTAACATAAAGGCACAAAATCATATCTATCAGTAATCACTCCAAATGTAAATGGACTCAATGTTTCAATCAAAAGACATAGGGTATCAGAATGGATTAAAAACAAGACCCATCTATATATCTATATACTGCCTACAAGAAACTCATTTTAGATCTAAATATACCACCTGCATATTGAAAGTGACGGGATGGAGAACTGTCTATCATGCTAATGGACTTAAAAAAAAACAGCCAGAGTAGCCATACTTATGTCAGACAAACTAGATTTTAAACCAGATATGGTAACAAGAGATGAAGAAGGGCATTATAATATAATTAAGGGGTCTGTCCATCAAGAAGATCTAACAATTGTAAATATTTATGTACCTAAATTGGTAGTCCCCAAATGTATAAATCAATTAATAACAAAAATAAAGAAACTCACTAATAATAATACTATAATAGTAGAGAACTTTAACATCTCACTTACAGCAATGGAGAGATCATCTAAGCAGAAAATCAACAGGGAGACAATGGCTTTGAAAGACACACTGGATCAGATAGACTTAATAGATATATTCAGAACATTTCTCCTAAAGCAGCAGATTACACATTTTTCTTGAGTGTCCATGGAATATTCTCAAGAATACGTCACATACTGGGTCACAAATAAGCCCTCAATAAGTACAGAAAGATTGAGATTATATTTTCTGACCACAGTGTTGTGAAACTTGAAGTCAACCACAAGAAAAAAAAAATTGGAAAAAACAAATCCATGGAGGTTACAGATCATCCTAATAAAGAATGAATGGGTTAATGAGGAATTAAAAATACATACATACATACATACATACATATATACATAACATGGAAGCAAATGAAAATGAAAACACAACAGTCCAAAACCTTAGGGATGCAGCAAAGGTGCTGCTAAGAGGGAAAAATATTACAATGCAGGCAAAGCAATAAAAGTCTCAAATACACAACCTAACCTTACAGCTAAAGGAGCTAGAAAAGGAACAGCGTATAAAGCCTGAAGCCATCAGAAGAAAGAAAATAATAGGGGCGCCTGTGTGGCTCAGTCAGTTGGGCATCTGACTTTGCTTAGGTCATGATCTCACTGTTCATCAGTTCAAGCCTCACATCGGGCTCTGTGCTGGCAGCTCAGAGCCTGGAGCCTGCTTCACATTCTGTGTCTCCTTCTCTCTCTGCCCTTCCCCCACTCATGCTCTGTCACTCTCAAAAATAAATAACAATTAAAAATTTTACTAAAAAATAGAAGGAAAATAATAAAGATTAGAACAGAAATAAACAATATAGAAACAACAACAACAAAAATGAGTAGAACTGATTAACAAAACTAAGAGCTGATTTTTGAAAGAATTAAAATTAACAAACACCTAGCGAGATTTATCACAAAGGAAAGAGAAAGGACTCAAGTAAATAAAATCACAAATGAAAGAGGAGAGAACACAACTAACACCACAGAAATACAGTCAGTTGTAAGAGAATATTACAGGGGTGCCTGGGTGGCTCACTCAGTTAAGCATCCAACTCTTGATTTCAGCTCAGATCATAATCTCACGGTTTGTGAGTTTGAGCCCCATGTTGGATTCTGCATGGCGGTGCAGAGCCTACTTAGGGCTTTTTCTCTTCCCCTCCCCCATGCATTCTCTCTCTCTCTCACTCTCTCTCTCTCTCTCAAACATAAATAAACATTTTTTCAAAAAGAATGAATTTTAAATATGAAAAATTATATGCCAACAAAGCAGGCAATCTGGAAGAAATGGATAAATTCCTAGAAACACACCAACTACCTAAACTGAAACAGTAAGAAACACAAAATTTGAACAGTTTCATAATCAGCAGAGAAATTGAATCAGTAATCAAAAAACTCCCAACAAAAGAAATTCCAGGGTTAGATGGCTTCTAAGGGGAGTTCTACCAAACATTTTGTTTTGTTTTTCATTTGTTTTATTTATTTTTGAGACAGAGAGAGACAGAGCATGAGTGGGGGATGGGCAGAGAGAGAGGGAGACAAAGAATCTGAAGCAGGCTCCAGGCTCTGAGCTGTCAGCACAGAACCTGATGCAGGGCTTGAACCCATGAACCATGAGATCATGACCTGAGCCGAAGTCGGACTCTTAACTGACTGAGCCACCCAGGCGCCCCACTACCAGACATGTAAAGGGGAGTTAATACCTATTCTTTTGAAGCTGTTCCAAAAAATAGAAATGGAAGGAAAATTTCCAAACTCATTCTGTGAGGTCAGCATTACCTTGATTTCAAAACTAGACAAAGACCCCACTAAAAAGGAGAATTATAGTCCAATATTTCTGATGAACATGGTTGAAAAATTCTCGAGATACTAGCAAATCAAATCCAACAACACATTAAAAGAATTATCATGATCAAGTGGATTCATTCCTGGGATGCAGGTTTGTTTTAATATTTGCAAATTAATCAACATTTTATACCACATTAATAAAAAAAAGTAAGCACTATATGATTCTCTTGATAGATGCAGAAAAAGCATTTGACAAAAATATAGCATTAATTCTGGATATAAAACCTCAACCAGTAGGTATAGATGGAACATACCTCAACATCATAAAGGCCATACAAAAGAACCACAGCTAATATTATCCTCAATAGGAAAAAAAAAAATGAGAGCTTTTTCTCTACACTCAGAAACAAGACAGAAATGTCCACACTTGCCATTAATATTTAACATAGTGCTGGAAGTCTTAGTCTCAGCAATCAGAAAACAAAAAGAAATAAAAGTCATCCAAATTGTCAGGGTAGAAGTCAAACTTTCACTATTTGCAGATAAAATGATACTTTATGTAGAAAACCTGAAATACTCCACCAAAAAGTTGCTAGTCAGAATATATGAATTCAGCAAAATTGCAAGATATAAACAACGTATAGAAATCTGTTGCATTTCTATACTCAACAATGAAACAGCAGAAAAATAAATCAAGAAATTGATCCTCATTCACAATTGCACCAGAAACAACAAGATACCTAGGAATAAACCTATCCAAAGAAGTAAATGATCTATACTCTGAAAACTATAGGTCTCTTATGAAAGAAATTGAAGAGGACAGAAAGAAATGGAAAAACATTCTATGCTCATGGATTAGAAAAGCAAACATTGTTAAAATGTCTATACTACCTAAAGGAATGTACGCATTAATGCAACCCCTCTCAAAATCCAGCATTTTTCACAGATGTAGAACAAACAATCCTACAATTTGTATGGAACCACAAAAGACTCCAAACAGCCAAAGCAATCTTGAAAAAGATAAGCAAAGCTGGAGCCATCACAATTCCAGATTTCAAACTGTATTGCAAAGCTGTAATCATCAAGACATTATGATGCTGGCACAAACACAGACCCATGGATCAATGGAATAGAATAAAGAACCCAGAAATGGACCCACAACTATATGGCAACTAATATCAACAAATCAGGAAATAATGTCCAGTGGAAAAAGGACCATCTCTTCAACAAATGGTGTTGGGAAAACTGGAAAGCAGCTTGCAGAAGAATGAAACTAGACCACTTTTTTACACCATACACAAAACTAAATTCAAAGTGAATGAAAGACTTTATGGAAGACTAAAATATGAGACAGGAAACCATCAAAATCCTAGAGGAGAACACAGGTGACAACTCTTTGACCTCCACTGGAGCAACTTCTTGCTAGACATGTCACTACAGGCAAGGGAAAAAAAAGCAAAATCAAACTATAGGGACTTCATCAAGATAAAGAAACAAAAAACAAAAAACAAAAACAAACAAAAAACTGCACAGTGAAGTAAACAATTGATAAAACTAAAAGGCAATCTATGGAATGGGAAATGATATTTGCAAATAATATCTCATGAAAGGTTAGTATCCAAAGTTTATAAAGAATTCTCAAACTCAACACCCAAAAGCCAAATAATCCAGTTAAGAATGGGCGTAAGACATGAATAGACATTTTACAAAGACATCCAGATGACTAACAGCCACATGAAAAGATGTTCAATATCATTCATCATCAGGGAAATACAAATCAAAACCACAATGAGATACCACCTCATACCTGTCAGAGTGGCTAAAATTAACAACACAGGAAACAACAGATATTGGTGAGGATGAGGAGAAAGGGGAACCCTCTTACACTGCTGGTGTGAATGCAAACTGGTGTAGCCACTCTGAAGAACAGTAGGGAGGTTCCTCAAAATGTTTAAAATAGAACTACCCTCCTTAAGGGCACCTGGTAGCTCAGTCAGTTAAGCTGTTAAGCTTCTGACTCTTGATTTTGGCTCAGGTCATAATTTCTTGGTTTGTAACATCAAACCCTGTGTCAGACTCTACACTGACACTACACAGGTCTCTCTCTCTCTCTCTCTCTCTCTGTCTCTCTCTCAAAGTAAGTAAACTTATTTAAAAACAAAAAGAGAGAGAGAGACAGAAGACTACCCTACAATCCATCAATTGCACTGCTTGGTATTTATCCAAAGGATACAATACATAAATACAGATTTGAAGAGATATGTGCACCCCAATGTTTATAGCAACATTATCAACAATAGCCAAACTATGGAAAGAGCCAAATGTCCATCAACTGATGAATAGATAAAGGACATATGGGGGATACACACACATGCACGCGCACGCGCGCGCACACACACACACACACACACACTGGAATATCACTTAGTCATCAAAAAGAATGAAATCTTGCCATTTAGCAATGAGGTGAAGGGAGCTAGGGTGTGTTATGCTAAGCAAAATAAGTCAATCAGAGAAAGACAAATACCGTATGATTTCGCTTATATGTAGAATTTAAGAAATAAACAGATGAACATATGGGAAGAGGAAAAAACAGAGATAGAGAGACAGGGAGGTGAGGGACAAGCCATAAGAGACTCTTACTGACAGAGAGCAAAATGAGAGTCGATGGAGGGATGTGAGTGGGAGATGGGCTAAATGGGTGATGAGTATCAAGGAAGGCAATTTTTATAATGAGCAATGGGTATTATATGTAAGTGATGAATCACTAAATAAAAAAAAATAAAGGAATAAAATTAAAAAAAAAAAAAGAAAAACGTGAACTTTTTGTAGTTTCAACATGGCTTCATATCTCAGTAAAACACAGCATTAGTCAGTGTTCCAAACTGCAAGTTACAGAAACTAACTCAAGCGAGCTTGAACGAACAGGGAAGTCGGTTTCACAGATACTGGGCTATCATGTGGAATCTAAAGGCAGCCTGGCCTCTGCAGGGCTTGGAGCTTCCAGAATCAGGAGGGCCTCTCTTGGTCTCTCCTCTGCTCCATTCTGCTGCATTCATCATTCCCTGCGGAGTAGTTATCTCCTCTTCTCTATCTATAAGATCTATGGAAGGTGGCTGCTCTGTACCTCCCAAGTCTGTGCCTCTTGCATTTCAGCGAGTAGCCCAGATAAAAAGAGAACTCTCACTCCAAGTTCTTATTTTCTAAGTGAAAATATTTGGTCCACTTTGGGTTCCCTGTTCCGTTAACTGTGGCCAGGAGCAGGGTAGGACTATGATGCAAAATATTTGCCAAGAAATCCTGACTCCTTTTGGGGTCTCAGCAGAGATAGGTAGATACCCCAAAGTGTCTCTACTTGCAAATAAAATATACAATAATAATTTAAAAAAAAAACTCATGTTAATTATTAGTACTAGTAAAGGTTTACTGAAGTGGGTAGGTATAAAATCATTATACAAATTAGGGGCGCCTGGGTGGCTTAGTTGGTTAAGCGTCCAACTTTCGCTTAGGTCATGATCTCACGATTCGTGGGTTCGAGCCCCGCGTCGGGCTCTGTGCTGACTGCCAGCTCAGAGCCTGGAGCCTGTTTCAGATTCTGTGTCTCCCTCTCTCTCTGACCCTCCCCTGCTCACGCTGTCTCTCTCTCTCCTAGAAACAAATAAAAAACATTAAAAATTAAAAAAAAAAAATCATTATACAAATTATAATTGAAGTTCTTTAAAAGAGCAATAAAGAGAAAACAGACTTTAAAAGCACATCATTAATATTAATAAAAAATGTTGCCTTCTAATAAACAAAGGGTATGTGACAGACATGAATTGTAAACATTACTTAATTCAACTAAAAAAGACCCCAATAAATGGAGAGAGAAAACACTTCACAGATAGAAAACTCAGTATCACATAGAGATACCTCTTGGTTCCTAGATTACTTATAGACTCAATAACATGTCATTGAAAATCTTAAGTTTGACATGCTGATAAAAATTCATATAGAAAAGCAAATGTCCATGTATTTCCAAACATTCATACAGAAAAAGAGGAAGACGAGAAACCTATTCTGCTAGACATCAAGACTTAAAGCCATAATATTGGGGATGAAATGGTATTGGCTCAGGGATAGACATATTGACCAATGGTGTCAAATATGTAGCTCTGAAGTAGATTCATGTGGAAATGAAAGCTTGACACATGACAGAGATCACACGGGAGAAGACAACCTATCACACTGTTAAAATGTAATATCCATGAAAACTAAGCAATTGATTTGGATCCAAATCTTACACCACGGACAGAAATCAATCCCAGCAAGAAAGAAGACAGATGAATAAGCAAAATATTAAAATGTTTAGAAATAAATATATAGAAATATCTTTGATACTTTAGTGTAGAAAAGAATTTCTTAACACAGAAATTGCTAGTCAAAAGGAAAGGATTGATATATTTATTGAAGATACTATAGACAATGTGAAGCATAAAGACAATAGAGCTTTAACTGTTCTGTGCAAGATACACAACTGAGAGGATTAATTTAAAAATAAAAACAGAAAAAATATAAAGCAGAGAACATAATAATGAACAGAGTGTATCAAGTAAAAAAAAAACAATGAATAAAACATAATGAACAGACATTTTATAGAAGAGGAAACACAAATATCAACCAGTATGCAAAGATGCTCTATTTCATTTAAAATGTGTTAAATTCAAAATCAGAACTTCTTGATATATGATTTGACTCATTTTGTATGTGGTTGTGGAACATCGGGAATTGCCACACACTGCTGATCTGAGTAAGATTTATGTTTATGAATACCGTCCATCTATTTTTAGGATGTTTTAATACTAAATATGAATGCAAGCTTTCACCTAAATAAATTTCTTGATTTACATATTTCAGATTAGATTCTAAGCTACCATTGTAATAGCTCAGATTCTCTTACCCATTACAAACATAGAAATATAAAAAAATATTAATGCTCTGTTTTCTTCTCCATAGAAAGTATCTATATTTTCATCCTAGTCTCCCTAGGGCTAAAAGGTGCTAACCTAATTATGGAAGTCAGTTAATATTCCAGTTAATTAGGTTATTTGCTTCTAGAGAGTTAGCCCAAGGGAATACTTTAGATTCTTGTATATGACCCTGAAGAAACACTTCAAATCTTCTTTTTAACTATTATGCCAATTTTTAAAATAATTTTCAGCACAAGAGTTACTCAAGCGATAATTCTGTCTCATGGAAGTCTGCAGCCCTACCTAGGATATGTAGTTGATTAGAACATTTTATCTGTAAATATCTTTTCCCCTGAATTAAAAAAAAATTTAATGTTTTTTATTTATTTCTGAGAAAGAGAGAGAGACAGCGTGAGCAGGGGAAGGTCAGAGAGAGAGGGAGATACAGAATCTGAAGCAGGCTCCAGGCTCTGAGCTAGCCATCAGCACAGAGCCGGATGCGGGGCTCAAACCCACAAACCATGAGATCATGACCTGAGCCAAAGTCGGACGCTTAACCAACTGAGACACCCAGGAGCTCCATCCCCTGAATTTTAAAGACTCTAAAACATTAATGCAATCTTCTGCTCATTCCTATTCTTAAAACATGCAAATCTTACTGATTTTAATAATGGCAGATTGATTATGGATGTCATAGGTCTTCATCTGACTTGATGTTATACATATGAGGCCATTCCTGAGACAGAAAAGGTCTTCTAAATGATGTATTTAATGCTTACTAGAACCTGTGTCATTCATCAACATGTAAATTTGTCAACAATACCAAAAAAACTGACAAATAAAATCCAGTAGGAATATGCTGAATATATTCTGATCTCTTAACCTTCTTTGTTGTGTTTAAATTAATATTTATCTTTGTGTGTAATAGACTCAGGACTTGAATAGATTTAATGTTTTTTAATTAACCACAATCATTATTTCATTTTTGATGCTCAAATTGTCACAATCAAACCTCTATAATTTGGTTCCTGTGTCTTTTTTATTTGATTTCACTAAACTTGGGATGAAATCTTGTCTTCTGATAAGGAAGTTCTATACTGTCTTTTTTTTTTTTTTTTTAAGATTAAGCGATCCCAGGTGGGCCACAGATGGGAGTTCTATACTGTCTTATACCTTCCTTCCTCAGATATGGAATCACTCATTCTTCCAAAAACCTCTGTTTCCTTTTCACAGAAAATTGATTTTATAAATATAATCTGGGTTTCCTATTTATATATTAGTTTGGTCCCACCTGAGATTCCATTGACTCTAGGCATGTCAGTGGGCAGAGGGAGAAATTATCATAATAATAATTACATATATATTATATATGTACACCTGACCCTTGAAAGCATGGGGTTGAACCGCATAGGTCCACTTATACATGGATTTGGATTCCTTTTTGAGTAAATTTATAGTAAAGTACAATAAATGTATTTTCCTTATGATTTGCTTAACATTTTCTTTTTTCTAGCTTACATTATTGTAGACTACAACACACAAAATGTGTTAACTAACTGTTTATATATGGGTAAGGTACATGCAGATTTTTGACTACATGGGGATTGGTGCTCCAACCCCTGTGTTGTTCAAGGGTCAATTGTATAGGGAAATACATATGTGTTATGTAATCTGCTACATAATAATGTCAATTCAGGTATACATCAATTGTTAAATTCATTTGGAGGGAAGCTCTTCAAACAGCCCATTGTTCTTAAGACTCTGAAATCTCTGAACACCATTTCCACATCACTAGAAGTTCAGAAAATTATATGAATCAGTGTAGTCTATGCTCTTTTTGGAGGAAACAGTTTTTTAAAAAGATAAATCTGTGATTATATCTCATATCCAAGGAGAAGAGTTTATGGTTTTCCAGATTTAAATTTTAGTATCCATTAAATATTTCTTGCTCTGTTTCTTTCAAATAGGAAAAAGTTTCTCAATCCTCTGACTTTACTTATTTCAATGTTATTTACTTTTGAGGGACAGAAAGAGAGAGGGAGAGAGCACGCAAGTGGGGGAGGGGTAGAGAGAGAGAGGGAGACACAGAATCCGAAGCAGGCTCCAGGCTCCAAGCTAATCAGTGCAGAGCCCAGCTTGGGGCTTGAACTCACAAATTATGAGATCATGACCTGAGAGCCAAAGTCAGATGCTTAACTGACTGAGCCACCCAGGCACTCATCAGTCCTCTGACTTTAGTGTTCTAATGCTCTGAGAAACTTTCTCCATTTTGATATATATTCAGTTACTCAAACATTAAAATTCAGAGAGTAGAAGGGTTAATTTCGATAAAATATACTGCTTCAGGGGAGGAATCTTGAATCTCGTTTATGTGGGCCAGATAGTTTATTGGACTACAAGGCTTCTGTGTGAATATACTGTATTTTAAGTCTTTCTGGAGTGGACCCCATGAGAGCCCAGGAAATAGTAATCAAACCTTGAAGCCAGATTCCTTTAAATGGGTGTTTGGCATTTTTTTGAGGGTTTTTCATAGGAGTATCTCCTGGTTTTCCATCTGTTGTAACTCTCACCTACCCACAGATAACATCTATTCAGGGTTGAAGTTTTCGAGTTTTCTCCTATATGTTTCAGCATAGCATGGCTGCGAGAACCATTGGTAAAGGACTGTAATCTTGAGTCATCTCTGCCATGCCAATTACGAATTTACAGACCAGGGCCCATAACAGGTTAACATCAATGGAACAAGTCAGAGGTGGGGGCTGCTTCCTGATCCTTCTATTGAGAACCTCACACAGAGTGACCCAGCCTAGGGACAAAAGGAAGACATTCAGTTGATAAGGAGAACTTCATGGAGATATAAAAACTGGGGAAGCCATTATAAAGAGACTAAACAGGCTCATTTTACCATCCTCATGTGAATTCACAAGTCTTTCTAAAACTAAAACAGCTCAGAAATGGTGCCAAAGCCATCCAGGTCCTCGCCAGATAGCCAAGGGGAGGGGATGAAATGGGTTGGGAAAGAAGACCTAGTGAGCTACCTCACACATATTCTCTCTTGGTCCTGGAAGCTAAGAGCACAGACTCAGAATTAACCTTAAGTGGTGTTTGCTAAAAAACACATGGGAATTAAATAAAGGAGAGGGGAGGAGTATATAACACACACTGGTTCCTTAATACATCAAAATTACAGATCTGGTTAAGTCGCTTTGAGAATTACCTGTGGTGAATGGAGACAGGGAATAGAAGATACTGTGATCCTAGCCAAGAGAGAGGAAAGCTGAGGTTCCATTCATAATGTACGAAACTTTGAGACGATCTTTGAAAGAGACACTGAAAATATAGATTTCAATGGGGTTGTCATGGTTTTTTTTTTCTAACAAAATATTAAGGATCTATCATTTTGTTGAGACTCTATCTTCTTTAAACTACTGACCTCCTAGGAGCTAAGTTCTTCATAATTTGACTTTGTCCGATGAATCCTTGTTCTCTCAAAGCAAAGCGATTTTGTATGTGTGAGGGCATACTACAGGTCAAGCAATGTTACTAATAACACTCGTATCAGCTTCAACTGTTATGAATTGGTAAAACCCTTTATAGATAAGTAAATTGAGATTTAGGAAATAAGCTATCAATACTTGCGTAAAATCAGAACTTACCTAAGAGGTCTTTCAACCAATTACTTCTGTGAGTTCATTTATTAAAAATAGAATCTACACACGATGGCACCTGTCTACTCCCTCCTGTTTGTAATATTTCCTTTGGTAAAAGCTAAGATTGTTTCCATCAGCCTAGAAGGACTTTTTTTTTTTTTTTTTAGCTTTGAATTTTGGCTGGTATTAAGAATGGCGACATCTGCTGGAACCATGTGTTTGAGCATCAAACATCTAGGTCTGAGTAACTGACTAATTTGACCCAAGTTCTGCCTTCATTTCCTAGTAGAGGTACACATGCAAATGGAGAACTAGTGCAGTCCACTCTCTATTTATAATAAAAATTTATTGTGGAGAAAGACAAGTTCTTTGAGGCAAGATTTCGAAAGACCCGAAAGCTTCTAGAATTATTGTTGCAAAGAAACCCGCAGGACTACGAAGCTGAAAAAGTCTGGGAAGGCAGTTTGCAGTGGTTGCCATAGTAGCAAAAGTAAGTCTGTCCTCGGGGAAGAACAGAGAAGAAAAGCTAGCTGCCCCCCAGGGAAGTACGTTTCAGGGCTCATTAAGAGGCCCCAGGTGACAGGAGACACCAAGCTCTGAGAAGACAAACAGCTGAAGAAGTGTCTGTCTGTAAGTGTGTTTATTAGAAGAGATTGCTTCGTCAGAGGGGTAGAGATTTGCCAAAACAACAGCGTACCGATGTATGCATTATTTTGGAGTCCGAACTACATTTTGCAGTCAGCATGATGCAGTATGCTTTGAATGGCACAGGATGACAACAGGAAGAGATTACTGTCTTCACCTTGCTTAGGGCGAAATTTTAATCCATCACATATATTTTTAAACCACAATCAGGAATCCATAAATGCCAAGGGTTTTATGTGTGGTGACTCAAATGTCACAGTTTTTAATCTACGTTAGATTTAAAGCAATACCTCGTAATTCAATATTCTGAAAATGATCCCCTCCTTATATTCCTTTCAGACTTTTATAAATGTCAACCTTTCAAGATACTTTTTTCAGACCAAAGATCACAATCATTTAAGTACTTTTCCTGAAAGAAATACTCGGATCACTTTAGTTAGCTATTTTCTAGACATTTTTCGTCTTATTTTCCACAAGTGGGCAGGACAAAGAGTGAAAGGTATGAGTGATTACTTTATCTTTTTTCTCCTCAACCTACTGAATTTTCTGGAATTGAGAACTGAGTGTTTATGGATGTTTCTTCTTTTGCATTTCTTTGGCATTTGCTGTTTTAAACCACACAATACTTCATGTTGTCATGTGATCATTCTTCCCATATCTCTTGAAACAATTTATCTGAGTACTTCCTTTGTGAATGTTTATAATATTTTATTTTAAAAAATTTTTTTAATGTTTACTTTTGAAAGACAGAATGCAAGCAGGGGAGGGGCAGTGAGAGAGGGAGACACAGAATCTGAAGCAGGCTCCAGGCAATCCAAGCTGTCAGCACAGAGCCCGACGTGGGGCTTAAACCCACAGACTATTGTAAGGCCACAAGTCTAAACGTCTAAACCAAACTGACTCCATGACAGGTTTTAAGTTTCCCCTCTAAACTAGAAGGCCTGAATTTCAGCTTCCCCAAACTATCAGGCAGTTACACATTGCCCAAGGCAGGAGAAACCACCCTTGCAGCACCCAATCAGGAAAGGCCAGCGACCACCCTCCACATTGTTAAGGGAGAGGCCTGGAGATAGAAACTATGGATAGGACCCTGTTACCTAATGTTAAAGTTAACCCGTTAGTCGCCAAGTAAGACCCTAGGCTCGCTCTGTGATTGGTTAAATTTAAAGGTACTCTAAATGTTGTAATTGGATCCCGCCAAAAGTAACGAATACTCTAGACAATGTGTATGGTCAAACCCGCTGTCAGTGATGTTGAATAATTATGATTGGATCACTGTTCCCATGTCACAACTTCTGTAACTCCCCCGTCTCAAACCCCATAAAAACCCTACTCTGCCCTTGTTCGGGGCTCTCAGCATGGATTCATTGCATTGGTGAGGTCTGGGAGCCCGAGGTTAAGCCCGTAATAAAGCCCTTTGCCTTTGCATGCGTGACTCGGACTCCTTGGTGGTCTTGGGATTTTGGAGAGATCGTCATCTGGGCATAACACTATGAGATCATGACCTGAGCCTAAATTGGACGCCTAACCTACTGAGCCACCCAGGCTCACCTTTAAGAAATGTTTCAAGTAGAAAAATTTCTGAAGCCTGGTATTGTTGAAATGTATTTTTATAACCACATACTTAAAAGGACATTTGTGGGGCGCCTGGGTGACTCAGTCAGTTAAACGTCCGACTTCGGCTCAGGTCATGATCTCACGGTTCGTGGGTTTGAGCCCCGCGTCAGGCTCTATACTGACAGCTCAGAGCCTGGACACAGAGTCTGTTTCAGATTCTGTGTCTCTCTCTCTCTCTGACCCTTCCTGCTCGCTCGCGCGCGCTCTCTCTCTCCCTCTTTCTCTCAGAAATAAAGAAAACATTTGAAAAAAAAAGAAGGACATTTGTTTGGGTATGTCATTTTCTATCTGCAATTCTTTTCCTTAACAACTAACTCCATACTCTTCCTTGTTTACTTGCAGCCACTCTCCTTGTGATGGGCGGTGCTCTGATTCTGTTCCTCTGCAGGTGATCTGTCCCTCACTGTAAGCTTTATCCATTTCTCTAGGACTTTGATGTTTTTAAATGTCACAATAGCATTCCCAGGTATAGGGTTTTTGTTTTTTTAACGTATCCTCTTTGGCCTAAAGGGAGATCTGGGCAGCAAACTCTAGTTCACACAGCCTTGGCTTTTCTAAAGGGCTCACTCTGCTTACCAGGCATCCCCACTAAGCCGCAGATGGCCGTTATGTCCCGGATTCTCCAACAAGACGTCCTTTTTTAGATAAGTTAGATGTGAGATTCAGTATAAACCCACCAATTAGGATCACCTAATGTTGTTAAGATTCGTGTTGCTCAGAATAGTCCTAAGTGAGCACTTTTCTGCAAAGACGGTCATTTAACAATTTTTTTAATTCCTTGCTTAAAGCCTTGTGTTAGAGTGACATCGTGTGGTAGTGTGCGATTGTGCAGGCAAAGCTTGTTAGCAAGATTAGCTGTTTAATAAATGAGGTCAACTCCAGTGGCTGGATATACTTCTAGGTTACTTCATGAAAAATACCACATTCTTTATTTTATCACTGTGTAATAGAGTTGAATCAGATGGTAATTTTCAGGATTTTAAAACATATTTTGAAATAAGAATTTGGAGTAACAATTTTTTCCCTTTTTTCAGTTTGTATTTAAATTCCGTTAAGTTAACGTATAGTGTAAGATTAGCTTCAGTTGTACAATTGAGTGACTCATAATTCCATATGACACCTGGTACTCGTCACAGCAAGTGTGCTCCGTAATCCCCATCACCTGTTTCACACCCTCCCCCCATTACCATCGGTTTGTTCTCTATAGTTAAGAGTCTTTTTTCTCCCTCTCTCTCCCTCTCTCCCTCTCTCCCCCTCTCTCCCCCCTCTCTCTCTCCCTCCCTCCCTTCCTTCCTCTCCCTCTCCTTCCCTCTCCCCCACACCCTCCCCCTCTCTCCCCCTCTCTTTTCCCCTTTGCTTATTTGTTTTGTTTCCTAAATCACACATATGAGTGAAAAGCTGTCCTAGCAAAAACAAAGCTTCCTGGTGGATGTTATTTTTGAGAATTTTTAGCTTAAGTTTATTTAAAATTTGAATCCTAATCTTATAGGTTCCCACCTTTTTAAAGAACTGTGAATTTTTATTTGCTCATCAAAAGCAGTGATGATAAACTAAAATATTGAGCCAAGTAATAGCATCTGTAAAACACTAAGATCTCTCCTCAACCTAAAATGAATTAACTGAGTTAACATTAACTGAGTATGAGCTAACATAAGACCTGTATGATTTAAACTGTGTGTGCTTTTAGCTTTGTGATCAAAATCATGATTCGGGTATGTTTCACCAGGCATATCACTTAGCTCTGTGTCCTAAGCCTAGGAGTTCAACCTTATCGAAACTTTTATGGCATCATGCTAGCTATATTTGCACTGTTTCCTTCCTATACTTTTATTTTGATTTAAATTTTATCTAATTGTGTATAGAATATCGAAGACCAAACTTACACAGAACGTCAAGTGTTTTAGGTTTGGTACCTGGCAGAGCCCGAGGTGGGATTCTGTTTGGTGATTTGGTGGGGGCACGTTGTCCAGAGAGCGCACTGCGGGACTTAAGAAAGGAGAGGGGAGCCCAGATCAGCCGGAATGTGGTCGTAGCTAGAGACTCAGTTCAGTCTGACCCCAGAGGGACCTTCGAGACCAATGCCGTCCAGAAGAAATATATTAAATATGTTGCATGCCACATATTTAATTTTAAACTGACTAGTAGCCACATTTTATTTTTTTTTTTTAATTTTTTAAAATTTTTTAATATTTTATTTCTGAGAGAGAGAGATAGCGTGAGCAGGGGAGAGGCAGAGAGAGAGGGAGACACAATCCGAAGCAGGCTCCAGGCTCTGAGCTAGCAGTCAGCACAGAGCCCGACATGGGGCTTGAACCCATGAACTGTGAGATCATGACCTGAGCCAAAGTCGGATGCTTAACCGACAGCCACCCAGACACCCCTAGTAGCCGCATTTTAAAAGGCAAAAAGAAACAGATGGTTTAACACATTTTGTTTCAACCAATACATCCAAAATATTGTCTTTTCAGCATATCAATATTAAACATTGATGAGCTATCTTATATTCATTTTTCATACTCGCTTGTCGAAATCCAATGCATATCTCATTTCACCCGTTCAGTGACCACTGGTCACACTGGGTATTCAACAGCCAGCTCTAGAGCATTAATTGCACCAAAGTTGGTCCTAACTTGTGCCAAAGGAGTCATGTTTTGTTTCTCCATTTCAGTCAGTTATTGGCTCTAATATGCCCTTGGAGAGTTCCCAGGAGCAGCCTGGAACTTGAAGTGGCTCCTGTTTGGCTGGGGGTAATTCTCAGAAGAGGTCATCTGTGACTTTTGCCATCTGGGGGATGGCTGCATCTGCCATGCAGAGTACCTAGGCACCCAACAAAGTATTCACCATCATTCCAGCAGTGAGAGATCAAAGCTGGAGCCAGGCCGTGTATCAGTGCCCTGGGACCAGCTACAACAAATGACCATAAACACAGGGCTTAAAATGAAAGGAATGTGTGGTCTCAGTTCCAGAGACTGGAAATCTAATACCAACATGTCTTCAGGGCTGTTTTCTTCTGGAGGCTCTGAGGGAAAATCAGTTTCATGCCCCTTTCCTAGCTTCTCATAATGGCTGACAGCTCTTGCATTCCCTGGCTTATAGATGCCTCACTCCAATCTCTGCCTGTATCTTCACATGGTGCGCTCCCTGTCTGTCTCGTAAGTCCTGTTGAATCAAAGAGCTATCCTCCTCCAGTACACCCTCCTCTTAAATTGTGTCTTAATTACATTTCCAAAGACTCTATTGTAGAGTAAGGTCACATTCACAGATATGGGGGATTAGAGTTTAAGGTTGTTTGTTTGTTTGGACATACAATTCAACCCTCAACACACCATTAAATTCCATATGCCGCTCTTTGACGGAGGAGATTTATGTCCGGAGATAAGGTAAACATAACAGAAGAATTAACTTCTTATGGCTAATTTCTTCTTACTGTTAAGTATTGGTAATATGAACAACATGTTGCCTACTTAACTGCTTTAGGGGCTGCAGACTACTTTGCTTTTTCTAAATTTGCCTGTTGGAGGGACAGTGTAATAATAATCTTTGAATTCTTTAAGAGACAAACTGTAGGATTACAGATACTTACAAGTGGTCTGTAATAGCTCTATTTTTATTCTGGTGATGCCTGGATGTCTGGCTTTGACTCTTGGCCAAGATAAGGGTAATGAAATTGATGTTTGCGTTTCAAGTTCTGACCCTTAGGGCCAGTTTGTTTGCTTGTGATTTCCAACTAGCAGAATGGGTTAGGCAACCTGGTCTGACTATGTGATCAGAGGTACATTAAAAACTCTCCCTTGGAACTTCTGCCTTGAGCTTCCCAGAAGCCTAGAGTCAAGCACACATCTTGGTGGTTCAGTCCAGAGATCATGTCAGTTTGCAAATAAGTATCCTGGGGAGCTAGCACCTAGATGTCTTTCAAAGCCTCAGTGCTTTCCTGTTCTCCATTTTCTTTTTCTTAATGGATCATATCCTTTGCCTTTAAATAAGTGCCTTGTGTAAGTGAGTAGTGTGGAGTCATGTCCTTTCAGATATCTGGACTTTTGAAATCTTTGCAGAGGCTGATGGAAGACTTGAGATTGAATTAACACAGCTTTTAAGGCCTGAAGGAACTTCAGTCATTTCAGGAAGCAATTCTCCAGCCTGCTTCTGCTGAAAGAACTTCAGATCTTTCCAGTTAGTAAGCATCTTGTTTTAGCTGCGACTGAGCAGAAAACAAAATTGGGGAGAAACAAAATTAATTTCTCTGAACTTTTATAAGTGCAAGAAATTTTTCTTGGGTTTTAATTATTTTGGGTTTGAAGTGTTTGAAATTGAAAACTTCTGGTATTTGCATTTAATTTCATCCTGAAAACTTTTTAAATGGGAATCTATATTCAACATGTGGAACATTTCTAGATTGTAGGGCTTTTATTATGAGAGTATCTTTATGAAACTTATTATTAGAGTATCTTATTGATGTCATTTAGTCTCCTTGAAGGTCTTCTGATATGCTGTGTTGAGTTACTTAACTGGACACAATTTGTATAGGTCATAGAACAGGGGAGTAATTCTCAGTCTTGGTGGAAGACTTATTTTGGAGTTAGTATCTTCTTGTGCCTAATTTCAGATCAGTATGAGACAAAATCAACACTAATATCTATTGGACTGTGAAGGTTTTGTAACACGTCTGAAAATGGGTATTCCTCTCGTGAGAATTGGAGTTTATGTTCGCTGCTCTTAAATGTGGACCTTTTTAGTGACTTGGGTGTAAAGAGTAGAATGCAGCAGAAGTAAGGTGTCTACATCCTGGGCCTATGTCAGCAAAATCCATGGAGCTTCCATCTGGTTCTCTCTGGACACTTGTTTTGGAGCCTTGAACAACTATGTAAGAGGTCTACCTACACCGGGATGTCCAAGATGTGAAGAAGCCCAGACCATGTGGATTGGCCGCATATAATGCTCCAGCCAAGGGCACCGGCTGAGGTCTTGTTCAATAGCTTCAACCTAGTATCAGTCATCAGACATGTTTGTGAAGACGCCTCCGGATGATTCTCCACCTATCCATTTACCCCCAGGCATCACATTGCTCCGGTGAAGGCGCAGAGAAACTGGAGCAGAGACAGAACACTCACACTGCATCATTCTATAAATATTGAACAATTGTTGGTGTATACCATGTTTCAAGGGATTAGCTGTGTAGCAACTATAACCAGCAAGTCACCTCAGAAGTCTTAATGATGGAGCAACAGTTGGCATTAGATATACAATCTAGGGGTGCCTGGGTGGCAGTGGACTTCAGCTCAGGTCATGATCTCATGGTCTGTGAGTTTGAGCCCCAGGTTGGGCTCTGTGCTGACAGCTCCTGGCCTAGAGCCTGCCTCTGATTCTGTGTTTCCCTCTCTCTCTGCCTCTCCCCTGCTCTCACTCTATCTCTCTCTCAAAAATAAATAAGCATTAAAAAATTAGATATACAGTCTAATCAAAACTAAAGGAAACTCTGATTGATATTTGGCTTCCTTCCTTGAGAAGAACAGTCAAAACCTGACTGACCGTGGGGTTGACTCAGTGGGCTAAGGGCATGAAAAGCTGAGCAAAGTTGGCAGACCTGTCCTGCCCCACTTCTGGAGTCAGGAGGAGAGGTACCATCGCCATTCTCAGATCTTCTGTCTTTTCAGTCAGAGGTGGGGAAGGAGGGATGTTCTTGGAGCTTTGGCAAGAAATGGGATGCTTGGTGCAGTATTCTCTGCTTTCCTCTTTGGAAGCCAGCCTGACCCCAGGAAGCACACATTTCCTGTTCCTTTGACCATGCCCTGCACTTAGGGGGCCAGCTCCTGTAAGGAAGGAGAGCATGTAGTGTTCTGATTTCTTCTGTGACTAGGACTGTCTGCAGGTCACATAGCTTAGTCCCCCCCTATACCACCACCCCCCGCCTACTGTCTGCTAGCTCCTCCCATTTATTTTTATGAATAATAAAGATGATTTTTTGTCCTCCAAGGGTCTTATTCCCGGCTTAATTGTTATTTTGTTTAGAACTCAGGTAGGGATGAGGAGTGCCACACATTGGGCTTTCTTAAGATGCTAAGACAACTCCTCTGTGTGTGTATCATACACTCAGTTGTATTATTTATGCTGTCATGTGAGCCATCTAACATAGGACAGAGTAACCCTTTAATGTTTTTGCTAACTTATAGCAAATATATATATATGTGTACATATATATATACACACACATATATATAGTGTGACATCTTGTCCTAATCCTTAGAAATGGAGTCCAGATGTGTGCTTGAAAACGAGTCTGTCAATATATTACTACCATACTAAGAGCTTCTTCAAAAGAACTGAACGTTGCATAATTTCTGGACCCTTAGAGTTACCCTTACTTTAACTATTTGTGAATATAATTCACCACGTGAAGAAATGATAAGACATTTAAAAATTACTAAAGAGATACTTTAAATGTTTTCATCTGGGAATCCTATTCTGATCCTAAAGAAGTTTCAAAGGGCTATTGGAAGATTTCTTCACTTCTTTTCTCAGAAAAGAATCTTATACAATATGATTTGCTTCTTTTCTAATCCAAACTGTCCTGGCATTGCACAGAGAAATGACGAAGTCCCTGGTCATAAAATTTCTGAGGAACGGTGATGGCTTTGGAACTGGCAATTGCCCAATATCTTCTTGGTCTTAAGAAAGATACAATTTTGAAAAATTGACTTCTGTAGGCAGAAATTTACTTCTGAAATTCTTTTTCTGAGTTTTTGGTTTTATAATCCAGTCCTATAAATATTAGCCTTACATTAGCTGCTTTTTTTTCTATTTAGCCCCATAGAATCTATACCATTACAAGGTTTTCAATGTTTTAAAAATCAATTACTGTTATACTTGGTTCTGCCTTAAAGTTAAATCTTAAATAACTTATATCAGCTTTACTGAGGAATAATTGATATATTGAATAATTGATATACTGAAGTATGTACAATTTGGTAAGTTTGGACATATGCAGATGCCCTTGATACCCTCACCATGATCAAAGCAATAAACATATCCATATCTCTCAGAGTCCCCCGCCCCATCATGCTTTGTTGTTGTTGATTTTAGTGTTAAGAAGATTTAGCATGAGATCTGCCCTCTTAACAGATTTTGGAGTGCACAAGAGTATATTGTCATTATAGGCACGATGTTGTATGGCCGATCTTCAGAGCTTATTCATCTTGCACAAGTGGAACTATATCCATTGAACAATTCCCCATTATCCCAGCCCCCAGCCCCAGGAAACTGCTATTCTATTCTTTGCTTCTGTGAGTCTGACTAATTCAGACCCTTCATTGAAGTCGTATCATGCAGTACTTGTCCTTCTGTGACTGGCTTATGTCACTTCACATCATGTGCTACAGATTCATCCTGTTGACTGAACGTTTTACTTAAATTTTATGTACTACATTCTAAAAATTGTTCTTGAAGTGTCTTGTCTTTCATAAGTATGCTAGCCTCCCCCCCCCCATCACAGTCAGTTCTGCAGTGCCACACTATTGTTATCAGTCAAGTGCCTCAGTCTTCAAATTGGGTAATTTGAGGAGTTTATAGGGAATATCGTGAAAGGTTTTGTGAAGGCATAATGGACCCAACAAGAAATGATGTGTGATTCTGGAACAAACCAACCACAAGGGGGTGGCTTTCCCACTCATAGTTCAATGGAGGAAAGTGAGGGGTTGCACAGGACCCAAAGGAAAGTAGCTTAGTGGAGGAGACTTCATGAAGGGAACTGCGGTCATTGGTGGAAGGTCACATAGCCAACACGTGCTGACTCTGTCAGGGAAACTGGGGAGATCAATGGTTTTGGCTTCCCAGCTTCAACTCATGCTTCTCATTGAATGAACCCAACAGGAAGTCAGAGAGCAAGTGAGTTTGATGTAGTCCATAAATGTCTGCCTCCTGGGGCACAAAGCAGGTAGAATGGAGACAGGAGAAGGGGGTGTGTGTGTGGGGGGGGGAAATGTCTAGCACAATTATCAAAGATCCCAGTAGAAATATTCAGTTTTTAGCTTTCCAGATTTTTGTTTTATTCAGTCTTTTACTCCAAAAACATTTATTGAGTGCCTAACAGTGAGATAGGGGCTGTGAATCAGGAGGAAAAAGACAGTATATGTGTTCATGGATTCTATGGTTTAGTGAGGGAGTTAGGATACAGAGAGAAAATTAATACAGGGAAGTACACACTCTTAAAAAATAAACCTTTTTTTATAAAAGTAGGTCGACCTCTACTGTGGTGCTCAGAACTATTATGGAGGAGTAGATGGAGTGTCAGGAAAGGCTTTCTGGAGGATATGCCTGTGATGGAAGTAAAAGTGGGACTTACTGATATGAAGAATAGAAAATTATACTCCAGGCGGTTGAGAAACATATGCAGATGCTCAGAAACGTTAAGTCGTGTGGAGTTTTATAGGAATATTCTGGGAGAGACAGTTCTCTATTTCTTTACTAACAGAATTCCTTTTTGTTGCTGTCATGGGGACACTATGTGCTGGAAAAGCATATCTACACACATACACACAAATGTGTACACACACACACACACACACACATACACACATACACACAGACCTGCTAGGTTTACTTTCAGCTAAGTGGGTCCTTGATATAAGCTGTGACAGTTAACAAGAGCTAGGCTCTGAAAGATTAATGAGATAAGGCACGCATTCAAGAGTAACAAGAAATGACAGATTTAATCATGGAAGAATTCTAGATGTTGGAACTGTCAAATACAGAATGTGAGAAAAATAGGTATAAAATATTTAAAGTAATAAGGGATACATTTAAAGCCATAGTTCTACAGTGAGGGATTTGAACAGATAAGGTGGAAAAGAACATTCAAATGGAAATTTTATAATTGAAATGTAAATAGCATTGAAATAAAAACTCAGTGAACAGGTTGAATAGCAGATTAGACACAGTTGGAAAAAGAATCTGTGAACTCAGAGCTCAGAACCATGTACACATAATTGTAAGATAAAAAAACCTGAGAGAGAGGCAAGGAGATATGAAACATGTAGTAATGACTAATTGGATGCTAGAGGAAAGGAGAAGAGAGAATTGTGAAAGCATTACTACAGTATTTACAGAAGAATTGAAGAGTAATCCATAATCCAAGGAGCAGAATCTAATTTTTTATTGTGAGAAAATACACATCTAACTAAATTCAGTATTTTAACTATTTTAAAGTGTACAATTCAAGTGACATTGGATGCATTTACAATGTTGTATTAGAGTATTTAAAGATCCTAGTAAGGCTCTGAAAATGTCATTTTAAACTTTGTATAAGGTTTAAAAACAGGGGTGTGTGGGTGGCTCACTTGATTAAGTGTCTGACTCTGGATTGGCTACTAAATGAAAATATAAATGAAAGAACTTGGCTAACAAAAAGCAAGAACAAAAGTTCAATGAGAGGAGGTTTGGTGCTTTTATTAAATGCAAAGTAAATAGGCTTAAATGATTTATTTTTCCTGCTTTAAAATGTCATGTTATCTGTACTCTTAGAGTCAATGAATATAATTATGTATATTAACATTTGTTTCTGGCTTAACTTAATTAATATTGGTTGTATTAATAATATACCATGAACATATGGGACAGAGTGTTTTCATTCTCAAGCAGTTTCAAGCTTAAGGGGAAAATGTGCATAAAGAATTTATTAGAACACTATAACATGCAATAGAGGTGATTAGAGAGGCGTAATTTTAATTGCAGATGAAGAGAATTAGATAAGATTTAAAGATGAACTTGATAAGTATGTTTTTTTATACACATAGAAGGGGATGAAAGGTATAGTAGACTTCGGAGAGACGAGCCAAGGGCAAAGGTGTGCAAAGTTTGATGTGTGTTAATATCAAGTAGTGAATAACATACAGTAGACAAGCTGTAAGTTAGAAACGAAGATGAGTCAAGGATAAGTAAGTTCACTGAGGACAGAATATGTGTTCCAGCGGAGAAAATAAGCAGTTAAGTGTCCCGAGAGCATAAGGAAGAGTGTGGAAGAGTGTGGTGAGGGCTGTCACTAAAATCAACTTTATGTGAGATGTTGAGGACCTTGAACTTTACCTGATAAATAGTGGAGAACCACTGAAGGTTTTTAAGCAAGAGAATAACCTGATAAGGCTTACATTTCAACTAGGTTGCTGCGGAGCAGTTTGTAAATGAATTTAATGGGGTTAGTACCAATGTGAGTTCAGTACCTAATATGGGAAGAAATGAAATTGAGCTCTTACTTCACATCTTAAAAAGATTTCAGATAGATTACAGGTATTCATAAAGAAGCCAAACTTCAAAACAAAACAAAACAACAACAAAACCCCACAAAACAAAAACAAAAGCAACCAACCAAACAAAAACAAACTAAAACTAAAATTCTTTTAGTGGATAGTGTATCTGCACAGCAGGGTAGGATTTCTTAAATAAGGCATAAAAATCTCCAATCAAAAAGAAATACTGATAAATTGCTGGGAGCCACACTGGCCTCTCTGATGGCAGTCACAGCAAGGAAATGGCAATGTTTGCACAGCTCCTGCTGTGAGAAATGAAAACTGGTATCTCCTTCTGCTACTACTGGCTCATATTAGAAATGAGCCTGCTGGTATTGACCAGGCCTCACAATATTCCATATCAGACCCATATTCCGAACACAGATAACACATAAGGAAAAGCATATTCCTGCCTTTACAAAAGAGATTTTAGATGAGAGTTCCGTGGGTGATTGTCAAAAGCCTCTTCCTATGGGCCTTGCATATCAAAGACAATTGAGCCTGGCCCCAAGACAAAGAGCCTAATTTAGAGTTTAGGAACAAACCAGGGTAAAACTTAACATGTACAGCTTCTTCTAACTGATGATATATGGCAGTCCCTTCCCAAAGGCATACCATCTGCAAACATCCTCCCTTACAGGTGGCTGGGATGAGGATAGAAAAGAGTAGCTAACACATAACCCAAAAGCAAAAGGCTAACACCTTTAGGGTTCCCGTGGTGTTCACACATTTAGCATCAAATAGGTTTCCACAAACTAACCAGTTCAAAACATTCATCCTCTTGAGAGCCAAACAGAATAATTCCTAGCCTAACTATTTATGACTTAACATATATATGTCATCCTATTTTTTTCATTAAGAACATCCTGTTATTTCCTTAGTTGTACAATTCAACTTCACTATGATTGAGGTAATTCACAAAAGGCTTCCCATTGTAAAAATTCCTTTTTTTGATCTCATGTTGTTCTTGAACCTTTAAATAAAGACACCAAAACCGACAGGTCAGAGATGCCTGCCTGGTGATCAGAAAGAATCTCGGGGCTCTCTCACTCTCTCTCTCGCCGACACCGTCCATCCTTCAGGGACCCCTGGACCTGTCGGAGCAGGCCTCCGACAATAAATGTATTCCAATTAAAAACCTACCAGATTTTCAATAATTAAACAGTTGACAGCACCCTGTATTAGTCAACTCAGTAGTGACTTAAACAAGCATTTAGTTTTCACATTTCTGGAGGCTGGGAAGTGCAACATAAAGGTGCAGGCAGATTCAGTTCCCCAGTGAGGGCCTTCATTCTGGCATGCAGACAGCTGCCTTCTCCCCATTTTCTTACAGTTTCTCAAGAGAGAGAAAAAACAGGTTGCTTTTGTCTTTCTTCTAAGGGCAGGAATCCCATCATAAGGGTCCCACCTTCATGATCTCATTAAATCTAATGACCTCCCAAAGGCTCCATTTCCAAATGTTGTTATACTGAGGGTTAGGGCTTCCGCATATGATTTTTTGGGACATTCAGTTTAGTCCATAGCGCCCTCTATTCTCTCTGCCTCTCGGCTTGCTCCTGGAATCATCCCCCGATAACCTAACTGTCCCCTAACTTTTGTCTCGGACTCTGTTTTTTTGTTTTTTTTGTTTTTTGTTTTTTTATTTCTAGGAGAGAGAGAGGCAGCGTGAGCAGGGGAGGGTCAGAGAGAGAGGGAGACACAGACTCTGAAACAGGCTCCAGGCTCTGAGCTGGCAGTCAGCACAGAGCCCGACATGGGGCTCAAACCCACGAACCGCGAGATCATGACCTAAGCGAAAGTCGGACGCTTAACCGACTAAGCCACCCAGGCGCCCCTCTCGGACTCTGTTTTTAATAGGAACCCAGACTAAGGAGTTGGCGTTGGAAATCAGACTGAGGATAAGATTGAGGAATTCATGGGCTAATAGGCAAGAAGACGGTGGCGAGTGGTAAGTGAGTCAAAAAGAGACAAGTTCTGTTCAGGGAACTGACAGGAGTTGTTACGGCTGCACTGCTGCAGGGCTGAGGCCGGGGAAGTAGAGTGGGGTTGGATCATGCTGGTCCTTGTAGCACATGTTGAGCAGTTTGGTCTTTCTCCGAAAGCAGCGACATATTTTAAGCTGTAGAGCAATATGGTCATATTTGCATTGAACATATTAGCGTGATGGAGAGACTAGAAAGGGCTTAGATGTTATAAGAGGGGGTGTCGGAAGATGAGGGTAGAGGCTATTGCACTAGTCCAGGTGAGAAGGGGTGAGGATTTGGACTACGAGGTGGAAAGCAAAGACCACAGACAGGAACCTTTCCTGGAATTTTAAAAAGAACATTTCTGCATTTAATGGAGCATTTGACCAGCTAACTCTAGTGTCTCTTCTGAATATTCCTTTGAATGACTATCTGAATAATTTCACCTAAAGGAAAACAGAAAGTCTTGCTAAAAATCATGATTTCCTCAATTTTCTTTACTTTGCAATCCGTTTGATATAATACAAGGAAAACAATTCCCGTATTTCCCCATTCCAAACAGTACCTGTCTGTTTACCAGGCAGCTCATTGGCATTCAACACTAAACCAGCTGTGGGTCAGCCAGTCTCGGCCAGTCTAAGCTAGGCAGTGCTGTGGTTTCCCCTCCAACATGCAGGTTTAGCTGGGCTCGGACTCCCTCTGGGGCTGGGCTCAGGTACTATCCAGGAGGAGTTCTGAGGGGTAAGGTCCAGTTGCAGCAGCTGTCTAGGGAAAGCCTTTTCCATGGCAATGCCAGACGCTCAAGGAAAATAACTCATACATCTGAGACTTAAAACAGGCAGAGTGCTACTTCTGTGCATATTCCACTGGACAAAGCAAGTTGCATGGTGAAGACCAGTCCAAGGAGAGTGGCGGAAATGTACTCCACCTCCATGAAGCCAGCACAGGGTTGGGGATGCATACTCCTACTTCAGAAGAGGGGAGAATTGTGGCTAATAATTCATCCTGTTGTAAAAACTAAACTAGATCATATTCTGCCCAACCAAACCTGGAAGCTTTTTTACCCTAATACTTTCCCCTCTGCTTCGTCAGAAGTAGTTCCTTTCTGTCTACATTCTCTTAAAGGGATGGCTGATAATGTTTTTATTTTTTACAGGGAAGTCTATGTAATTTTGTAAGACTTTTCTCAAGTACAAAATTGTAGTGACATTTGAGAAACCAAATACACTTTGATTCATAAGGCCCAGGCTTTGTAGAAAGCAGAAAGAATTTTCTGTGAATTTAAGTCCAGTTTTAAAAATTAAGATCCAAGCCCAGAGTATTGAATATAGTTTTACACTACCAAAGGAAAAATATTTGATATTATAAAATACTTATTGCTTTACCATGAATGAAAGAAAAGTTTAATCAGTAGGTTAGAAGGGTTGGTTCCAAAGGGACCTAACTCATATCAGTGCCAGTAGGTTAAGAAAGTTAAGCGGGGAAATGAGAGATGGCGGTGGGGGGACTCAAAGGTCAGGGATTTTAGTGCTTGGCCTTTTGGATTTTTGTCAAGAGGTAAAACATAAAATCTGTTTAAATTATCAATGGTTAAGGGATGACGTTTTGGCAAATGGGCCTGAAGTTAGCCTTGTAGAATTTGGTATACTCCAGGGTGGTGCGGTCGAAGTAGCCAAGAGTGCCCAACCACTGTAAAGGAGAGAAATCTTTAGGAGACACGTGGAGTCAGAATGAGAAAAGGCAGAATGTATGACAAGTCAAGGTGGGACTAATGATACCTGTTGCAGGTGCTGCTTCTATACACCTAAAACCATCCAGGATGTTGAATGTCAGGGCACAAGATAGTGATGACTAAGGATGGCTTGAGGATGAGGTGTTCACCTCTCCATTCAGATGAATGCAAGTCACAGGCCCGTTATGACTGGCTCTTTACCTCTTGAACCCTGGGAGATGACTTCTATAAAAAAAAGAAAGGGAGAAATAGGTTTGGACAAATCTTGAATAAATTTTTAATGGGTGTGTCACGTGGGGGGAGATTGAAAACCAGGGGTGAGGGGAGCACTTTCTCTGCAGAATGACGAGGTGGTGTCAGCGGCGCTCTGCAGACATGGGGCTGTGAACTCATTTACCAACAGAATCAATTTTCAACCTGAAAGCGATTGTTACCTCGAGGTGGGAAAAATCAGAGCCTTCTGCTCTCAGTGGAAATAAGGGTCAAAAATTGAGCTCACCTAGAAGTTGAACTGATTCATAACAGAAGAGGGAAATTTGCATTTATGCAAGTATGAGTTACTAGTCTGAAATATAAACACACACATATCATTTTGAAATAAGAACTCTTAAGATACTTAATTCTCAAATGCCTGGCTAGAGTCTCTTAAGGTCAATAGATCTCTTCTGTTTTGTAATCTTGTAGTTATTGTTTTACTATGCAGTTATTTTGATTTTTATTGTTCCAGTTCTACACATTTGCAAGGTTAGAGATTAAGTGACAAAACACAATCAAATGTAATGAGCAGAATAAAACTCTTCTCCACTGTTTTCGGCCAAAGTCCAAGAGTTCTTGACTGCAAATTTTAATGCACTGGCCTAACAAAGTCACAGACCACCAGAGCCTTGTACAAAATGTAGTCTCGTACCATTCAACAGAATGATTTGTTCACTCAAATGGATTTATTTTACTATTTTTTGTTGCCAGCAAAAGGTGAAATGGAAAGTTTGAAATATGCCTGAAAATCTGGTCAGCATCAGCAGCCAAACCAGATAACTAGGACAAAGCCATACTCAGTACCATATTCTTAGAATTTGTAGAGTACAAATTATCTGCAGCTGTGAACAACTTCTAATATTTAAGCAGTGGGTAAAAATTTTACTTTTTGACCCGAACTGTCTGGCTTGGCTCTCTCTCTAGGCATTATGGCCAACTTTCCATTTTGCTTTGTACTTTACAGTCTTGGGCAAAATCTGGACAGTTAAGAAACGGAGTAATTTTTTCTTAATTTGGTAAAATAAAGGTAAACTCTTTAGCAAGTCATTTATTATCCATTGCTATCTCTTGATAAATGGTCTGAATACTCAAAGTATTAATTTTATGTTTATTTGGAGATTGAGATTTAGAAATAACTTGTCTAGTCCAAAGAAAGAAGGAATGTTAACAGTGGAGTATAGCCAGATTTTTCTTGGTCATTCTAAACAAACTAATTAAAAGAATAAGTTTAATATTTTCTTTGGGAGAATTAGTTGGTACACATTCCAAGAGAGCTCGATCGTTTAACAGAAAAATTTCTGAAGAAAGGAACACAAACGAGATGCAAAATGCATTAGTTTTTTTTTTTTTTAATAGAGAAAGAGACCAAACTGATGTGAGTCTGGAAAAGGGAGTTAAAGCTTTTTGGTAAGTGGGGAAGGTCAATTGAATACTACAAAGTTCTGATTCCTGGGACATGGACCATGAAAGATGGAATCTGAAAGAGAAATTACAAAGTGGAGGAAAGGACTGAATAAATATCATCATGTGCTCAGAGAATATATCATTAGCTATAAGAGCTTCTTCCAAAGAAATATATTTTTTGAGAGGGAAGTAATCCCTTCATAATTAGGAAAAAAAAAGTTGAAACAAAGGAATCAGATTGAGTTTCCCCCTTAAATTTTGAACCTGTTCACTGCTTTCAGTGTTAGAGGATGTCTACAGCTGTAAATAATTTACACTCTAAAAGTTACAAGAATGAGGCTGAGTGAAATACTAGTAATACTGGAGAGAAGCCAGGGAGAAATTTCATATGTCCTACAGTATCCAACAAGTTAGTTTACTGCATATGTGGTAAGAAGCAGGTAAAATTTATCCAAAATAAGTTTTTAAAGTTAATCTACTATATTCTAATTTTGTCCATAATATTTTCACATAAATGTATCTACTGGAATTTGTAAATAGTTAAGTGACTGAAAACCTATGCTACATAGCATCCTGATATAAATTTATCTTCATATGAGACTCATATACAAGAACGATTATTTTTCAGCAGCTTTGCTTAAAATAATCTTTTCTTTTTTTTTTTAATATTTTTTATTTATTTCTAGGAGAGAGAGAGAGACAGCGTGAGCAGGGGAGGGTCAGAGAGAGAGGGAGTCACAGACTCTGAAACAGGCTCCAGGCTCTGAGCCGGCAGTCAGCACAGAGCCCGACACGGGGCTTGAACCCATGAACCACGAGATCATGGCCTAAGCGAAAGTCGGACGCTTAACCGACTAAGCCACCCAGGCGCCCCTTTTAAAATAATCTTATTTCTTAAAATTGAATATGGTTTACACTCATAAAACTATATTTTCTAGTATTTAAAAATGCAAAGCATGATATTTATTGGCTGTGATTAAGGGTGAAGATTTCAAAATATGTAAAAACTTTTTTTCACTTTAAAAATAGTTGCCAGACTTCACTCATATGAGGACTTTAAGATACAAAAGGGAAGGGAAGCAAATATAATATAAAAACAGGGAGGGGACAGAAACATAAGAGACTCTAAAATATGGAGAACAAGTGAAAAAAATTTTTTAAAAGTGGTGCTTGGGGCGCCTGGGTGGCTCAGTCGGTTAAGCATCTGACTTTGGCTCAGGTCATGATCTCACAGTTCATGGGTTCAAGCCCCGCGTCCGGCTCTGTGCTGACAGCTAGCTCAGAGCCTGGAGCCTGTTTCAGATTCTGTGTGTGTGTGTCTCTCTCTGACCACCCCCCCACCTTGCTCACACTGTCTCTCTCTCTCTCTCTCTCTCTGTCTATCTCTCAGAAATAAATAAAATAGTAAAAACAATTAAAATATGGAGAACAAACAGAAGGTTACTGGAGGGGTTGTGAGAAGGGGATGGACTAAATGGGTAAGGAGCATTAAAGCGTCTACTCTTGAAATTATTCTTGCACTATATGCTAAGTAACTCGGATGTAAGTTTAAAATATTAATTAACAAAAATAGTTGTCAGAAATATAATCATGTGTGATATTGACTGGTGTTAAGATATTTGAGTGGAAAACTAAGATGGCATTATGAATTTTCACATTAGCACATAGTTAGTTTCAACTAAGGATTATCTTCTCCAAACATCCATTCCTTTCTTTGAACAATAAAAAAACAATTATAATACCACAATTATTCTAGGGAATACCATATCTATCACTTTGTATCTATGAATTTTGCTCGTGATTGAAATTTTGCTTGTGTTTACGAGAAAAACCATGTTTGCAAAAATGAGCCCCTTGTCTTTAAGTAAATGGTACTTATTATTTGTTAAAGGACCAGGTAGAATTGGCCATTAATAATAGTTTGAAAATCTGATAAAAAAAAAAAAGGAACATTAAAACAATACAATTTAAAAGTAGGCAGGTATTCACTAACATTTTCCAGTAGGCAACCTTGAAGTAATTATTTTTATTAATGCTTAAATTGTTCCATTTTTATTTTATTTTATTTTTTATAGTTTATTTTTGAGACACAGAGAGACAGAGCATGAGTGGGGGAGGGGCAGAAAGAGAGGGAGACACAGAATCTGAAACAGGCTCCAGGCTCTTAGCTGTCCGCACAGAACCTGATGTGGGGATAGAACCCACAAACCACAAGATCATGACCTGAGCTGAAGTCGGATGCTTAACCAGGTGAGCCACCTAGGCGCCCCTAAATTGTTCCATTTTTAAATTCTAGTTCCTTTGAGTAGAAAATTGATGCCATTATTCCTAGACTCTTTCATTTAACAAAGATGAATGTATGTATTTATTGGGGTGACTGGCTTTTGATTTTAGCTCAGGTCATTATCTCATGGTTTGTGAGTTTGAGCCCTGCTGTGCTGATGCAGAGCCTGCTTAGGATTTTCTCTCACTCCCGCTGAATACATACATAAATATGTGTATATATTTACACATAAAACCATAAACATGTACACATAAACCATATATAGCTTTATAAAGCACATAGTTTTATATATTCCTTTTACATGACTATGTACTTAATTATAGTCAGACACTCAACTGACCAAGCCACTTGGGGGCCCCTATCCCCCCTTTTTTTTAAATACTATATTCTAGCATCACTTTATGGTCACGAATAGAAGCATCTTCATTCTTTTTTTTATAACTGAACAGCATTTTGTTGTGTTAATATGCTACTACTTATTTGTATAAAATACAGAATGAATTCTCACTGATACTTTCATTAAAAATGAGACCAAGAATTTCTATCTTGATAACGTCTTCTATCTCCCATCTGTGTCTCTTCTCACCCATGTTGCAAATTCTGGTTCTTGAAGACACTGAGAATTATAACCTTAGCATATCACAGATCACGTAATTTTTCATTTTCTTTATCTGCAATATACACATAACAGTCCCAGAATAATAATACCAATACTTCCACTAATAATCTGATTACTGAAAATAATTTATAAATTTGTTTGCAGGGTTTTTTTTTGTCAAATTATCATGATTCAAATAACTTGAAATTGTTAATCACTGTGTGGGTATACTAACTGGATATACATGTAAGTTCATTTGTTTCCTTTTATTTTGGAGTTTTAGAGATTGATTGTTTTTCAATTTAATTCTACATGGCCCCAAAGTTGAATATACTAAACAAGATATACTGAAAGAATATCATTAACTTCTGTTCTCTCTACCCAATAACCCCATTAGTTGTCACTTAGAATTTTATAGTTTATCCACTTATTTTTAATATATCATATAAAAATGTGTCATGTGTATTATATATTAAAATATGTGTATNATATATATACATTTTAAGTATAGTTGACATGCAATGTCACATTAGTTTCAGGTATACAGCATAGTGATTTGACATTCCATGTTATGCTGTGCTCACCACAAGTGTAGTGGCTATCTGTCACCATACACTATTCTAATATCATTGATGACATTCTCTATGGTGTACCTTTTATCCTTTTGTGGGTTTTTTTGTGTGTTTTTAATTTTTTAAAAATATTTACTTGTTTATTGAGAGAGCACATGAGGGGGAGGCAGAGGATCTGAAGTGGGCTCTACACTGACATGATGCCAGCACAGAGCCCGATGTGGGGCTCAAACTCATGAATTGTGAGATCATGCCCTGAGTCGAAGTCGGACACTCAACTGACTGAGCCACTCAGGGGCCCCTATCCTTTTACTGTTGTTTTTTTAATACTATATTCTAGACTTCACTTTATGTTCATGTATAGAAACATCTTCATTCCTTTTTATAGCTGGACAGTATTTTGTTGTGTTAATATGCAACTACTTATTCATCCATTTTAATATTGACAAATACTTCGGCTATTTCCAATCTATGGTTTTGTAGCTACTCTTGCAATTAATGGTATTGTATGTATAGAAGTCCATTTGTTTGTCCACCAGTTTGTCTTTGGTATATATTTCTACAACAGGTATTGCTATGCCATTAAAAGCTAACAGATATATTGTGCTAACTAGTGCTTATTTTTTAGATATATAAACACTGTGGTATTTTTTTTTTAGAATTAGATCTAGATGTGATCACATATTGCATTTGGGTGATGTGTATTTAAGTCTTTAAATCTATAAATTTCTGTTCTTTCTTTTGTCCTTGAAATTTATTTATTGATGTAACCACATGTAGAATTTAATTTTCTTCCCTGCATTTCTTATAAACTAAATGCTGTATTTAGATGTTTGATTTGATTTTGGCAATAAGTGTCCAAAACTTGTATATAAGCAGTGTTGGGTGGTTCTATGAGGACACGTGTAATAACTGGATGCCCACCTGTGTGATGTGGTGGTGTAGGCAGCCATTCGTGACCATTTCCTGGATTCTTTATTAATTGGTGACATACAGAATCATGATATTCTAATTCTATTACAATATGTCTCTGATTATTTCTTTCCCCTATCCTTTCTGTGTTCTCTTTCTGGAATTATGATTAGATGTATTTTTTTAAAATATTTTTATTTATTTCTAGGAGAGAGAGAGAGAGAGAGAGACAGTGTGAGCAAGGGAGGGTCAGAGAGAGAGGGAGACACAGACTCTGAAACAGGCTCCAGGCTCTGAGCTGGCAGTCAGCACAGAGCCCGACGCGGGGCTCAAACCCATGAACTGTGAGATCATGACCTAAGCGAAACTCGGATGCTTAACCGACTAAGCCACCCAGGCGCCCCTGATTAGATGTATTTTTTATGTCTCCATGTAATCCTGCATATTCCATAATTTCTCTTTCATATTCTCCAACTCTTTTATTCCTGGAGTGCATTCTAGATTTTTCTCCTGCTTCTCTTTTCAAGTTCACTACTTATCACTTCAGTTTGGACTAACTGCTGGTAACCACCTCAGCTTGGTCATCTCCTGGTTAGCCACTTCCAGGGAATTTAAAAAATTTTAATCACTTAGTTTTTATATTTAGAATGTCTATTCGTTTAAAAACTACTTGGCAACTTTCATATCTCTTGATTTTGCTTATGCTTTTAAGACATTGACACTCATTCAACTTACTTGTTTTTGGTCTGTCTCATGTCTAATACATGAAATCCTTCTAGTTTTTATTGTGCTCTCTTTTTTCTTCCTGATTTCACTTATTATGTCATTTGAACTTGTATATTGTGCTGTGTGTATGTGTGTGCATGTGTGTATGTATGTGTTTGTGCAGATCATTTGGGAGGGGACTTTATCTGTGAGAATTTGGGGGATCTTGAGGTCTTTCAAATCCGAACCATTTTAAAATACATTTGCTGAAAAATTTAAGACTAAGCAGGTCATGGAAGTTGATCTACAAACCCATACAGGTCCAGCTCATACTTCTGTATTTTCAGGAAATATTTTTACCTTTAACGTTCAACACGAGCTCAAGACAGGCAGATGTTAATTGAATATTTACATTCCACACAGCAAGTTAATTGATCATTTATTTTATGCTGAGGTCATAGCTCTTTGAGTTCTAGTTTCTGTGAAAATCTGTGCCATTAGTTTCTAGTCTTTCCCTTCTCCTGTGTTCTGAGGTGTTCTCAAAAAGGAAGCTCAAGGTCACTGAATTTAGGAAAATACCCTCACTATGAAAGCTGACTTTAGCACTCTTCCTCCTTGATGTCTTACTTCTACTTTACATTTGGCCTAATATTTCTTACTTTCTTTACAAATTCAGCAAAATATATCAGCTATTTAAAAATCTTATGATTAGTAGAGTTTTAAGAGGGTATTTAGATCACTATGTTGCCAGGAAGAGAAAACTATTTCATAATATATAGAATTTTAAAGTTAGTATAAGTAACAAACCATCCAAACCCCAAAGGACTCAATGTCATGTGCTTCAAATTAAGCAGATTTAAGAGTAATTCTAAGAGTTCCTTGTCTGGAAATAAAAACAAACAAACAAAACATAAGAAGAGATCCTTAAACATATCACACACAGTTATTAGGTTTGTTTTGATTCTCAAGGAGCAAAATAAAGTTTTAATATTGACAAGAATATTGCAATAAATTATATAGAAATATTTCTTTTTATCTTTTAAAGGAAAATTCTAGTTATAAGTTACATTTGCTGGCATGTTAGAGGTGGTAGATTAGAAACTATAAATGATAGGGCTCCTGTGGGGATATTAAACTACTGGTCCAATAGTTTAACAAGTGAGGTAGCTCTTACTGGTAAGAAAATGAGAGCTATAACTCAAGATTCACACCTGCAATCTAAGAGTAGAAAAACAGCTTTATGATAGTCTGATGTACTTGAGGATCTTGAGATAATCAACATTTTTCTCTCTCCATATGTCTACCTGTCCTGGCATATTTCTTTTAATTAATGACAAAAGTTACTGGTTACTGGGTCCAAAGTCATCATTTGCCAGCAAAGGAATTTTTGTGATCAGTATGCCAAATAAAACATCATCTGGTTTTATCTAAGTTTTTATCATTTCATTTTCATCAATGGATTTACTCATTATGAGTTCATACTGAATATCTACCAATTTTGTATGGATCTGATTGCCAAGAATGCCTTCCTTTATCTCTGACAACCTTGTATTATAGAGTAGCTGCCACTGTTTGATGTGTTATGGTACTCCTTTAGTTTGCCATCTCACCAGATGTCACCAGATCAAAGATGAACAGAATTTTGGATATCATCAAACCAACCACCCCCCTGTTTTTAAATAAGTGAAAAAAAAAAAAAAGACCAAGCCCTAGTGATTTGTGAAACTTTTCCCAAAGTCACTCGATTGTTATGTTTATGTGAAAAAACCTATCCAAACCTTTGATATATAACTGATTGAGTAAATCATAGCAGTTATTGGAAACCTGGTACTTATCAAGACAATGTGCTGGAAACTAAGAGTAAAAGGTGAATGAGGCGTGGGGACCGCTCTGAAGGAATTCACAGAGTTGGAGGAGTAGAACTATAAAGAAATAGTTATGACTTTTGGTCAAAATAATTTCTAGTTATAGCTTTTAATGCATCCTTTCCAAATCTATCACTGCAAAGATGAAAGCAAAAATTGAGAACCCCTTGTGCCAGAAACTTGAAGAATTATAGAGGCAGATATAAGACAATGATAAGGCGGATAGGGTAGCTATATGAAAAAGTAATCTTCAGCATCATTATTCCAAATTTTGATAGAGTTTATTCTGAATAATAGTGCAAGGAAGCTTTAAAACAGCACATACCAGCCATCTAGAGAGCTGGACGTTGACTCACAGGTGTGTTTCCATGAGGTTGACAGATGTTTCTAAATACCTTGCTCTTGTCCCTCAGTACCCTGGTAAACAAAGAATGCAAATGCCAAAAATGTTCTCTGGCAGGAAATTTTTGTGCACACACATGTTTTTGCATCTTTATATAGGTGTGTGAGCTGGCAGTGTAGCAGGAAATTATATGAAAAGTGTAGCTCTTTTCCAAAAAGAATTACAAGGAAGTATGATGACAGGAAACCTAGCAGTGCATGCTGGGATTTCTATCTTTTTCACATAACTGTGTGGGTGGATTGTATAATGAAATTTAAAAGTTCAAGGAGAATAATAACTAGTTATTTACATCTAAAAATTTTAATTTTTAAATGTGTATTTTCATAGTACTTTAATAATCTATATCACATAGTGGTGCAATAGTACATGAACATGTTTTATAAATGAGTACATGTACTTATATTATGGAATCATATTGAATATAAGTAGAGAAGCAGAAAATCATGCAATGAGGGAGGGGAAAAGGCAATAAAAAATGTAGCTAACTATAGGGATGAGTTATATTGGTAATTCTACAGAGCTTGTAAGGATTAAAGTGAGCTCTGATAATTTAGGCAAGCTGGCCGCCTCTCACAAAGGCTGTTGTTTTGTTTTGTTTTATTTTGTTTTGCTATAAAACTGCTTTATTGAGATATAATTCACATGGCCTACAGTTCACCCACTTAAAATATATAGTTCAGTGGCTTCAGCATATTCACAGAGCCATGCAACCACTGTCACAATCAACTTTTGAATATTTTTGTCACGTAAGGTGAAAGAAAACCAAGAAAGAACCCTGCAGCCGTTAGCAGGCACTTTCCATTTCCTTTCAGCCTCAACAGCGTGCAAACAATAATCTACTCTCTTTCTATATTTCCCCATCCCAGATATTTCATATAGATGGAATTGTAGACTATGTTGTCTTTTTCTGGCTTCTTTTACTTAGCATAATGTTTTCAATTTTCCTCAATGTTACAGCATGTATCAGTACTTCATTTATTTTATTGCCAAATAATATTCCAATGTGTAGTTGTACCACATTTATCAGTCGATGGGCATTGGGCATTTCCCCCCATGTTTTGGCTTTATACATAATACTTCTATAAGCATTTGAGTACAAGTTTTTGTGTGGATGTAAGATTTTATTTCATTTGCATCTATACCTAAGAGTGGGATCAATCACTGGATCGTATGGAAACTCTATGTTTAACGTTTTGGGGAACTGCCGGACTGTTTTCCAAAGCACATGCACCATTTTATATTCCTACCAGAAACAGGTGAAGATCTAGTTCTTCCATGTCCTTCGCCAACACTTGTTATTATATGTCTCTTTTATTATAGCCATCCTAGTGGGTGTAGAGCAATATCGCATTGTGGCTTCAGTTTGCATTTCCTAATGACTAAGATTCTGAGCATCTTTTCATCTGCTTGTTAGCCATTTGTATATCTTTTTTGAAGATATTTGTATTCAAGTCCTTTGTGTATTTAAAAACTAGGTTGTTTATCTTTTTGTTATTGAGTTGTAAGAGTTCTTTATATATTCTGGATGCTAGGCCATTTTCATGTATGTGATTTGCCAACATTTTCTCTCACACTCTTTTCCTTTTCTTCATAGTTTTTTTTTTATGCATGCAAAAGTTTTAAATTCTGATTAAGTTCAACTTATCTACTTTTGTTGTTATTGTTGCTTGTGTTTTTGGTGTCATGTTTACGAAACCACTGCCAAGATCCAAGGTAATGAACCTTGATTACTCTGTCTCGGACATCCAGCAAAATATTGAATACGAGTGAAGTGAAAGTGGGCATCCTTTCTTGTTCATATATTCAAGAGTTAATAGAGAAGGCTTTCAGTGGGTGTTTTATGCTAGCTGTGGGTTTTTCATATGTACCCTTTCATGTTGTGGACATTCCTTTCTACTTCTAGTTTCCTGAGTGTTTCTATAAGAAGGTCGTTGGACTTTGCATCCTGCTTTTTCTCATCTATTGAGATGATCATGTATATTTTTGCCTTTCCTTCTATTATAGTGTTATATTACATTGATTGATTTTCATATGTTGAAACACCTATGCATTCCTGGAATATATATCACTTTTTTCATGGTATATAATCCTGTTAATATGCTATTATATTCTATTTTCTGGAATTTTGTTGAGTATTTTTACAGCCATATTTATAAGGGATATTGGTCTGTAGTTTTCTTGTGATGTCTTTGGTTTGGTAGGATAATGCTGGCCTCATTGAATCAGTTAGGAAATATTACCTCTTATTTTTGAAAGAGTTTGAGGAGGATTGATATTAATAACTCTTTATTTATTTGTTTGCTTGTTTATTTGTTTATTTAAGATTTCACTAGTGAAGTTTTCTTCTAGTTTTGGGCTTTATATGTTGGGATTACTCATTTTTCTTTACTTGTTATAGGTCTATGAAATTTTCTGTTGCTTCCTGAGTCAGTTTTGGTAGTTTCTACATTTCTACGAATCTGTCCATTTTGTCTGGGTTATTTAATCTGTTAGCATACAGTTGTTCATTGTATTCTGGTATAATCGTTTTTTTTTTTTACTTTAAACAATTTATTTAAATTCAAGTCCATTAACATGGTATAATCTTTTATATATATATCTGTAAGGTTGGTAGAAATGTCCCTACTTTCATTTATATTCTTTCAATACAATTCTTATCTTTCCCCCTCTCATTAATCTAACTAAAGGCTGCCAGTTTTGTTGATCTAATAAAGAAAAAAAAACTTTTGGTTTTATTGATGCTCTGTATTGTTTTTTTATCTGTATATTGTTTATCTCTGCTCAAATCTTAGTCTCTTCTTCCTGCTAGTTTTAGGTTCAGTTTTTGTTGTTGTTGTTCATATAGTTTCCTTAGGGATATAATTAACTTATTGATTTGATTCACAAAGACCTCCTACTTTGTTTTAGAGGAACTCCTCTGGGTTAAGTATCTGTGGTTGCTCTAAACCTGTGCTTATCTTGTGGATGGATGGCCAGTAGGTAGATTCTGGCAGTTTTAACATGTTTCTTAGCTCCAGAGTTTCCTGTTCCACCATTTTTGCTGAGTGGTCTTTGGCTCTGAGACATTTTGCATCCATTTGGAATGGACAGTTTTGTCACAAATCCATGTTAACTTTTCCATCTTCTGTTATGATAAGGTCTGAGGAGACCTGGACCACTGTCAGAATAATGACATAATGCTAATCACACTGTATGAGGAAGAGGTGACTGGTATATTGATGGCTTTGCTAAGATTCAGGCCCTACCAAGGGTGTAGGAAAAGCCCTAACCACATTGGTAAAATTTTGGGTATAAAGGAAAACACATTCAGGTTAGCCTATCTTGTATCTCCCACCATTATAAAGAAAGCATAACTGATCTATTTGTCATCTGTAGTAATTAGCTAGCAATGTTGTGCATGGTACGTAACAGGATTACTTATCTGCTCATGCAGATTATGCCCAATAGTCTTATTTGTACTTATTTTTATTTTCTGATCTCTCTCAAATATATTGTTTTAAATATTACTTTTCAACAAAATCTTTTTGAGAAACTTTTATAAATTTTTCATAAAATTAATAAGGGTGAGTGGGTGGACTGAAAAACATTTGGACATGTAATTTTTCATTGCTGAAGTCAAGATTCTTCATCTGTAAAATAATGAGTTGATTATATTAGTTGTTTTCCAAAGTGCTCCTTAGAGTCTGGGCAGTCTGGGGATGACCTCCAGGGGCTATTGTTGGAGGAAATTAGATGTGATGAGAGTTTCCAAGTGGGCAGGTGTCCAAGTCATCCTGCAAGAATCAATGGGAAAAGTTCCTCTTTTGAGATACATGACTTCCGTACAATATATATGCATTTTTTATTCTTAAAAGAAAGGTCTCCACTGCTTTAAAAACATTTGAAGCTAGTGTGAAAAATAATTTCTTGAGTTATTTCTGATTCTATGCTGTCAAAATATCAAAATATTCTTATTATTTTTTAAATTGCCTAGAGCATCATCTGAGCTTGGCCTGTGCAATGATTTGGGGAACACATAGAAGGCAAAAGCATTAGGTTATGGGTATTTTAAAAGTCTTAATAATAACATGTAGTGCTGAGCCCTTGTAGATTATTTTAGTTAAAGTGGTAATATGCATTAGTTTCAAATTTTAAGATCTCAGAGATATCATAAATAGAATAATTGTCATTGAGGTATTTTTCAAGGTGTCCAGAAATCAACAGATAAAGGAAATTGTAAATACAAAAGCTACCTAATTATAGTTGTCTAGTGTTAATTTCTATCGTTAATCAGAAAGGTAAATTTTCACTGGTTTGAGCCAATAAGAATGTAATTTCTATTTGAAAGAAAAAAAATGTAGTCCTGTACTTACACTATCCTATAAAAGACACTATTGTCATTGAAATCTTTGGGAAGGATGTTTATTAATATTCATAGGTCTAATTTTAACATTTTTATTTTCGTACATCTAGGATTTAGATAGAATTATACTTTTTTCTTTGGATCATTTGGATTACCAAAAAGTTTCCATTTTTATTGATTTGGGATATCTTTTTTCATGAAAAAAATCAACATATATATTTTTATGACCATATTGTGTAGGGATATGCCAAAATAAGATTGCCTTTTAAAAATATATTTTTATTTTTAAAAATTAAAATTAAAAAAAATCCTCTTTTTTCTTCTTTCCCATAGTGTTTTTTTAAAAATTTTTAAATGTTTATTTTTGAGAGAGAGAGAAAAAGAGAGAGAGAGAGAGGCAGAGAGACAGGGAGACACAGAATCCAAAGCATGCTCCAGGCTCTGAGCTGTCAGCACAGAGCGTGATATGGGGCTTGAACTCATGGACCATGAGATCCTGACCTGAGCTCATGTAAGACGCTGAACAGACTGAGCCGCCCAGGCGCCCCTCCCATAGTTTTTTAAAGTCAAAAGAAGTTATGCCTGGGGGCTCCTCGGTGGCGTGGTGCCTTATGTGTCTGACTTCTGCTAAGGTCATGATCTCATGGTTTGTGGATTCAAGCCCTACCTTGGGCTCTGCACTGACCGCTCAGAGCCTGGCGCCTGCTTCTGGTTCTGTGCCTCCCTGTCTCTCTGCCCCTCCCAGACTTGCACTCTGTCTCTCTGTGTCTTGAAAATAAATAAACATTAAAAAATTTTTTTAAAAAAGAAGTTATGCCTGGATAATTGGATAATGAGAGATATATAATGAGAACATTAAGGCCTTTTGTTAATTAGCTAATTGTAACACATATTTTATTTAAACTCAATGGATGTTTTATATGTCCTTTGCTTTTGCAAAATTTTAACTCTCATGTTTCCAATAGTTGGACATAAAAGAGATTTGAATTCATCAATATCAATTAACCAGAATTAAATGAAATCTTGAGCAATATTTATTCCTTTTAAGTGTTTAGAATAAAAAAGAACATCATTTTTTTCATATTGTATAATTGAATCTACATATAATTATTATTGTTACTATTGTTACTACACCCGACATTTATTGAGTGCTTGCAAAAGTCCAAACTCTGAATTTCATTTCGTAAATGTAAAATAGCTCTTATAACGACATATTGGCCTATCTTTGCAGAGGAAGAGACGATACTGAGGGGAGTAGGTGAAGTGGGTACATTTGTTTACACAGCAGACCTGACCGTGAAGGGCCCCTGACAAGTGATCTGTGGGATGATAAAACCAGTTTCCAGGCAGGTTTCCCGCTGTGGGTGGAGCGCAGTTGAGCAAACTAGATATCCACCGTCTTTAAAAAGTGTATTTTATTTTTCAGTGGATTTTTTAGTGGATTTCACTCGCAGTGGCGAGTGGCTTTCAGTGGCTTTTGTAGTGTTGAATTTTCCTGAAACTTTGTTATACTTCTCTCCCTGTCCTGGGTGCTCATGCTAATAACCTTCCTCAGGGAAATTATCTCCTTTGTTTAGTAATATTTCTTCAACAACATGGATGGACCCAGAAGATACAATGCTAAGTGAAGTAAGCCAGTCAGAGAAAGACAAATACCATATGATTCACTTATATGTAGAATTTAAGAAACCAAAAAAACACAAAAAACAAACAAACAAAAAACCCACAAAGGCAAAAAAAATGAGAGAAACAAATAAAAAAACCAAACTCTTAACTATGGAGAGCAGACAGATGGTTACCAGAGGGAAGGGGGGTGAGGGTTGAGAGAACTAGATAAAGGGGGTGAAGAGTACACGTATTGTGATGAGCCCTGAGAAATGCACAGAACTGTTGACTCATATTGCACACCTGAAACTAATATAACGCTGTATATTATTTATACTTAAATTTACAAAATACAATTCAAAAAAGGCATTTCTTCATGCCTTTTCCTGTTTTCCAATTAGCTGCTGTGTGTGGGAGGAAGAACTAGATCCAAAGCCCTGTGGTCAGGCAGGTAGTGCAGTGATGATCCTAATGATAAATACCCCATAGGTTTGTGTTTATGCCACCCTTGGAGCCCCCTGGACACTCTGGCAAGACTGACTTCTGCCTAGAGGCAGCCTCCTTCTCATTTGGATGTTGTATTTTGTCATTTCTCTGACATTGGTTTCCCTGTCATCAGACCCAATATGCTTTTGATGTGTAGAAATTTCCAAAAATGTCTTGTCTAATGTAAGCACTCTTTCTTCATCTCGGCACTGTTATGGGTTTATTTTTAATCCAATAACAGCCACATTTTTGTCATGTCAGTGGGATGTAGCATGTGAGGAGAGGAAGACTTGTATTTGGAGTCCATTCTATTAAAGTCTGCTGATACCATATATGAGTTTTGTGAAATATCTCATCCGAGGCTTAAAAATGGATACTCAAGACTAAACTTCATGCTCTGCTCTCTTTGGGAAAGAATTTTTACAACTATACTAATAGTGCTTTGGTAATCGTGGTTATTTTCTGCTGTCTCATAGGATTTCTTTTTCATTCTTGAACTACTTTGGTTTATCTCAAATATACTCTCTTTTAAATATTTATTAGGAGAGTTCAAACCTGGTTAATATTGTGATAATAATGCATGTTACAAAAAGATTAAAGGTTAATTGAATATAGTACTTTAAAAATTCATGCCTTATAATTACAGTAGACTTGATGTTTTTATTAGAGTATGCTTTGCCATTCATAGAGATTCTTATAAGTAAAATGATAATAATTTTCTACATATACATTTTTCATTTCCCCAATTTTCCTTCAGTGAAGCTAAATATATATTCTAACATAGGCAACATGCTGGGGTTAAGAACAAACCCGTATCTCTTAAGACTTGATTCATTGGTTCTTTAAAACAGTAGATTATGCTATGAAGCGTTACTGTTTTGGTCATTTTTTATTACATTTTTATCATAGCTAGGATATATTACCAAAAAAAGGAAACTTCTTACAATATAAGAAAATACGTTTTTGTTTTTTTTTCTTTCAGAGTGCAGATAGTTCTTTTTTACAAGAATCGTAAAGGGCAGGTTAGCAAAAAGCAATGAATTTTGGAAATAGTCAAGGAAACTCATGTTATGTGGAGAAAATGTATTCATAAATCTTGACAAGTTGTAGTTGACTACTTAATATTTATTAATGTTAATCAGAACAATTATGCATTGAGGAAGATTAGTTTTGTCCTGAATGAGATTATTTAGCAAGGTTGTCTAACCATTATAGTTTAAGGATTCAGAAATTAGTTAAGTGTTCTAAATCGACTTAGTAAAATTAATTTTTCTCTATGTAGAATGTCTTTCCTTTGGTTGGTTAACAGGTTAAATTGTAATTTAATACAGTTCCTGAGTGGAAAAAGTACTTTTAATCTATGCAGTGAATGTTTAGTTGTGTTGTTTTGAAAAAAAAAAAAAAAGGATTTTGGCCTTATCAGTTTGGTTGTATCAAGGAGAAACATTTTTGTTTCTTTATATGTAGTGTTTCTGGAGCTGAGGTTACTAAGAAAGGTTAATTGTAATACTGTAAAACTGAGTTAGAAATGGGTTTCCTACATTAGAAATGAGTTTTGTAATGTTTTTGTTTTCATTTCTTATGCATTTGATGCCTTAATGCATACAGACTCTGAGTGACTGTGTTTGACAGGTGTGAGTAGAGTGTGTGTGTGAGAGACAGTGTGGGAGGGAGGAGGGGTAATAATAAGGCACTTAAGTTTTAGTAAAATAAGCCTTTGAGGTTATCTAGTCTAATTTCCTGACTGTATGTATATGGGGAAAACAAGTCTTGGGTGGTGGGATCCCTTTCCCCAAGGCCATGGCTGACAGCTGGTTACTAGCCGAGCTGAGCCATGTCTTGGTCTCATCTTTCCACTACTCCATCACTCTAAACAATGGATCTCAACTGATAGCAGCTCTGCCCCTCAGGGAATGTTTAGCCATGTCTGGAAATGTTTTTGGTTGTCATGACTTGGGTGTGCTACTGGTAACTAGTGGGTAGAGGCCAGGGATACTGCGAAACAACTTAACAGTACACAAAACATCCCCACGTAACAGAATTATTTGGTCCAAATGTCAACAGTGCTGAGTATGAAAAATCCTTCAAAGCATGAAGTACATCACAAGCCATTATTAGCCAAGGAAAGAATAGATCATTTACTTCTGCTGTGAGCTCGATCAAAATCCAATGACTAAATTTGTAATTTCTCATGGGTAGGTATTTCCAAGGAAAGATCCTGAAACATTCAGTCGCAAAGATAAATTCATTATAATTTCACAAATTCTCATGAAGATGGATGTTTCATATACTTATTATAAGCCTAAGTAATACACCCAGTTGTATTTGTCAAAGGCTGAGTGTTGGTGTCAAAACAAGATCACAACTACAGAGAGACTACTTAGAGGGGTAGCAAAATAAGTCACGTCATGCGCCTGGGCCATGCCAACATTTGCTTCATGTTCCCATGTAGAATGCCAACATTTGCTTTAAAACTATTTTATAGACATTGGAACTAGGCCACATAACTACTTTTTAAAATAATTACAAGTGGACGGGGCGCCTGGGTGGCTTAGTCGGTTAAGCGTCCAACTTTCGCTTAGGTCATGATCTGGCGGTTCGTGGGTTTGAGCCCCGCGTCGGGCTCTGTGCTGACTGCCAGCTCAGAGCCTGGAGCCTGTTTCAGTCTGTGACTCCCTCTCTCTCTGACCCTCCCCTGCTCACTCTGTCTCTCTCTCTCTCTCCTAGAAATAAATAAAACATAAAAAATAAATAAATAAATAATAAAGCATCACAGGTATTATAATCAGAACAATTTAAAAAAAATAATTACAAGTGGTGATAGCTTTAATTTCTTTAGTGTTAACTACTGTTTTAGCCTTTTATTTCCATTTACCCCCTTACCCTTGGAGTCCACCTTCCGAGGATGGTCATACCATCCATTTTACAGTGATGGAACTGAGGCTCAGAGACGGAGCTCCCTGAGCCCACCCAACCGATGCCCAAACCCAAGTCCATCTGTCAGTAGTATCTCTTCTTTTTAAAGCTGTGTTAATTAGAGATCAGATTTATTTTTCTTACAGTTTTTTCTTAACCTTTCCCTTAATTAACAAAATACAAATAAAGCTGGCTTTCTGTTACTACTCAGATATTGTCATAGAAAATAGACAATGTGTTTGTAAAGAGTATTCTGGACATTGTGAGGCAATGGTGTCTCCTTCTAAAACATGAGACACAAGAAAATATTTTCTGTAATGCTGCAATAAGACTCCCATATGGACACTCAGATTTAAATGGCTCATGTGTGTGAGTAGGAGCAAGTCAGTGTAAGAAAAGATGGTGGCTTCTCCCCCCGGTCGGTCTGTCTTGACTAATGAAAGACATATTTGTAAGAATCACAGTGGACTCTGATTTTGTGCATATGTGTTTCTAATCTATGGTTTCAAACCACCTACTGCATTTCAATAAGAACCAAAGTGCCTTCCTTACAAGACATTTCCAGTTATGGAGACAGTTGTGATGTTTTTAAATAATTCTACAAATATTGGTAAAGCCATTAAAATTGTAGCAATTAAGATTTAGCAGCACAGCTGAATTCAGGCAGTGACTCAGGTCCACAGAAAATCTTTTGTTTGTCTTACTTTGTCAGTATTTATCTATCTCACTTTGTCAGTGAGAGGCACATACGTGTGATGTTGCCAGTATTAATTCTTTCAATGTGTAAAAGTGGGATAAAAAACCCAACAATATGAGGAATTTAAAAATCACTGTATAGTTATTCTTTTAAAGGTGTATCTTTCTGATTTATTTTCTCTGTAAGTTATCCAATTCTGAGTTACTCTCGTTATTTTTGTTTCCTTCATTGCTTTCACAGAACATCCATTCATCCATCATTTATGCATTTGTACCTTCATCATTTATCCATATATTTACGTATCTGCCAGAAATTCAAAGACAAGTCCAATACTGTGTCCTTAAAAGATATACAGTTCCCTGAGGAAACAGGTAAATAAGTACATGGATATCACCTTTGACCGTAGCATTCACTTTCTGTGGGACTCAGGAGCAGCCTCACAGAGATTATGAGAAATAGCTATGAAATTAGGTAAAGGTTTCTATGAGGGTTTTCAAGTTTGTGGCTTTTTCTGAACTCCCCCAGTTAGCTGATAGAGATCTGATTAATATATTCCTCATTGTTTCTCCAGTTAGTGTTGTAACCAGGGCCTGTAGCTCCTGATCTAATCTATAAAGCCACAGGAGCAGACTGAAGACAGTGGCTTAACCAGGTGAGTTCTTTTCTCCCTATCACCAAATGCCTGCATGAGGCTGGTCATGGGCCTGGCTGCTTCTGCCATTCTCAATGTGGCTTTCATCTGAATTAAGACTTGATGACCTCACGATCAGTGCATGCTTCTCCATCTCCAGCTTTCTATCCTTGTTCAAGTAAGGATAAAGCAAGAAATGGAATGGAAAGGCATCCATATAAGGAAGACAAAACTTTCCAAAAATGCTTATCAGGTTTCCATTTATGTTTTACTGCCCAAACTCTACCACATAGCTAAGTGTAGCTGTAATGGCAGTCTTGGTAACATAAGCTTTTTTTCTTTTCTCTCTCTCTTTTTTTAACTTTAAGAAGGAAACAGAGAAATAACACTAGGTAGGTAAACGGAAGACTTCATAGGGAGAACCTAATCTATAGAATAAAATTGGAATCCACACATATAGAAAATCAGCTTTCACTGAAGTGAGTTGAGTGCCTTAAGATAGTGAGAGCCTGGGGCTCCTGGGTGGCTCAGTTGGCTCAGCTTCCAACGCTTGGTTTCAGCTCAGGTCACGATTCCAAGGTCGTGGGATTGGTCCCCTTGTCAGCCTCCATGCTAAGCCTGGAGACTGCTTAAGATTCTCTCCTCCTTCTGTCCCTCTCTGCTGCTCATACATGCTCTTTCTAAAAGATATAGTAAACTTTCCAAGAAATGAAAACTCCAAGGCTGAATTTTCTTTTTTTTTTATGCCTCCTTTGCTTGTTATAGAATGAGTATTAAGCTAATGAAGATGTTTGTGCACTCATGTGTGGGGGTGTGCGTAAGCCATGGTGACAATGTACCATTTGAACTAAGATAGAGACACTAGATAATGTTGTTTCCATGGTACTGGCAGGTCCTATCAGTCAACAGAGCATTTGTGAGCCTGACTTGGTAATAAGCACAAAGCAGGATCCCACTCCACTTTCTTATCTCAAGAGAAGTGAGGTTGTGTTGGAAAATGAGAAGATGTCCTACAGATACAGCCAGATTTTACTGATCAGTAATTTACCAACTTGAGAGTAAAAGCTCATGTGGTAAAACAAAAGTCTGATTGATGTGGGTTCAAAAGAGATGAAAGGAGATGAAATGGAGACAGAGAAATGGACAACTCTTTCAGGTTTTACTATAAAATAAGTTCTTATGTGTGCAGGGTGGAGTGGTATAAAGACTTGGGAATAATAAAAACACTTCTGGCTTGACAGACTGCATGGAGGGCAGCATCATTATTTAAGATCGAGAATAAAAGGTATAGGAGAGGTTTGGGAAGAAATATAAGAGATTTGCTGGTTGGAAATTAGGGATTTAAATGGCTCCTAGTGACTATTCTTATTAGACTGTTAGATATCCAGATCTGAAGGTTGATAAACAGTTATGGGCTGGCCATATGTATTTCAGAATTAAATGTATATTAGTGGGTTTGCTAGGGCTGTCATAACAAATTACCACAAACTTGGTGGCTTAAAACAATAGACATTATCTAACAGTTCTGGATTATAAAAGTCCAGAAACCAAGGTGTCAGCAAAGCTATACTCTCCCTAAAGGCTCTAGGGGAGGGTCCTTCCTTGCCTCTTTCTAGATTCTGGTGGTTGCCAATGATCCTTGGCTTAGAGATGCATCCTCTTCTCTACCAATGTCTTCTCATGGAATTTGCCCCTATGTGTCTACTTCTAAATGTCTCTCTCTTTATAAGGACACCAGTCATTGAAATAGGGCCCGTCTTAATCCATTTGACCTCATTTTAGTCTGGTTACCTCTGCAAAGACCCCATTTCCAAATAAGGTCACGTTCATGGGGTCCAAGGGAGAGGACTTCAACATATATTTTCAGAAGACACAATTCAACACACAGTGATATATGAGTGGTAAACTAAGCCACACAACCAAATGTGATCACTTAGACAGAGGGCGCAGTGATAGTCCCTTGGAAGTTCTCACCTTGAACGCTAATAAAGGAGGGTATAGGGACTTGGTATAGTCAGCGGGACAGAACAAGTAATCCAGAAAAACTGCATTCTGGCAAATATATTATAAAGAAGAGATTTGATAAGAGGGTCAAAAATCTTTAGAGATTTCAGGTAGCACGAGCACTAGGAATAGGCCATTGTAACTGTTACTGAATATGGAGAGGGACAAATTTGGAAACAGGTGAATAATTTAGGATACTGCAGTAATCTCAGCAGATTATGATGGCTGTCTGAACCAGGATGTGGCAGTGGAAAGAGAGAGGACTGGATATATTACTGAAGTAAAGTCAAAGCAAACTGGTCCTGGGTTGGACGTAGGATAGAAGGGGTCAGAAATTACTTCCAGGGTCTTTCTTTAGCAAACTGTTAAGAACGGGTTGCCATTATTGAGATAAACAATGCAGCGAGTCCATGGAGAGAAGATGATTTCAGTTTTAAATATGTTGATGACAAATCTGTCAAGTTTTCTAGTGGCAGGGGCTAGTGTGCTGGTGCATGTAAGAGTCAGAGACTCAAAAGAGAATTGAATCCAAAAATGAAGAAACTTGCAAGTCGTCTGAAAAGAAAGATAATTCCAACCATGAGAATGAGTGACATTATCTAGAGAGGTAATAGATTTATGTGGGCAAATATCTGATGTACACAGAAGGATGGGAAGGAAATGAAGCACCACCAAAGAGACTGGGGAGAGCCAGCAAGAAGGGTCAAGAGGAAGACCAGGAGAGTATTGTGTTAGGATAGAGAAGAGCATCTCCAAGTTGCTGGGGCTGTGAACAGCGGTGTCAAAGGCTGCAGAGATGACAAGTAGAATGAGGGCTTAGAGGAATCTAGAAACTTAAGCAAAAGAGGAACAAAATGTGCATGTGAGCATGCACTAGTGTGTGTCCAAGTGTGCTTGTTTTCAGAGAGTCACTTTGGTGCATTAAAGGGAGTCCATGGCAGATGAAATGGGGGTTTGGCTGGAAAGAAGTCTTTCGATTACCTGACCAAGAAATGGAGGGGAATGGTAGCTACAAATGGAAATGAATTGACGATGAAATTTATGGTCATAAGTGAAATGGACTGAAGCCTTGATGGTGTTGAAAAATCTCGTGGGGGGATTCCAGACAGAAGGGAGAGCTCAGAGGAAGAGAAGAGAAAGGTGATTGAGCACATCTCCAGAAAAGACCAGGGGAAGGAAACCTGAGCTCAGAGGATTAGTTCCCTTTCTCCAGGAGAATGGTCACCTCTCTGTTGCATTGGGATGTGAGGGGGAAGGATGCTGTTATGTGGAAATAGATGGCAAACATATTATTCAGCTAAGAATGATACGATCTCTCCATACCAAGGAGGGAGAAAGACTAAAACGACGTGAAGACTTAAACTCTTCATTCAAATGCTGTTTCCATGCTATTTATGAGGAACGTGCTGATCGTATTTCTTCTGCCCTTGCCTCTTTCTTTGGGCATTCAGTGCTGGTAGTGTGAATGAGACATGCTCTGTGGTCTGCATTCACGCCTTCCTCAGAGTGCTGCCCCATGACAGCTGTGTCATGTCACTTCCCTCCCCGCGCCCAGAGCAGCCAGAGGGCTCTCGCTAGGGGCTCTGGAGATGCAGCTCACAAGTCCTGCCACAGGACTGAGATCAAGGGCTTTGACATACAGTTTTTGTATCATTTTTTCTACTCGAATATTCTATTAAATATTCTTTTTCAGCAATCTAATAAAAATCATACTGGACCAATGATATTTCCGATTGTTCCTGTGATCTGTGGTATAATCTCTTTAAATCTTATGGATAGATACTTATTTTCTTTCTTCTTCACCATCTTGGTTTTTTCTATTAGTATTACAAGTTATACCTATTGCTATTAAACACTTGTGGATGAAAAAGTGGGTATTTTCTTCCTTTTTCACTCACAGTACGTGGTTTCAAATGGGTTGGATGGAAAGCTTCAGATAACCATACTTAGAGAACATTAAAGTGATTTCATTTTGATTCACTCACTTGTGATCCAAAGTGGGTGTTGTGGTATTGGTTTTGATAAAACTTCACAACCAATGGGAATCTTTTTTGAGTTAGTGCGGAGTGGCCTTCATGCTGGAAATAATCCCGTTGGCCAGGACCCCAGAGCTATACAGATGAGAAAGGATGCAGGAAATTCTGTTGTTTACACATGTGTCTGTAACACTGAGCCGCTGGAGCAGCCCAGCAAGCCCAGAGGGTAAGATGCCTAATAACCTTGTGGTTTTCTATTTAATTATTACATTTTCCTCCTGGAGCAGAGCATGTGGCATTCTCAGAGCAAAGAAAGACAGTTGCTTATAAGATGCAGAACAAAACTACTGTAGGTCTGGGAAACAGAGGGGTTGGGAGTTTCTTCTTAAAGTGGACTTGATTCCTTCCCTCTTTCTTCCATTTTCCACTGTTGGTATTATTTATCCTGACAGCTTGCCATACTTTTCCTGTTTTCAAAAAATAACTATACTAAGCAAAACTCAGGTAAGAATTTCAACTCTAAATTTAGACAGTTATAGATTATGTTGATACTAAAATTTTATTTTGTAGTTCCAAATGAATATGATGAGTTTAGTCAATGTGCTGAAAGTAACCTATATTCTTAGAGTTTTAGAAAAATGTAAAACTGTTATGCAAACCCTGATATTTATGTCTCATGCATTCAGAGTTATTTTCATTTTGATGGATAGTCCTCATACTGAATTCCTGTTATTGGTAACAGAAAAGTATACTTCAGAGTTACCTGGGTTGTATGGAAGAGATAGAGCATAGAATCAAATAATAAAATCCTATACATAATAGAAAAGAAATGAATCTCTAACTATATGGAAAGTAATTCTAGAACTGAAGGGGGAAAATGATCTTTGGCAACCATTGGGAAATATTTGCTTATGTTTCCACAAAAGTAAGTTGTAAAATGAATGTTGAGTGGAGAAGTGTATTAAATAGAAACATAAGGAAGATATTCTTTAAAAATATAATTAGAAATCTGAAAGTAACATATGCTGTTGAAATATATAGTGTTATTTCTTGATATTCTCATTTACATCAACACTAGCTTTCTATTTTTTGATCATGTGAATACACTTTTGCTAATACTTGTGTGGAGTAGGGTATTGTAAAACTTTTGATTAAATGCCTTGTTTTTTAATCATTTCCTGTTGAATATCCTTGCATATACATTAAATATTCCTGAATTATGACTTTTGTCCACATTTTTACATTGGCATTAGATTAAAAAGGAATCTTAAAAGGGTAGTGATATATATTCTGTATAGTTTTTCTGTGATTTTTCAATATTGATTTAAGATATCAATAAATCTATTTGAATGATAGAAAAATGCTTTATGTAAATTGTTTCTTTTCAAAACCTTAAAAATTAGTTTTCTTGTGAAATAATAGATCGTATAATGGCCCCCCTTTTACATTCTTCATGTTTTTATTGGATTTAGTAATTGCTTAATCACTGGGATATAGCTTCCTAGTGCTTTGCAATGATTGTGGCCTTGAAATTTATGAAGGTTTCCTCCAATTATTAGAACCACAAATATAATGGCAGTGATTCTTTAAAATTAAAAATGATATAAGAACAATTTCTGTTTGAAGAAGTACTGTTTCTCCTCAGCTGATACTGCAAGGTTAATTGAATTTTTCTATAATGGCCAAACCTTCAAAAATCCTCTTTTTAGCAAGATGTTAGAGAAGGCTTGAAAGAAAAGTTCAGCTCCCTGAGCTGAGTCTTGAAAAATCCGTGGAACTCAGATGGTCACCAAAAAACAAAAAGATCATTCCACTTTCTAGTAATAGTTGGAGCAAAGAGTTTTGAGCATAAATTAATATGAAACAGGGAAGCCTAGGGATGAGCCTCACTGGAGAAGGAAAAAAATGCACCTTTTTCAATAGCAGACATTTGTGCTCAATAAAGCAGGGCAAAGCTGTGAGGCACAAAGCACTGTATACTCTGATTTCACAGAGTGATTTTGTCCCTATATATTATAAAGTGGGGGCGATTGCAGGTGCCTGAAGAGGTGGGAGTATTTATTCCTCTGCTTTGTCATTGTCATCGTCATCATCATCATCATCCTCCTCCCAGCAAATAATAATGTTTCCTATGTGTAAGATGATTTACATACATATCTATAATTCTGATAGTCGTGTAATAGAATGAACTTCTTTTTCCATAGTCCCTTCAGCTTATACGTGAAGAAATTTGATGTTCTGAAATGTTAAATGATTTCTTTAAAGCCACAGACATCGTACGTTTCGGAGCTAGGATTCCAAATAATGTGTTTCTGGCTCCAGAGCTATTTCCACGCCGCTCCACTGGTATTTTAGGAATGTGACTCTGGCAGAAGTGAAGCAGAATGGTTTAGGCTGGCGCTGGGGCAATAGAGTGCAGGGAAGAGGCAGTGAGGCAGCATCCGTGAATCCGAGCTAATCACAATTTTCTCAGGTGCTCCGCTCTTACCTTTGGGAATAGAAGAAGAAACTGATACTGAAAACAAGCAGTTTTATATTTAAATTGGCTCTTCTCATATTCACTTCTAAGACTTTTCCTCTCATTTTCTTGGATGTTGTATTCAAAGGAGACATCTTTTGATTTCTCAGAGGAAATTTAATCATTGATTTTCATCAAATATCTTGTATTCATAAATGAAATGCATGAGGTTAGTGGGAATGATATTGGGAACACATTGGCAGTCTTTTATTTCTTTAAAAAATTTTTTTAATGGTTTTATTTATTTTTGAGAGAGAGAGAGAGAGAGAGAGAGAGAGCTCGCGCACACACACAGCGGGGGAGGGGCAGAGACACAGGGGATGACACAGCTCTGAGCTGTCAGTACAGAGTCCAATGTGGGGCTCCAACCCACAAACTGTGAGATCATGACCTGAGCCAAAGTCAGATGCTTAACCAACTGAGCAACCCAGGTGCTCCTCTTTTATTTCTTTTTGATATGTGATATGACTGAAGGCTTAGTGACTACACCTTCTTAAAATTATGGAAACACTCAACTATTATCAAAGAATTACCATGTAAGGTTTTTTTTTGAATGGGTGAAGAGCATATATACATTGCTAATAGATAATGTGGAGTATAGTACACTTGTAGTAAAAGGAATAAACTCTATTTAACATTTTTCTTCATATATCTAAACCTCAAGCATATTTTACTATTTCTTTAAATAAAAATTTCAGATATACATGTATTATATGTATGTATATATAATAGTGTCAATGCTATCATTTTACAGATATACTATCTACTGTTTTACAAGTTTATTGTCATTTAAGTGGGCTTTATTGGAGTAATGCCTTTTTGCCATATGCCCAAATAGATGAAGATAGTTGAAATGTAAAGATTCCTTCCTTTAAATTTATCATTACTAAAACAGTAAGTACATTTGTCAGTTCAAATACTTTCATCACTGACCTTATGACATTTCATTTTAATTAAATAGGTCTAGGATGTATTACAAGATTATCTTTTATAGATGGTCTTTTGCACACCGAATACCTGGAACCCAGTGTTTGGTCCTCAGTGCCCTGATCAGCTCTAGATGCACACTTGTTATCAAGTGTTGTAAAAAGGAAAACTGAGTATCTTCCTTATCTTAAAAAGTTTATACATTTGAGAGGGAGTGTGTGCGTACATGTGAGCAGGGGAGGGGCAGAGAGGGATGAAGACAATCCCAAGGGTTCTGAGCTGTTAGCTCAGAGCCAGACACAGGGCTCTAACCCACAAACCACAAGATCATGAGCTGAGCCAATATCAATCATGACCTGAGCTGAAATCAAAAGTTGGATGTTTCTTAGGTCCCAGAAAACTGGGTATCTTACTGGCAGAAAACAGCCTATGAAAGAGAAGATGAGTTGTGCTCAGTGTCACTCTATTAACGTCATAGCTTTGCAAAAGATTACTAATATTTTCATATGTGTAAATATCTGGGTGGCTTATATTTGATGATATTTGCTAAGAGTTGCTGTTATATGTAGAAAAGATATAAAGCTATTTGATGTTAAACAACTAATAGAAGCTTTTTATTTATTTATTTATTTTTGGTAGCTGAAGACAGAAGTACCCTTTGAGTCAAAAACATTCATTGCAGAGCTTACAGATGGTATCTTATAATCCTTACCTTTCATTTGTAGAATTAATCCTCTCCCCCCCCAAAAAAAAAATAGAAGTGCTAGAGCACTTCCTCATCAGAGGCAGGCCCACCAGAGCAGAATGAGTAGCAGCAATGAGTGAGGTAGGAGGGGAACCATGAGAAAGAAATCTTTCAGAAGCCAAGTAATTGACTCATTCTGGAAAGAGGAAACGGCTAGTTCACTAAAATGCTAGTGATTGGTCAAAGAAACCAGCAGTTGGCTCATTTGGTTAAGCAACAGACTTGATTTCAGCTCAGGTCATGATCTCATAGTTCATGAGTTCGAGTCCTGTGTTGGGTTCACTGCTGTCAGTGCAAAGCCTGCTTCAGATCCTCTGTCTCTTTGTCTCTCTACCCCTCCCCTGCTCACTCTCTCTCTCAAAAATAAATAAACATTAAAAATAAGGACTTGAAAAAAAAGAAAATATGAGTTAACTATTAATTAGATTTAGAAGTCATTGATTTCTATTTTTGTAGATATCTATGCTTGAAACTGATAGAGTGAGTTCAAGAGAGAAAGAGATGAGTGAAATATCTTATAAAGCTTTTTACTATAAAAAATGTGAGAGTTTTTTACTATAAAAATTTTTTTGGCCCCTGTATGGTGATCAAGATGATTTTTGTTTTTCAGGTCAGACGTATTATAGCATGCCCATTTACTGATGAGAATGGTTTAGGAAGGAAGTTTAATGATTAAGTAGGAGAGAGAGGACATATTTGCAGGAGCTAAGTCTAAGTCAGTTAGAAGGGATTCACATGGAATGTACACACAAGAAGTTTGGCCTTATGGGCATGGATGATTCCACCATACAAGGAGGCTGAGATAAGGGTACACACAAGACACATAGGTGTGGCAGAACCAGGGTATGACACTTGTGTTTTGATCACTTTTCTTTTCTCAGCGAAATAGAAAAAAAAAAGTTCATCAATAAATATGGAAGAGTTACAGAAGATACGGGAAGTTTGGAGACAGAAATGTGTGGAGTTGTTCAGGAGAACGAGGGAGTGAATTAATAAGGATCATGTAGTATGGCTGGCTTGGCAGTGCTAAGGGCTTGTTTGGTATTCAGAGTCCAGAATTTGAAGGGAGACCCGATACTGAAGTACCTCCCGGTGCTCAGGTGGGTATGTAGAGCAGACAGATGGTGGATGCTATCCAGATTTGGAGTTTTCTAGGCAAACGGGGTTGAGAGGATGCCATTCTAGCTGAGGGTCATTTGTAAATAATGGAGCTCAGAAAAGGGAGGGCAGTGTCAATAGGAAGTAGATGATACACAGGTAGAAGGTAATAGGATACATTAATAATAGGTCCAAACTCGGTCAGAGAGGAGAGTTGTGCGGACAATAGAAGGTAATCAGAGAAGTGCTTAGCTTTGAAAAGGGAAGAAATGTTAGTGTGGTAATAGCATCTAGGGTATAGAACCAGCGTGGGTGGGTAAGGTAAAACTATCAGAGTTAATAGGAACTGAGAGAGGAGAGTAGTGTAAGAACACCACATGTGAAAATATTTTGGATATTAAATTAGATTTTTGTCCCTGAAAACATTCCATCCCTCACATACCTTAACAGTCAGTACCACAGCTGGTTTTACTAGACACATTTTATTTTTTATTAATAAATGTTTTTGAACTTATTTCAGTGTGGAAAACATCCCTGTTATAAAAATACATGGGAAAACATGATACTTTATGTATGAATCTTACTATGATAAAAAGAGAAACATCCACAAGTGAACACTGTCTTTCCCATTCCCATGCTGAGCCTCTTATTCTGTTAGTGATTCCAGCCACTTACCTTCTTGCTATTTTTTAACATGTCCATCATCTCTGGTAGTTTTCTATTTTAAAAATTTTTAACTGAAGTAAAGTTGTCATATAATATTAAATTACTTTCAGGTGCACATGGTGATTCAACAGCTATCCCTTATGAAATGCTTACCATGCTATGTGTATTACAGTATTAATTGATGATATTAATTGACACCTGTGCTGTCCTTGCTAGTTTTAATGATGTTTTCTCAGTCTTACAATCTCCATTAGAGAAGACACTTTGGGGAAGGATAAGAAATAGACATAGAGGGGCGCCTGGTGGCTCAGTTGGTTAAGCATCCGACTTCGGCTCAGGTCATGATCTCGCAGTTCATGGGTTCGAGCCTCATGTTGGGCTCTGTGCTGACAGGTAGCTAAGAGCCTGGAGCCTGTTGAGAATTCTGTGTCTCCCTCTCTCTCTGACCCTCCCCTGCTCAGGCTGTCTCTCTCTCTTTCTCTCTTTCAGAAATAAATAAAACATAAAAAAAAAGAAATAGAGAATTTTTCACATCTAACAAATTGTAAGGCCATAATTTTTCTAGATTTGTGTTATTTTGTCAGAGTTTTAAATAAAAATGCAATTATATGTACTAATGATATCCAGAAATCATGAATCAATGATATTACTCTTGAGCTGTAGTTCATAATAAAAGTGATGTTTTTAACAACTACATATATATTAGTATTTAGTAATGATGTTTGTCTAAAAGCCCACGCTATCTAAACAGCTTCAAATACATGGTGTTTCTTTCAAATTTAGATGAGAATGTTGAGCAGCCATATCCAATGTTTTGTACGATGTCTGTTTGCTTTGATGTGACTAATGCAGCATCTCTCGCTTATGTGACCCTGTGGCAGAGAATGAAAGTGTCCGGTTCGTTTGTATTTGAATGGTAGCCATGACTCTATGGTGTATAGTCCCATCATCAATAGAATGCATTTTTCAAACATATATTTGTGAATAATATTATTAATAATCATCTTAATTTGAAGCATAAATTGGAAGCCTCTGGAAGATAGAGACAGAAATTTTGTGAGAACCCACTGAATATATTTTTTTTAAAAAAATCAAACCATAGCTTTCTATTTCTGTAAAATTCTCTGTGAAAAAGAAAATCCCTTACAGTTTTTGGATGTTGTAAAGTAGAGCCATCCAACAGAAATTAATCTAAGCAACATTTACAATTTAAAGTTACATTTAAAAAGTTGAAAATTAAATGTGACATTGATTTTAGTAATATATTTTACTTAACCCACCATCTTTAAAATATTGCCATTCTAAAGTGTAATCAATATAAAATTAATGAGATGGTCTACATTTTTATTTTCTACCTTGTCCCTAATTTAGACTTCGAGTACATCTCAGTCCAGACTACCCTCACTTCAAGATTTCACCAGCACCATCTGGCTTGTGACTGTTGGACAGCACAGGCTATACTATTCCAGAATATAAGTAAGTACAGAGTAGTCTCATAGGAAGTGTAGGTCATATCTGAGGCATTAGATGTATCTTCCTTTATACATGAAGATAGGTGTTCGAGTGACCTTCCTATGGCACAGTTTTACCCCAGGTTTTCTGATTCTAAACCCGGTGTTCTCAGAGCTCCACGCTACGATTCTGATGATGTTATGTTGATGTATTTAGGCTCTATTGATACTGAGAAGTGTGTAAAATAGGGTGACCCTTGGGGATTGCGATACTAATATGTTCTCCCCTCGTTATAATTTAGAAAATCTAATTGGTGTGAAAAGCAGGCAGTAATGAAAATGATGAAACCCAATTCTAGGATTCCACACATTTCTTAGCTTTTGGTTCTTTTCTTCCCTTCGCTTCCTTTCCTTTTCTCCTTCCTTCCTTCCTTCCAGAAATTAAATGACAGATCCAAATCTGGTAGAGCAGAGAAATAGAAAAAGTAAAATTAGGGTTTTGGAGGAATATTTAAACTGTGGCATTATAGGGATTATTTGAGAAAGAATTGAAAGGAAATATTTATATGCCTGAGAGGGTAAATAAAAACAAGCAAGTTTTCGGAAATGTATTAGTTTAATTTGGTCTTCAGCTTTTTGAAGTTCTGTTTGCACATGTCTTACATTTTCTATTTTAGGGACTAGAAAGCCAGATCTTTTGAGAATGTAAACATTAGCTATTCACTTCCTGTTGTTTTGACATTTGAAATCTAATCCCTTGTCTTTGTTAAGGAAATAAAACACTATGCCTGCAATACAAACAGATGAAAACTGATTTAAGATCAATTAGCAATTTGGTAGGAGCTCTGCTTTATAGTTAAGTTGCTTTCTCTTTAGTGTTATCTTCTCTTATGCCAAAGGATAAAACCATGAAATATCAACACTTAAAAAGATGACTGTATATTCTATGTCAAGAGTACAAAGACATTTTGACTAAAATAGAGAATGTGTAAAAAGGAAAAAAATTCACTAGCATGAATAGTAACTGAACTTCAAATAATGCTTTGTAATATTTCATGTTTTTTCTTGAGATAATAAATGAAATTTTCCCAGTGAAATCACGATTTTGGATCTCATAATAATGAGTAGCTTAGGTATTATATAACCACCAGATTTGTTTTTCTGGAGAAAGTGTTTTCCTCCAAATAATATATCTGAAAGCTGATAACTTGTTTTATTTTACATTAAAATTGAAAGAATTAGAACAAAATATATGGTTGCTATTATTTTAATCTTATGATAATCCATAGAAATATAATAAGGCTATAAATCTAATGCTAGTAACTAAGATAAGAAATCAACATTTTGTCTAAACATCAACACATTATTAACTACTGTTCTGATAATTTGTATTCTGATAATATATTACTGTTTCTCTTTTTGTTACATAGTATAAGAATGTTCAATTTTGTGGAGCACCTGAGTGGCTCAGTGTTTGAGGGTCCAATTTCAGCTCAGGTCATGATCTCTCAGCTCATGAGTTTGAGCCCAATGTCAGGCTCTGTGCTGACAGCTCCGAGCCTGGAGCCTGCTTCAAATTCTGTGTCTCCCTCTCTTGCTGGCCCTCCCTTATTTACATTCTGTGTCTCTCTCAAAAATGAATAAATACAAAACATTTTTTAATGAAAAAAGAATGTTCAGTTTTGAACAATTCCAATATTCATTCTTTGCTTTTTTAGTTTTTCTAAGTCTTAGAATGTTTGTGACCAAGAGAAAATAATTGATTTAGTATATTTATAGTACTGTAAGTGAATATAGTACTATAAATGACCAAGTTTTAATTATATACAAAATCAATTTTACATATCCTTTTTATATTTTTTGCATTTATGTCAAAAGAGATACAATATACTTTCTGGAACTTCTCCTATTCCTATTCAGAGGTAGATAGCCTTGTGATTTCAAAATCTATTAATCATGTATTAATCATGTTTTAAGAAAAAACATAATTATGAAACTTGGGTAGGTCCATATTCACTAATAATTTTATTTTCTCAATATCCTTTGCAATCACATTCATAAAGACTTATAATTCAAGGACTAAAATCTGACCTGCAGTAATTTGGAGTATTTAAGGCCTTAAATGGGTTCCTGCAATATTGTGCTTTGAACACATTGCCATGGGTGGGTGGAGGCAGCTGGCTTCCTGTTTAAAATTTTCTGAGAACTTTTAGAAAGTTCAGTTCATTCTCAGCCCAGAGTTCCTTCAGAAAAGAAGGGTTGAACATGTGTAAATATTTATATTTGAAAGATTAATCAGGAATATGTGATTAAACTCCAAAAATTGGGTTAGTTTGTTTTTGTTATAGTTTATGCAATTCTATTATACTCAGTTCTTTCAACATGCTCAGAATAATTTGTTTTGATTCTTAACAAAACTTTGTTTCCATTTTTTAAAAAAATTTTAAATGTTTTTATTTCTGAGCGAGAGGGAGAAAGAGCAGGGGAGGGTCAGAGAGAGAGGGAGACACAGAATCTGACAGAGCCTGATGTAAGGCTCGAACCCACGACCATGAGATCATGACCTGAGCCCCGAAGTTGGATGCTCAACCAACTGAGCCACCCAGGCGCCCCTTTAGTTCCATTTTAAAATGTGAAAACAGGGGCACCTGGGTGGCTTAGTCAGTTAAGCGTCCGACTTTTGCTTAGGTCATGATCTCGCGGTTCGTGGGTTCGAGCCCCGCATCGGGCTCTGTGCTGACTGCCAGCTCAGAGCCTGGAGCCTGTTTCAGAGTCTGTCACTCCCTCTCTCTCTGACCCTCCCCTGCTCACGCTGTCTCTCTCTCTCTCTCTCCTAGAAATAAATAAAACACTAAAAAAAAAAAAAATGTGAAAACCTCTTGATAATTTTCTGCAAGGGAATCTTTCGAGAGAAAAAAACATATATACCCCTGAATTTCTCTAAGTCAGATTTCACATGTAATCACAAGGTTACATTCCATGAGAACAGACATTTAAATCCACTTATTTCCTAATGGACCTTCAAACCCCTGGAACAGTGTGCTTGGCACATAGGAGAAATTCAGTAAGTGTCTGTTGAAGGAATGCATGAACATTCAAAGCTCAAAAGCTGAGAAATGTTTATCCTTATTCTACATTAGCAGCATGCAGAAATGAGTGGTCATTATTATATATACATGCATATAGTTTTAATAAAAATATTAGCAAAATACACTGTTTTATATGCATTTGCTGATTTTGTCTTTTATTTTGCCTTTATTTCACATAAGTTGCTGAGATGATTTTAAAACCCTAATCCTAAATTGGCTGAAAATTGAAATAAAGACACATGGAAATAAATATAGCTACTGTTAAATGATTAAAATCACTATTGTTAAATTAATGAAACAAAAAGGTCCTTAACCTACTGTCATTCTAATGCTGTGGTGATGTACATAAGCAAACAAAGTCTAAGCCAAGCCTTCAGGTTATGAAATTGAAACTTAAGGCCAGCCAATCACAGACAGCCAGTCAGGCTTTAAGTTATAGCCAATCAATAATTCCCTTACTTCTGCCTTTTCTCTGCAAAGACCACTCTCTGAGCTCCTATGGCTGGAGAGCTCCTATCCACTTCTAGTTTACAGCTGCCAATTTAAATCAAGGTTTGTTCAAAATTTTAAAATGTTTAATATACCCCAGTTTATCTTCTTAAGTTATATAATTACCACTGCATGCTTTTGATTATGTGAATTTGAGCTTGCATAACAATTTTTCAGTCAAATTTAGTGACAGGGACAAGGAGGTTTGTAAGAGTGTTCATCTTTGAATAGGGTGCATTACGTAAAGGGATGTTGGTTAAAAAAACCTAGTAGGACCAAAAATTTGGAAAGAGATAGGAAGCAGTATTTTTCACAGGGATTTTTTAAATCTCTATCTTTGTTTTTTCAACCAAGGAAGTTATTTGTGTATCTCAGTGAAGAACTTTCATAAATAGACAGTTGTTTGCAGAAACACGCTCATCAGGTGGTAAATCCTGTTCAGATGTCACTGTGTATCACATATATGACTTCCATCTGATTAAAATGAAAATGCAGCAACAATAAAAACCTATAGTATTTGTTTTGCAGTTCTCTTTTTTAAATTTTTTAAATGTTTACTTATTTTTGAGAGAGAGAGAAACAGACAACACAAACAGGGGAGGGGCAGAGAGAGAGAGGGAGACACAGAATCCAAAGTGGGCTCCAGGCTCCAAGCTGTTAGCACAGAGCTCAATGTGAGGCTTGTACTCACTAAAGTGAGGTCATGACCTGAGCCAAAGCCGGAGGCTTAAATGGTTGAGCCACCCAGGTGCCATTGTTTTGCAATTCTACAATGCCAGGAGAAAAAAAAACTTCCCTGATCTACCTCAATCTAGAAAATAAAGTCTTCATTGTTATTGTTAGGGTCTTAGTCTGCATAGCTTTTGAATGCCTCCTGAATGCAGGATATTCTTTGGGTATTGGTAAATTTAGTGATTTTTTTTAAGAGAGACTATTTTGAAGAATTTTTCAAATTATGATGTCTAAACATAAAGCGTACAGAGCTTCCATGGAAAATTTCAAGAAAACCAGGGCGCCTGGGTGGCTCAGTCAGTTAAGTGTCCGACGTCAGCTCAGGTCATGATCTTGTGGTTTTTGGGTTCGAGCCCCATGTCAGGCTCTGCTGACAGCTCCAGAGCCTGGAGCCTGCTTCAGATTCTGTGTCTCCTTCTCCATCTGCTCCTCTGCAGCTCACACTCTGTCTGTGTCTCTCAAAAATGAACAAACATTTAAAAAACACAAAATTTCAAGAAAACTGTGTTCTTGCTGTATTGATACAATGCACACTTTAAGAAAATAAGTGATTTAGGCAGGCAGGGAAGTTTGGAGAAAGATTTTTGAAAGGGATAACCAAGGTGATTAAATGATTGAAAGGCAGGATTCTTTCTGGAAGGTCAGAACCTGTGAGAGAGCAGGGATGACTTGGTGATTCATGAAGCATGAAGGATGGCTGTCTGACTCATAGGTAAGGGGAAGAGCTGAGCTAAGGGAGTCAGTGTCTGGAGGTAGAGAAGACATATATTAGACTGACTTTGGATTTAATGCACTGAGCATGTTCACTTAGATGAGAAGATGATTTGGTCACCAAATGTGGTTATCTTTTAAGTTATCCATATGGGAAATACATAGGTTTTCCTACTGACACAGAATGAGAGAACCCCCATGAGGTATAAGGATAAACATACTCTGAGCGTTAGATTTTCATTACTGCATCGTCAGTGCTTAATGTTTTATTGTTAAACACTTTATTGTTGAAAATAAGGAGACTGCAAAAGCTATAAGTCATGATTGAGTTTACAAAAAAGAAAATCAGGTTTTCATATTTCTATTAGAAAGTTTCAGTATTTTAATGGGAAAATATATTTGAATAATTGTATTTAAAAGGAATCAAAATCTTCATTACATTAATATGTCAAGTGGTGTTTGTTCTACTTTATGAAAAGTGTTAAGTTTAAAAAAATCTGTTTTGTGACAGAAATTTAAATGTTAACCAAAGCATTTATTTCAGAAGAAATTTCCCTTTTAGTTCCTCTGAGCTTTATAATCAGTTAGAAATTGTGGCTCTAAGTGATCACTGGATTGTGGAAGTTCTAAAGCAGTTTAAGTGGTGGTTCAGTTTAAGTAATAGAAAAGCACTTAAAAAACATAATAATGGGTTTGAGTAGCTTCTCTATATTAGCATAGCATAAATTAAGGGCTTTTACATGTTGAGTATTAATTGCGAAGGTTGATATTTTGAATACATCAAGAGGAAGAAAAATAAATCAAGCACTTAGTGAATATTTAAGAATTATCTATTTTTTAAATGCAAAACATACATATTTTAGTTCAAGCTGGAACTTCTACATTATTTGTTGGAGACATATTCACTCTGGAGAATTAATTTATAGGAAGAATATTGATACCCAAAGGAAGTTGAATTATATTGGTAATCCAAGGCTAAAACCTTGGCTACAGAGGCAAGTGAGATCTTCAGGTGTCCAAACACAGGAAACTTGGAGATGCTGAAATGCAAAGGTGAGGAGAGGAGCCCAGCAGGTAAGACTGATGTAGTAAGGGTTTTGAACTTAATCCTGAGAATAATGGGGATACAAATGAAGGGATTTCAGCAAAGATGAAATAATCAAATTAAAAATATCTCTGCAGTTGTTGAGTGGCGAACAGTATAGGAGGAAAGAACTTTGGAACTCCAGTAAATTGGGGGGAGGGGGCTGTGTTTGCAGTAAGGTAGCCGAGAAAGAGAAATGAGATTAAAAACAGAGATTAAAAACTTCCTAGATGGTGAAATGAATGGGACTTGGTAATTGATTATAAATAGTGGATGATGAAGAATGATCAGTAAGGGAAATCTCAATTTTTGGCTTCCACAAACTAAGAGTTTAGTGGTGACTTTGATTAATGGGAAAAAAGAATGGAGGAAAGCCAGTTAATCCTCCATAGAGTAAGAAATGTTAAGAGCCTTCCGTAAACTCCCTGCAGCAGCAAAATTCACACTATTTCCACATAAACATAAACACACACAGCAAATACTCTTTTCATTTCCAGAAGGCCCAAGGATTCCACGTGAATAAAATAAGATTAATTTGTTAAGGCCCAGTGGACATGCATAAATATAATTGCATACATATGCATTTTGGCAGTTTTAAACTCTATTTTAATTGAATGGTTCAGTTGGTTTCCTCTAGATTCATTAATTGAGCATTTTCTATATTCTAGTTCCCTCTAGGTTTATTAATTATCTTTTTTATTCTAAACATTGAGAAAACAAAGATAAATAAAAGGCAAGTTGCAGAAGCTCACGGAAGTTCATAGATTGTGTATAGAAGCAGATATATTAAATTTACTATGTGATATCATAAATCCAGAGTAAAATAATTAACCAGAGCATGGAGCCACAGATAAAAAAGGAATGAGCTGACCAGGGAACGTAGCGTAGATCCATTGCTTTTCTCATTATTAGCCATCCTTTCCCCTCCCTGCCTTCATATGCACAAACAACTCAACACAACACACACACACAAACACATACACACATTAACAAATTGAACTCTATTTGGGGTTTCAAGTAGCTTCTACACAAACATCTTTTTATAGTTACAAGATCTATTTTCATCTAGACTGCATAGTATAAGCTAAGAGTTGGTGACAGGACCAGAGTAGAATAATAGAACAGACTGCTTTTCATGTATGTGAGCCCTTTAAATGTGAATTGTGCATCCTATTTGGAGAGGAACCAAGGAAAAGTCAGTTTGGGTTGTTTATTTCAGTTGATCGTTTCATTGTTCCCATGGCTTCAGATAACTTGGAAGTGGGATTGCTTACATTCCTATAACTTCTTCTTTATTTTATCTTTAAGTGTTTTGCTTTCTATTTTTTTTTTAAATTTTTTAATGTTTTATTTATTTCTGAGAGAGAGAGAGACAGCATGAGCAGGAGAGGGTCAGAGAGAGAGGGAGACATGGAATCCAAAGCAAGCTCCAGGCTCTGAGCTAGCTGTCAGCACAGAGCCCGATGTGGGGTTCAAACCCGCGAACCGTGAGATCATGACCTGAGCCGAGATCATGACCTGAGCCGAAGTTGGAAGCCCAACCACCTGAGCCACCCAGGCGCCCCAAGTGTTTTGCTTTCTAATCATATTAATCTCATTTTTTCTTGATTTTATTGTAGCAGATGATTTTGTTACCCAAACAAGGGAGAGAAAATAGAATAAATTGTTTAAAGAGCTGATTCTTGTGATAACATCTTCTACCATCACTGAAAACTTGGTACTAGTTATAAGAAATGTGTGAACATTGGTTTTCTACTCTTTATTTTTGTTTTATCCACAAATTCATGATCTGCAGAAAGGGAATCTTATGTAGTGAAAAAGAATCATAAAATAGTAGTTACCGTTTATTGAATATCAACATTTTGCCCTGATCTTTTACGTATTCTAGCATTACATGCTCTAAGCAAACTGATAGGTATTATCACTCCAATTTTATTATCAAATCTAGTGGGGAAAAGACCTCTCCAAGGTCTCACACCTGGTCACAAATCAAGTCCCTTTGCACTGTACCCTTCTCTCTATTTCCTTCTCACTTTTTGGAGTAACAAAAGAAATTGCAGAAATTTTCTTGTAAAGTTAGCTATTATAAAATCAGGAACAATGGCCAAAAGCAGCCGTAAATAGTAGAAAATCAGTTTGCCTAACTTTAAAGTATAACTCAATGGGAAAGAAAATGTTTTTGTACTCAAATTAACCTCTGTTAGGATTAACAAGGTGTGCTTGTCTGCTTTGTAACTTTATGTTATGGTAGTGTATTCAAGTCAGAGCAGTCCCAAGGTAAGCAGAACACTTACTCACTGTTAAAAAAAAATCTTCAGTTTTTTAACTTGTAGGGACAGTTTGCTGTTTTACAATGTTACATGTGTTTTTTAAATTTCATTTTTATTACTTTTATGAAATGCTTAAATTACATTTGATTATATTTGTCTGAGAACTCTTTTGACTTGCATTTCTGTAATTATCTTAAAGCATAGAAGAAATTTGAATATGGCTTTCTTTTCTAGATTTTAAGCAACAAACTCAGTAGGAGACTTGGGACTCTGAGGTCAGATCTTTTATGCTGCCAAAGATTGTTAGAAATTTAAAAGTAGATCTGGCTTTCGTAAACATAATGAAACAAGTGGAATTGAGCATTTGAATTTAATCGTCTTCCAAAATATCAAGTTGCTTTCTTAATTCCGTTTTCCATTTTAACTTAAGCTTTGAACAGCTACGTAATTATCTTGATTCTGGTTTTATGGGCCCCCAAATTTTGAAAATGGAAATATGTTCCAAGAGGGTGAAAGAAGTAGTTAGGCTTCTCCCCTGCCCTCCGACTACAATTTGTGTTCATGCTCGTTATTTTGAAGCAAGCTCAGGTAATCTTGGTTACTTATTGAAATTAAACATTTTTATAAGTGCAAGAAAGATAACTGTGAATGGCATTTTTTGATCAGTGTGTGTGCATGTGTGTTAAAGGGAAACAGGACAATTGACTATTTTGTCATGAGTCTTGTTAAGGGCTTTGCAAACTATTTGTTTGATGAGACTCATGCCTTCACTTCCATGAAGAGGAGGTATATTTGATAATGAAACTCCGATGATCTGAACATAATTGTTTTAATGAGCATTAATTTCATATAGCGAGAGAATTTAATCTCAGTGATTGGGTAACTAAAGTGTGAATCGACCAGAGTATTAAATTTCTTTGCACAAAAGAGATATGATTTGAGGTGGAAAGCCCTAAAACTTTAATTGTAAGTTATATATACAAATTTCATCAAGCCTTTTGTTGAAATTAAACACAGTGAATTTACTGGGAATTTTTTGTATTTTATGCTCATTCAAAATCTGCATGATAAAACCATTTCAGTACAACTAAGTTGTACTACCAGTTATCATATTCTTTTCTGCCTCGTGTGGCCAAAAAATCCTCACTCACACATTTCCTCAGCCGCAAGCAGAGGGACATTTCCCCTCTCTTATGTGCCCTGTGCTTCCATTAGAATGCACACTACTAAATATTGTGATAATATTTATCTTGTCTATTCTCTTTATCATGCCTATTCTCCTGCCTCATCTGAAAGCTCCTTGATGGGTAGAAATCTGGGTAGATATAGAATTTGTAAAGACAGAGCCTGGCAACTCCTGCTTTCTGATTATCCCAGTGAGGCTCAAAATGGATGGCTTCATGTAAAGTGAATGAACAAACTGTAAACCTATGCTGCTCAATGAATTAAAAAACAACAACAACAAAAAAACACGTCCATGTGGCCACCATCCCCCCCAGATCAAAGAATAGAACTTTGTTAGCATTCTAGAAGTCTCCCCTGTGCCTTCTCCCTGTCATTACCATTCTAACCAAAGGTAAGCACTATCTCTAGAAATAGGTAAATCTCTATAATGAGGAGTAGCTTTGCCTCTTTTTGAACTTGTTATAAATGGGATCGTGCAAAAGGTATCATTTTATACCAGCTTCTTTCTCTTTCTCTGTCTATGAGCTGCATGTTTCTCTAGCATGAGCACATTTATTTTTAGTGTTAAATAGTATTCTATCACAAGACTATAATGAAGTTTATGTATCCATTTTTAGTTTGTGAAAAATGGACAAATTTAGTTTTGAGCAGCTAGGAAAAATGCTACCATGAAAGTTCTTACACTCATGGTTTTACATTGTAGTTTTAATTTGCATTCCTTTGATAACTAAGGACATAAGAACATTTCATTTGTTTAGTAACTATTTGAATATCATCTTTCATGTAGTACATTTAAAAATTTCTAGCATGGGGGCACCTGGGTGGCTCAGTCAGTTAAGAGTTGGCTCTTGACTTTGGCTCAAGTCATGATCTCATAGTTCATGGGTTCAAGCCCCACGTCGGGCTCTGCACTGAGAGGTGAGGAGCCTGCTTGGGATTCTCTCGAGCTCCCTTTCTTTCTGACTCTAACCTACTGGTACATGCGCTCTTTCTCTCTCTGAACAAACAAATAACCTTTAAAAAATTTCTAGCATGTTTTTAAAAAACATTTTAACTCTTTCTTTAAAATTTCTAATAATTCTTTGTACACCCTGCGCATGAATCCTCAGGGGGTATACATGTGGCTGAGACCTTCCCCATGCAACTGTTTTGCATTTTCATTCTGGTAACAATGTCTTCTCTCAAACAGAAATTCTTACTTTTAATCAAATTCAGTTGATAAACATTTACCCTAACACTTGCTGTCCTGTTTGATTATTACAAGGTAATGAGAGATTTTTCTTAGTTACCTTTTATTAGGAGCTTGATTGTCTTATCTTAGAGATTTAGGTCGCTTCTCTACCTGGAAGTGATCTTTTATATGGTATGATAATAGCAGTTAGTTCCATATGAATATGTGTTTGAGTAGTGCCTTTTGTTGGGAAAAAAAGGCAAAATAAATCTCACATATTGAACCGACATAAGTCAGGTATCACAGAAGTGTGGGTCTGTATTTGGAAATCTGCTCTCTTGCATTAGTCTATCTCCATGTGCCAAAACCTATTGTCTTAATTACTGTAGCTTTATATTGTTTTTATATCCAGTTGTGTAATTCCTCTTTCTTCTTCTTTAACATTTTCTTGACGTTTTTGACTCTTGACATTTACCAATAAATATTAGAATCAACTAACATTTCTGTTTTATTCTGTTTCCACAGAATAAACTTTCTCAGGTTTTAACTGGAATTACATTGAAGCTATAGGTTGATTTGAGTAAAAATGGCATCTTTACAGTCTTGAACTTTCCAATCCATAACCATGATATATCCCGTCATTTACTTAGATATTCTTTAGTCTCTTTCAATAATGTATTATAGTTTATAGAACATATGTTTACCCATCTCCCGTGATATCCCTAAGCTATCTTGACATAATTAATGCTATTATAAAATGGTATTATTTAAAAAATTGTTTATATTTGATATGTATTTGTTTCTAGAAGATACAAATACACCTGTGTGTATCCAGTAACCTTACTAACTTCACTTATTAGTTCTAATAGTTGGTGAATTGGTTTGAATTTTGACTTATACAACTGTACTACAGGATAGTTTTCTTTCTTTCTTTCTTTCTTTCTTTCTTTCTTTCTTTCTTTCTTTCTTTCTTTCTTTCTTTCTATTTCTGTTTAATTTTCTTTTCACTAGCTATATAATATACTAAGCAATAATAGTATTAAGAGGTACCCCTTTTGTATTTTTGATTCTGGGGGAAAAACATGCAATAATTCGCTATTGAGAATTATTGTTTTGGGTTTTGTGGAGATACCTGTTATCATATATTTTTTCCCTTCTGTATTTGATTTGCTGTTTTTAAATCATAAGCTGGTATTGAAGTTTATCAAATGCATTTTATTTATATATTGAGATTTTTCTTCATTTTGTTAGTATGGTTTATTAAATAAATTGCAATAATTGATAACCGAATGCTAAACCAAAGTTATATTCCTGGAATATATTCAACTTCTTTGTGCTATATTAATTGTTTTAATCACTAGATTTTTCTTGCTGATGTTTCCACTCATATTTTTATATCCATGTTAGTGGGAGACATTTGTCATAAAGTTCTTGTGAAGTCTTAGTATTAGCGCTGTTTTGACTTCATAAAATTAGTTGAGGTGTGTTCATTCATTTTCTTTTATGTAGAAGTGTGAAAAATTGGTATCATTTCCAAATATGAAAATATTTACAAACTCTTTATAAATAATCTTTGCTAGATTCTAGAGACACTTTTCTCTTAACTATCTCTCATTCACTTAATCTTTCATTAAACTACAAATATTTACTTAATGTTTACTTTACCCCCCACAGTGTCCCAACCCCTGGGGATGGAATGGTGAGCAAACAAAAACCAGGTCCTTACTCACACTGAGCTCACAGCTTAGTCAGTGGGAAATATAGAGAGTTATTAAATAATTTTAGAGTAGGGACCAAACTATTTTTGAAGAAAGAGGACCAGTCTTCAGAATTCACTGTAGGTAGAGGCTTGTGGAGGCTTCCTGAGGAAGTTAACAGTCAGAAATAAATAGACCAACAAATTTACCTTCTCTTGTTTGAACAGATATCTAACTTATACAGCTGGAATGCTGTGAATGAGGAGAGTTGTCCAGTGTGGTTTATTTTTCATGTTGTGTAGATCTCCCAAAGTCAAGAAGCTTGGTAATCCAAAAGCAAAGTCATGTCCTTCACACTAAGTGAAATCTGGCACAAAAGCTGCATATCTAGGTCAAGAAAAGAAAACACTGACAGTAAATAAGCCTCACTAGGCTCTTAATACCAATGACTAAAATAAATACTTGCTGGTTTTCTTAAATTCAGTACAGTGACTTTTCTTATTCTTTTTTTATTTGTTTGCAAATATATTAAAGTATGCATTATCTAAGTGTACTTTATATACTTGTTTCTGTTTTTAATTTCATAAATATAATATTTACATTTAAATTAACTGCTATTACACTGGAAGGTAGGTAATGAAAAAGGAAGCCATGCCAAACAGGCAGCAAGATAATATGCATGATATGTTGCAAAGTTCTTTTTTTTTTAATTATTTCCTAGGGAAAATCAGTGGTATTTAATTACTAAATAAGACAAGTTATTTAGAATTTAGAAATAACCAACAACATAATCATCTAATACAATTTTATGTAAAAGTGTTTTAAGTAAAAACAAAATATCTAAAAATAATTCCAAAATTCCCTTACGAGATAACTGTCGAAAGGTTGCAAGATTTGTGTTATTCTATTTGGAACATAGTGAATTTGGACCTTTCACTAAATATGCTATCAAGTTTCACTTTAAGCTAGTGACTTGTAAAACTATGGAATTGGAGCCCATTCTAAATATCACAGGAATTGCTTTGGAAGTTTTCCAACAATGATGGAGTTGTTTTATTACTTAAAACAGAAATTTTGCAGTTGCAAATAGATTAATGATTACCATATCAAATTAGTATTTTGGCTTAAAATAAGGAATTTTCTTTTTTATTTAAAATATTTCTTAAGGCTTATTCATTTTTGATAGGGGGGTTAGCATGAGCAGGGGGTACAGAGAGCAGGGTGACAGAATCTGAAGCAGGCTCCAGGCTCTGAGCTGTCAGCAAGACCCTGACACAGGGCTTGAGCCCATGAATTGTGAGATCATGACCTGAGCCAAAGTCAGATGCCCAACCTACTGAGCCACCCTGGTGCCCCAAAATAGGGAATTTTAAAGCTATGATTTTTAATTATATTCCTGAAATAGATTTCACTGAAAAAACAATAGCCAGAAAAATGAAAATATTGAAATTTGCACATCATCACTTGAATAATACAGAAGAGCCAGACTAAAGTGGTATTATAAATATTTGGAAATCTTTTCTGTTAGGCCAGAGAGTCTGTGCAATTACAATTAATAAAAATTATTTATAGTAATAAAAAATTGGAACAGATTTTTACTGAGTAATTTATCTGTCTATGTACACAGTCTCATACACTCAGAAGAAATAGAAAATAGATAGGCATAGAGAGATAAGTACAATCAAATATACCACTTGGGTTATGGTGAAGAAACACACTGATATAAGTGAAATGCTTAAGAAAATATTTGATAATTTTTCTCACTCTTTCTCTGTCTCCAGATTTCATTGTAGATGCGGAGCTATTCAGTTTATCATCATTTGATTTGCAGAATTTATTCTTACCTTGAGAAAGATAAACATCACAAAATATGTTAGTTGATAGGCATTTCAAAAACAAGTTATCTTCAAAGTGATTTTGATAAACTGCAAGATTTTAATGCTACTTTATGTGTTCAAAATTGGCACTACTTAAACTTAAATAAGGTGCTATTTCCATAGACAGCTTTCCTCATAGTATTGTACTTTGCATTCAAAAATGGGAAAGTATAGGGGTGCCTGGGTGGCTCAGTCAGTTAAGTGTCCAACTTCGGCTCAGGTCATGATCTCACCATTCCTAAGTTTGAGCCCCGCGTCAGGCTCTGTCCTGACAGCTCAGAGCCTGGAACCTGCTTCAGATTCTGTGTCTCCCTCTCTCTCTGCCTCTCCCCCACTCACGCTCTCTCTCTCTCTCTCTTTCTCTCAAAAATAAATAAAACTTAAATATATATATATTAAAAAATTGAAACTTTTGTCTATTGTCAACCTAGTATCAGAATTTTAGAGGAATGACTAATAACCGGAAGCTGTCTGTAGACTATAAAGTTAAATTTGGATTTCAATTGGCTTAAATATAATAAGCAAAAACAATGAAATGTAATTATGTTCGTTTGTGGCTGTCACCCTGATTACACATCTCATTTCCTTGATTTGTGATGACTTTCTTCCTTTTTGGATTGGTTACCTAATATTATTCCTGTAATCTAATGGCACAGGTAGCTGTCTCTTGTGATAGCTCTTAAAAAGACTGGCCAGGGCCACCTGGGTGGCTTAGTTGGTTAGGCGTCGGACTTCAGCTCAAGTCGTGATCTCACTGTTAGTGAGTTGGAGACCCGCAGCAGGCTCTGTGTTGACAGCTCAGAGCCCGGAGCCTGCTTCAGATTCTGTCTCCCTTTCTCTCTTCCCCTCCCCCACTCCCACTCTTGTCTCTCTGTCTCTCTGTCTCTCTCAAAAATAAACATTAAAAAAAATAAACTGGCCAGTTTTACCTTATCTTAACACATCTACTTTAACCAATAGAATATAACATTTCTTGCATTTGATTCCTTGAATTTCAGTATCTTTATATCAACATGTTTTTAGTGCCATGGACTCTACATTTTAAGATTATCTGAAGCTACACTATAGAATTGATTTTCTTTAATCCTATGATTGGCATTTGAATTGAGATGTACTGTTTTCTGTCCCCTTGCTTTATATCACTTAACTTTCCAACTGAGCCCAACTTTAATTGGCAAATTTTAACATTTTATTTCTTAAGGACTTACATTTTTTTGTGAGGTTAGAACAAATTGCTATAGATGGCAATGATAATTGATAATTTGTGGAAATGCTTTTTATAGTCATATGTTGCCTTTCTGTATCACTGGGTTAACAAATTACACCAAAACTTAGTAGCTGAAAACATTGTCTCACGCTTTCTGTGGGTTAGGAATCCAGGTATCGCATAGTTGGGTCTGTCAAAGGGTTGCAGTTAAAGTATCAGTCAGTGTGCACTGGTCTTTTGGTTCAACTGGGGGTGGATCTGCTTCAAGTGTCTTTGTAATGTTCTGGGCAGGATTTAATTTTTCATAAGCTATTGGACAGTTTTTTGCCTCAGTTCTTAAGCCTCTCCACAAGAAAGCTTATGACATGGCTCTTGGTTTCATCAGAGTGACCACAATAGTGGCAGTAGAGAGAGGGCTGGTAAAAACACCCATTTTTATAACCTAACTTCAGAAGTGACATCTATCAATTTTGCAATGTTCATTAGAATGCAATATTCATTAGAAGCAGGTCAGTAAGACCAGCCCCAATGAACAGGAGGGAATTACACAACGTTGTGACTACTAAAAGGTGGGAATAGCTGGGGGACATTGTAGAGATATGCCCACTATACTCTCTTGTTATCATATTAAGGATTATGATAATAATATAAAAACTTGGTATGCATATTGGGAGGAAATATTGAACTGTTTTCCTTTACTATTTTATCCAGTTTCCTGAAGATAAGGAAACATTTGAAGCCATCGAACAAGCTGTAGTTCTGTGGCTTGAAGTCATGGCCATATCTTGCTTTTTATTTGAATTTAATTTTTATTGGCAACACCTGACTCATCATATTAATTGTTGCATGACAATTTGAAATTTATTTGAATTTTATTTGAAAAATGAAAAAAAATATATTTCAAATAAATTTCTAACTTCATTTGAAATTTGAGGATAAGTTAAAATGAAAAAAATTTTATGCTATAATGTTCATGTTACTTAATAACCAGTGCTGAATTCCTAATGCAGAATGTCAAAACTTGGAACACCAATTCGAATGACATTGAATATTTCACCTGAATCCATGAAATCCACAAGGATGTAGCACATTTGCAGGTACTGAAAGAAAAGAACAAAAACTCATATACCTAGGGAAACCATTCTTTAGGAAAGAACAAGAAATAAAGATATCAGATGAAGGAAACTAAAAACTATCACTCACAAACCTACCCTTAAAGAAGTTCTTCAAACAGAAGTAAAATTATAAAAGAAGGAATATTGGAACATTATCACACAAGAACAAATAATTAAATGCCAGAAATATGATTACCTATAATAGAATATCTTTCTCGTAAGCTTTACAAATCATACTTGATAATTGAAAGAATTACAGGGTTATCTTATACTGAAGAAAGTGATTTTTTAAGAATGGAGGCGATAGGAAGGGCCTCAAAGGGAGTAAGTTTTTCTCATTTCACTCAAAGTGGTAAAATATGGATTTTAATTGACTATGATGTCACATCTGTATGTTTTAAGTCCCAGAGCAACCAGTATAAAAACTTTACAAATTGATGCACTCAAAAACATTCTAAATGTATCAAGTAGACAATATCTTTAAAAATGTTCCAGTGATCCACATGAAAGAAAAAACAGAGAGAGAAAGAAACAGGAATGAAATAAGGAAAACTGAAAACACATAATAAAATGGCTAACATAAACTCTAGCATATCAATAATTACCTTAAATGTAAATAGCATAAATTCACTGATTAAAAGACAGAGATTAGTGGGGTGGATAAAACAAAAGAACAGACAAAACAAAAACTATGAGCAAATGATATCCTCTTAAAAAGAAACTCATTTCAAGTTCAATGCTATGTATAAGGTGAATTCTAAAAAGGGAAAAATACACCATGGAAACATTTGTTAAAAAAAATTAGAGTGGCCACATTAATATCAGAGAACTTAGAATAAAACCAAACCAAACACCACAGATCTACAGATAAAGAGAGAAATTTCTTTTTTTTCAAACAAGTTTTTATGTTTATTTTTGAGAAACAGAGAGACAGAGCATGAGCCACTAAAATCATGCCGCCACTAAAAGGAAAAGAGGTGAATATTATGAACACATTTATGATCATAAATTAACAGCCTAGAAGAAATGGACCAATTCCTTGAAACCATAAACTATCAAAACTCTACTAAGATGAAACAGACACTAATTAAATCATAAACATTAAAGAAAGTTAAATTTATAATTAAAAGTTTTACAAAAATGAAATTGCCAGGCAGGCCTATCTGATTTCACTGAAGAATTCTACTTGTTTTACTCTTTTCAGGCTTCTGTAACAAAATACCACAGAATGGATAACTTATATACAATGGAAATTTATTTCACATAGGCCTAGAGTCTGGGAAGTTCATGAACAGAGTGCCATTGTGGTCATATTTTGATGAGCTCCTTCCCCCTGATTCATAGCTGGCACCTACTCACTGTGTCATCCTATGTCAGAAGTACAAGCAAGCTCTCTAGGGCCTCTTCTATAAAGTCACTAATCCCATTCAGGAGGGCCCCATCTTCATGACTGAAGCACCTTGCCAAGGTTCTACTTCTAATACCATCATATTACACACTAGGATTTCAGCATATGATATTGGCTGTGGAATGGGGCGGGGGGGGTCACAAACATTCAGAGCATAGCACTACCAAGTATTTAAAGTATTAATACCAATTTTACCCATACTCTTTCTGAAAATTAAATAGGGAATATTTTCCAATTTATTTTATGAGGCTGTTTATACTAGACAAAGACAGTACAAAAAAAGAAAATTACAGATCAATATGAATAAAAGTCATTTAATCATATGAATTGATACAGATAAAGCAATTGATACAATTCAACATTCATTCATGATAAAAAGTCTCAGCAGTATAGGAGTAGAGAGGAATGTCCCAAGTTGCAAAAAAGCATCTAGAAAAAAAAATGTGTAGTTATCATCATACTTAATATTGAAATAGTGTGTGCTTTCCCCATAACATTGGGAACATAGCAAGTATGTCTGCTTTCACCAGTCTTTTTTTTTTTAATATCTATTTTATTTGTACAGAGAGAAAGTACCCATGTAAGCAGGGGAGAGGGTTGGAGGTAAAGAGAGAATCTCAGGTAGGCTTCATGCTCAGCACAGAGCCTGACATGGGGCTCGATCCCACAACCCTGGGAACAAGACCTGAGCCAAAGTCAACAACCGGGCACTCAACCAGCTGAGCCACCTAGGCACCCCTGCTTTCACCACTCTTACTTAACAGTGCGGGAAGTGCTAGCCACTGCCATATTGCAAGAAAAATAAATAATGAGTGTTTAGATCAACAAGGAAGTTACAAAACTATCTCCACTTATGGATGATATGAATGTCTACATAGAAAAATCCCAAGGAATCTGCAAACAAAACAAAACTCTTAGAATTAATAAGATCAGAAAGGTTGTAGGATATGAGACATGTCACACACACAAAAAATCAATTATGGGACACTTGAGTGGCTCAGTTGGTTAAGCGTCCAACTCTTGATTTCAGTTTAGGTCATGATCTTGTGTTTTGTGAGTTCAAGCCCTACATTAGGCTCCATGCTAACAGTGAGGAGACTGCTTGAGATTCTCTCTCTCCCTCCTTCTGCCTCTCTCCTGCTTGCTCTCTCTGTCCCCCTCAAAGTGAATAAACTTAAAAAATGTTTAAAAAATCAATTATATTTCTATACACGAACTTAAGCATGTAAAAAATTTTAAAACAGTATTTTTTATAATCACTCCAAAGAAAATGCAATTTAATAAAACCTGCACAGGACTTGTATGCTGCTAATTGCAAAATGCTGATGGAAAAATTCAAAGAAGATCTAAATAAGGGAGGCATACTGCATTCATGGTAAATACACTGTATCTACCCAAATTGACATATGGGTTTAATTCAATTCCTATCAAAACCACAATAAGTTATTTGTGTATAAACATAGATGAGATGATTCTAAAATGTATAGAGAAATGCTAGCATAGCTAAAGCAATCTTGACAAAGAAGAATAAAGTGGGAGGAATTGTCACACCAGATAATAAGTCTTACATACAATAAACAAGACATTGTGGTACTTACAGAAGGGTTGTGACAGCACATAAATCAATGGAACAGAGTGGACAAGTCATACATAGGCCTAGATAAATCTGCTCCCCTAATTTTTAACAAAGATGCAAAAATTCAATAAGGGAAGGACAGCCTATCAACCAAATGTTTTGGAGCAATTGGACCTCTATAAAAAAGGAAATAGTCATGTCCTAAACCATACTTGTGATGCAAAAAGAAATTCAAAATGGATTATTTATTTAACGATAAAACATAACCTTATACAACTTTTAGGAAAAAACATATAGGAGAGAATTTTGGGAAAGAGGTCTAGATGAGGAACTCTTAAATTGGTCACCAAAAGAAAGATCCATGAAGAAATAATAATATATGGGACACTTTATAAATTAAAAAAGTTTGTTCTCTCATATTAAGGGAATGGGAAGAAAAGATACATATTGAGAGAAAATATTTGCAAACTACATTTCTGACAAAAGACTGTATCTCTATCTCTGAAAACCTGACAGTAAAAACCAGAAGTACATATAGTTTTCTATATGGCCAAAAGACAAGAAAAGACATTTCAACAAAAATGATATACACAGTATGTAAACATATACCAAAGGTATTCTTAGCTATCAGGGAAATGCAAATTAGAACCACAGTGAACTATACACTTATTGGAATGTCTGAAACAAAAAAAGAAAAAAAATTGACAATTCTAAATGCTGGAGAAGATGAGAAAATAAAGTAGTTATTCTGGAAAACAGGTTGGCAGTCTCTTATAAAACTACACATGCAATTACTATAGGACCCAGTAGTTGAACTCATGGGCATTTATTCCAGAGAAGTGAAACTGTTGTTCATGAAAAACATGTATACCAATGTTTTTAGCTGTTTATTTATAATAACCAAAAACTGAAAACAGCTCAGATGTCCTCGAACAGGTTACCAGGTTAAACAGACTATGCTGATTATACACCATGGGATTCTCCTCAGCAATAAAAACAAAAACCAAAAAGCAGACTGTTCATATGTGCAGTGACTTGAATGATTTCCAGAGTACTATGCTGAGTGAATGAGTGAGAGAGCCAATCCCCAAAGATTAAAAACTGAATTACTCTATAATATATATTTATTTATTTATATTTATATATTTTTTTAGAAATGAGAACATGTTAGCCATGGAGACAATTTAATGGTTTCCAGGGATTAGGGACAGGGTGAGGGAGAATGAAGGATGTGAGTTCTGTCTTCACTGTGGATGTGCAAACCTATACATGTGATAAAATTGTATAGAAAAAAAACAGACAAACCAAATGAGGACAAGTTAAATTGGAAAAATCTGTATAAGGTCAGTGAGTTGTATTGATTTCAGTATCCTGTTGGGACATTGTACTATCATTTTGGAAGATACTTCTATTGGGGGAAATTGGCCAAAGAGTATATGGAATATCTCGGTATTTTTTCCTACAATGGAATGTGAATCTACAATTTTCTCAGTAAAGAATTCAATTATAACCAATAAGAAACTTAGATTCTAACAAATGTTAGTCTTGCTATTGAAATGAATTAAAGTGTACAATGTAATTGTACCATGAGAGCAAGAGCGAGAGCAAGAGATAGAGAGAACGAGAATTACCTATTCATGATTGGGAAATAAAATGGTTACTATTAATCAAATAAAAATGAAAATGTGATCTACTTAAAATTTTCAGTAGTAAGGCTAGAAATCCACATACCCTGTGAGTGTCTGAAATACTTACACACAGACACACACGCACACACACCCACAGGTACTGGTACTTCGACACATTGCCTCAACCTCGGTGTCCTGCTCAGTACTGGGCTCATAGTAAGTTTTCTAGTTGACTGTTCTAATCCAAAAGAGAATTTAGTAATTAGAGCAGACTTACATTTGACTTAGCCTCCTTTTACTTCTGCAGTACTCATTCCATACATTGAAATATGTTTTCTTGTCACCACATATCTATGATGTGTCATTACAGTATCTAAAATCTACATTGCCTCACTATTATTTATGGTCCTTCTGATGATTTTTCCAGTTTCCCCCAACTTCACCATTTGTTGAATATTTTGGATGCAAATATATTTAAACTTAGGATTTAACTCATAACTCTATTTTGTATATTACTGGGTTGTCATTTGAGTGATTATATATACATATGCATGAATATTTATGTATATGAAAAACTATGCTGTATACATTGGAAAGCAGTATAAAGAAGAAAAGTATAATCACACATAATCTAGATAAAATCACTCTGAACAGTTTACATATTTTTACTGCAATAATAATTGCTTGAAAAATTAGGTAAAAATAAACTTTTTATGCAACTTTTGCTCCCTTAATATTTTATCTATATTTTCAACATTGAAAATTGTTGCTATCTTATATACGTTGATAGGCAGTATTTTTAAAAATATGAGTTTTTAAGTTTAATCACAAGACAATGCATCATTGAGAAGGCAAGGGACTTGAGTACAAAGGTGCCCTGGTTTCCCGCTAATAACCCAATCTCCTCTGCTTCTAGGTACTCATGTACTATGAAGTACTTACTAGTAAACAGCAAAAGCATAATCATTTGAAAAAGATTGCTATGGGTCAGGTGAGAAAGGATTAGGACAAAGTATGGAAAAAATATTGGTTTTAAATATATACCATTCTTATTTTGCTTTTCTCTTGATTTCTCAGTTTTTCTGGCTCCAGAATATGAAAACAAATAAAAAATAAAAGCCTCTCAACTATCTGATATATAGATTCATTATTACTTATTACAAAGATTCTTAGTGAAGATTGATATTTTAGAGTACAGATATTTCAAAATAGGAGAGAAGTTTCAGTTTACTCAATATTAGAGTGAAAATCTCATGTGTCTTTGGGATAGTTGAATTCCATAACTTTTCAAATGTTTTGTGTTACGGAAACCTCAAATGTATTTTGTTAAATTCTTTACCCCTAAGGTTTAGACTCAAGTGTAATTTAAAGGAAATTCCATCCATATGTTTATAATTTAATATGTTAGGCTGTTTTTCTTTTCCTTTTCTTTTTATATTTGGTGCCCAAGAACTCTCTTGAGCTACTTCTTTCAAGGATCTTTTGGCAAGATTAGACCAAGTCAAGAAGCAAAACTTTCAGTTTGGAATTCAGTATACATCCATAAAGTGTGTATTCTTAACAATACCAAGAAGTTTTCTCATTTTGATTCTAAACTTCACAAATACAAAGTTGAAGATTACTCTGTGACATTAAAGTAACATTAAAGGACATTGGAAATGATTCTAGTTAAAGTTGACTGAGTCAGTCAATCTCCTGATCCTTAAATTGTACCTTATTTTGGAAAAGTATTAGTATTCTTAGCAAATCTGTAAATTTTCTTTACCTTACTGTTTGCTGTTTAACAAGAGCGAATGTTCAATGAACTACTTTAACCGCACATTTTCATCTACTCAACCAGATCTGTCAAACAATTCCTAAATGTCTAGTCTTTAAATATAGACTATGCTTTTTTTTTTCCCCTAATAGCATAAGCCATGCAGAGTAAACATGCATGATTTGGATTTAAAAATATAACTTTCATACGTGTTAGTGATTAGTAATTTATGGTCTATAATGGAGCAAACATTTACTGAGAACTTGATAATCTCTGAAGACACTCTTTATTTTCTGAATCTAAGAAAGACTTTATAAGCATGTGATATGAACCTTAGAAACAAAAATGAGCCATAGAAATTCATATTCAGAGTACACTGAGGGTAACTATGATTTTGTTTGAAGTCTGTTTCCTTCATATAATTGTAGTGAAAATGGATTAAACAGAAAAGTGATTTGACATGGGGGAATTATTTTCTCCAAGTACTGCTGACATTCCTAAATATACACTAAAGTTTAACTCAGTCTGCCAAATAATAATATTAAAATAATATGCAACCCAATTAAAATATGTGTGTATACTGTGTGTGTATTTATATGTATGTGTATATACATATACACACACTTGTGTGGTTTATATTTTTTTGAGATGACTTGGGCAGACACTATAGGGGTATGAGACATTATTTTTTCTAATGTTTTTTTCAATTTATTTCTGAGAGAGAAAGAGAGACAGCATGAGCAAGGGAAGGTCAGAGAGAGAGAGAGAGAGGGAAATGCAGAATCTGAAGCAGGCTCCAGGCTCTGAGCTAGCTGTCAGCATAGAGCCTGACGCGGGGCTCGAACCCACAAACTGTGAGATCATGATCTGAGCTGAAGTCGGACGCTTAACCGACTGAGCCACCCAGGCGCCCCGAGACATTTTTTTTTAATTTCCTTTTTTTGAAGAAGGAATTTAATGTTTGTTCATGGTGGAAAGCTGGGCTCCAAAACAGTATCATGTTCTGAGGCCAAGAATGTGAGAATGGGCATGGAGTGTTGGTACCACTACTTTCCTCTGGGTCCAGTCCTCCTGGATTTTTCTTTTATAAGAAACACAAGGAAATGTACTGGCCACTAAATTCTGTAGCCTTCTGGATGGTTTGATGGGTTGAAACTAAATTCTTCTTCTTAACCTCAGTTCCCTAAGTTGAAGGCCAAAGAGATCACACACTTTGCCATGGTTTTTGGTCTAGATGCTGGTATTTATCCTGAACATTTGTAAAAGAAACAATTTGGTATGGCAGAGATAGCTCTGAATTGTGAGATGAAAGATTTGAATTGAGTCCTGACCCACTTATCAGCTAATTCGGACATTAGTCCAGGCACCCGTACCTACGGAACAGAATTTCCATAAGCATCATGCAAAAATGTACATTAAAAGTGTTTTACAATAGATGTTATACAAATGTAAAGACTTAACTACATTGGAAGGTTGTGCTTAAATTACACTGTTAGCATTTCTTCTCTTGGTTTGATCCTTCAATGCCTTGTAAAATTTAAATACTCAGAACAGGGGAACTCATTTAGTCATTTGAATCCAAAGATCTGAGGGAAGAGCATTCCACCTGCAAGATCCTAAGGCAGGAATGAACATGGCCTCTTCAAGGAACAGGAGGAAAGTTAGCATGACTGGAACCAGAAGGGAGGTAGGAATCAAGGTCAGGGACGAAGGGTGATGGCGAATCATGTGAACCAGACAGGGATTAAATGTTTTCATTTTATTCTAATTGCAATAAAGAGGCATTGGTAAGTTGTAATTAGAGCTATGTAACTTCATTAAATTTTAAAAAGATGTTTTGACTGCTTCATACCAACTAGATAGACATCTTAGTAGGCATTTCAGAAGTCATGACGCTATAAGGGGTGGTGGTTGTTTCCACAGCATAGAGGCAGGGATGGTGGAGAGAAATACGTGGGTCCGGGAAGTAATTTGAAGGAATGAGGTAATAGAACTTGCTGACTAAATGTGGATCAGAGAGAAACTAGGGTTTAGGCTTGAGCTTTTAGATGGGTGGTGGTACTATTTCCTGGGATGTTGATAACGGAAAGAAAACAACATTGCAGTGGGCCGGGGATCGAGAGTTTAATTTTGTGATATTAAGGTGGAGGCAGAGATTCATATAGATGGCCAAGTGAAAGTTCAGAGTCTGGAATCAGGGGAGGTTAAAAAATTGGAGATAAGAATTTGGCATTCAACGGCAAAAACATTCTGATTAGTATTTTCAAGCTTTGGACTCTTCAGTACATAGAGAGGAGTGGAAGGGAGAAACAGAGAAGGCCGAGAAGGAAGAGGTAACAGAATAATAAGAAGAGTGTAGTGATAAGGAGAAAAAAAACAAGATGTGTTTTTGAGCAAGGAACTCTCAATTGTTGTGAATATTGCTGAAGTCACACGAAGCAGGGATAAAAAATGAATCTCTGATTTGGCAATATTGGCAATGTTTAGATAGTGTATGATACTGACAAGTGGGATTTCTGTGGAACAGAGGATACCCATTTTATAGATGAAAAGACTTTCACATAAATTGAGTTTCTGAGGTCACAGATGGTAAATGATTAAGGAAGAATTTGAAGTACTATTTATGTGGTTTCAAAGTCCAATCTTTTTTCCCCCTGTATCAGCTGTTGTAGGTGGAACAATGCCTATACAACTTAATCTCTGTTTATTTATTTTCGAAGGACAGAGAGAGAGGGAGACACAGAATCCAAAGCAGGTTCTGGGCTCTGAGCTGTCAGCACAGAGCCCAACACAGTGCTTGAACTCACAAACTGTGAGACAGTGACCTGAGCCAAAGTTGGATGCTTAAATGACTGAGCCCCCCAGGAGCCCCCCATCCAACTTCTATGTTTAAAACACTGCTTTACGTCACCATCATGACAAGGGTGTAATCTTACACAACTTCTTGGGGGGGGGTATATTTTAAACTTCTGAAGATTACTGGGGTAAATATTTCAGATACTAGGTCCTCAGTAGCCCTGGAGAGGAAGTAGCTACAAGTCTGAGGGTTCCAAGTTGCCTTTTGAACTCTGGGGAGTGTGGGTTCCTTAAACCTGGTCTTGTCCAGAAAAATTAAAAATAAAAACTGTCTTGTCCATCTCTTTGAGATCCTCTCAGAAACTTTTGATGAACCAGTAGTCTTGTAATTTAAGGGAGCTGGGCTTTTTAAAGACTTCTCCTTTGATCTGATTTATAATTCAAAGGATGAATTTTAATCTTTACTACCAATATGGTCATAGGTGAAAACTAAATTCTGGATCACACATAAGAAATCAAGCTTAACAACCAATATCTTTCATGCCTTTCTGTGAATATTGCTTTGCTGTAGTAAAAAGTAGAGTGAATGAAGCAAAGTATTTGGAAATATTATGCATGGGTATGGCTCACAAAAGTCTACATACATCATAACATTTCTGCTTCTGATTCCAGTTTTTTTCTCAGATCTTTTTCATGTGGGATACATTTTAGCCAAATTGGATTATTAATGTAAAGACTGTACAATTGGGGAAATGAAATAGACTTGAAGAATAAATTTTTTTATTAAAAACTTTTGTAACTGTTTTTCAAAAGTAAATGTGACAGTCATTTGGACTGTATTCTCCAAAGTTCATTACTAAGTCTGTGAAAACTTTCCAGTCAGCTAACACAGAGGAGTTGGCAGTTGTATGCATTCCATCAAATGGGTATGAGAAAATATTACTGAATCATACTGACATGAAAGGGCTTTCTCTTATTCACTACAAAGTGTAACCAGATCTATGAAGAATTTCTGACTTGGCCTCATACATTCTTTAAAGGCAAGTGTGAACAGGGTAAGTGGTTTAGGAATTTTGCTTAGGAATGACTAGAAAAACTGCAAGAGCTTGTGGTTTTGTTTACTGAAACCCTGAAGTGGACATAAATATTGGAAAATGTTGATAGATTCAATGTTACAGAAAATCTAATAAGCAGCTTTTAAATAAAATAAACAAAAAATGGAAAACATAACCGCTCTCCTTCAGCACTACCTGGTTTGTTGTGGAATGGGGATCAGAATTATGTTATAGGGTCATTCATCTTTACAGTATAAATTAATAATCACAATTTTGAGTTGTTGGCTGTTTGCTCTTGTGGACTTTATTTTGATTTCTTTTTAACTAATATTTGTGGACGCAGTTACATTGTCCTCTAAATTCTTTCATTTTTATGAAATTGTACAAAATGATATTTACATGTGATGCATATTCCAGATTCAGGGTCACCTGTCCAACTTTGGAAAAGTCACTTTGGAAAGTGGTAGGATCTTTGATGTGACCACATTTTTTCAGTGTTCCTTCCAATAAAATGTGTACTCTGACTATTCGCCACCTGGAAATAGTAGCGAGATCATTCTTATATGAAAATAAGATTCAACAGGGCTTTGGAGTTCCACAGTTAATACTAATTTCATTTTTGGCATAAGGTCTCAGCAGATATTTTGGCTTATTTACTTGGTGCTATTACATTGGATTAGATTGCATGAGAAAATTGGGATCGTTTGTGGTTTTGCTCACTGAAACCTTGAAACTTAAACATAAATATTAAGAAATGCCCAGGAATTCAATAGGTGTCAGGTCCATGCAAGTAGGTAACAAGTAGCATAGACTTTGTATATATTTAGTTTGAAGAAATGTATTTAAACTGTAAACTCAAATCTTAGGTAAAATATCATTATGATGCAATATTTGTTCACTTATGAGACATTTCAGGAATATTTTAAAACAGAACTTGCTTGAAACTGCATGATACCCTAAGTTCTAAACAAGAGTAGGTAAATTATGTTACATCTTCCAAGAAAATCTAAATTATCTGAACCTAAATTGGTAATTGGCAGGAAATAAGCTTCAAGATGATCAGCTTGCCAGAAAAAAAGAAATTTTAGGTTTCCAAGCTCCATGACAAATGATACACTTGCACTTTATAAAATGGAAATGGATTGTGGATTTTATATCTTTCTTTGTTCCTTTAGTCATAGTCCAAAGAAGTAAGATTAATCACTTTCTATGTCTGACCTATAAGATTTTTATTTTAAATGTAGTTTTTTTGCATTTTTTTATTATTTTGTTTTTCTTATTCTTAAATCATAGAAAACATTGCTATTGTCTGGGAATGACAGTAAGTACATCAAAATATGATGTGGAGAGATTATTCTGAAATAGATTTTTTGAAGAAAGGGAGGTAATTTTTTTATCGTTAAGCATTATCTAAGAAGAAAATTATTTTTTCTCAGCTAATTTTTTACTGAAAATCTAAGCTAATGAAAAGGCATCATGCTGACTTGAAACAGTGACATTACTTAAATTTGTATTTATTTTTGAGAGAAAGAGAGAGACAGGGAGAGAGAGAGACAGGCAGAGGCTAAGTGGGGGAGGGGCAGAAAGAGAGAGGGAGACACAGAATCTGAAGTGGGGCCCAAATTCGAGACTGGCAAGATCATGACCTGAGCCACGGTTGGATGCTTAACCAGCTGAGCCACCCAGATGCCATGAAATATTTGTTTTTTAAAATGTTTACATTTATGCTTATACTACAGTGCTTTTGGAAAATAGTTTCCAAGCTTTAAATAGCATACACATTTATTCTGTATTATCTAGTTGCCTTTTTTGTGCAAGTATTTCCTGCCTCTGTGGTTCCAAAAGCTCACATTCACCTCAACAAATATAGACTATAACCGCCTCTATAATTTGCCACAGTATATGGATTTTTAAAATATACAGAACTTGAGCTCTGTTGAAGTTGTGTAATCTGGCCATTACCTTACTGCTACACATTTCATATTGTAGTGCTCACATTTCATATTTAGTGTTCTCTTGCAGAACTATGCTACAAAATATATAAATTTTCTCTGCTTTAGATACATACAAAATACATATGTTTAATACTAATCACTTATGCATGTTTGACAGGCCACATTTTAAAATACAATATGGTGTTTTACTTTCCTGAATATTAAATACTGATAATTCTTTTTTACTTTTTATCAGAGTGTATGGCATCATATCTAAAGTAACAACTATTCTTAGCATTACGTTTTGAATCTGTATTAATCTAGTTACTCTTTGCTTATGGCTTTTTTTAAGTTTATTTATTTATTTTGAGAGACAGACAGAGAGAGAGGGAGAATTTCAAGCAGGCTCCTTACTACCAGTGCAGAGACTGATGCAAGGCTCGAACTCACAAACCATGAGATCATGACCTGATTCAAAATCAAGAATTGGACGTTTAACAACTGAGCCACCCAGGCACCCCTGCTTATGGCTTTTATTAACATTATTGTGTGTGCATTAGTGGTCCTATGCATCTTAGGGGAAAAAAATCCAAGAAGGATTTCATTTAGAATACAATTTCCTATAAGTTAATGGAAAGCAATAAGATTAAACAATAAAGCAAAAATCGCTTGATCAGGCGAAAATCCCCTGATAGTGTAAGTTCTGCCAAAAATGCTTTTATTTTTGTTCCACCTCATACCTCAGGTAATACATAAGATGTCGGTCACTTCAGAGAGACTTCTTTGTGTATATAGGTATGTGTTGAATCACAATACACCGTTTATTCTTTTCAGAGAGCATTAAAATTTGTGATCGTTAGTTTGATATATTGTTTTTGGTTATTAACAAGGTCCCAGAATGGCAGCACAATCTGCACAAAAGAGAAAGTTGAGGTCTGTGCAGGGAACGGACATGCCCGGGTGGCTGAAAGCATGGAGCGTGGACACAAGATGACAGAAAGAAGGCACCAGGGGCTCACGAGCCCCAAACATGCAGTTCCTTTAAGCTATGAGGAGGTTCAGTTCACTCAAAGCACAATGTCAGGATCACTTGACTAATTGTGGTGTGATTCAATGGGAGATACGGGAGCACAGAGCCTGACGCCGGGCTTGAGCTCACAAGTGGTGAGATCATGACCTGAGCCAAAGTCAGACTCAAACAACCGAGCTACCCAGGCACCCTGGTAAATCTTATTTATCTGTTGTTATCCCTGTTTTTTGAGCATACTGTCTGTCTTTTAAAACAAAGGAAATAAACTGGAAAAAAACCAAAACAAAACAATGTTACAGTAAAGTGACATATTAGTGATTGTATAGCACTGAGGAAAACTGTCACCTTGCCTCAGAGACAGATGGGTCAGCCAGCCTGCAGGCATTTTTCCTTTTAACTGTCACAAGAACTAACTAAGATACGTGATATTTCCATCTCCCCTTACAGGTAGGATAATGAGTCAAAGGCAATTTATATAATTTGTCCAAGATCATCTATGTAGAAAGAGGCAGAATCAGAGCTTGAACCAGTAGAGTCTGGATGGAGCCCAATATCTTACACATTAAACGTCTCTTTAATGAGAGATGTTTACTGGCATTAATTATACACGTAGACCCATCATATTTCACTTATTTGGTTATTTAGTACCTTAAAAATACTTGCAGTCCTCATGGTAGCCTGATTAAATGAACATTTAAAAAAATGTTTTAAACATTTATTTATTTTTGAAAGACAGAGACAGAGTGCAAGTGGGGGGGGGGTGGGTAGAGAGAGAGAGAGACACAGAATTCTAAGCAGGCTCCAGGTTCTGAGCTGTCAGCACAGAGCCTGATGAGGGGCTTGAACCCACGAACCGTGAGATCATGACCTGAGCCAAAGTCAGACACTTAACTGACTGAACCACCAAGATGCCCCTAAGTGAACATTTTTAACAGCTTTATTGAGGTGTAGTTAATACAAAATATTGCACATATTTAATATTTATAATTTGATGGGTTTGAACATATGCACGTATCTGTGAATCCGTCACTTAATCAAAGTAATAAACATGTCTTTCACCTCCAGGAGTTTCCCCGTGCCTCCTCCCTCCTTCTTTTGTGGTAGGGACAATGCAGAATTCAGTGGAAGAAACCAGAGTCAATAGCACTAAAATATTTTCTCACAACACATCAAAGGCTTTGTACTACAACCACTGACAAATACTTTCACAGTCATTGAAATAAATCATGCATACGTACATGTGCACATACGTATAGGGAAAATCAGTGCTTTAATAGATACACATAAAGATTCAATATCCCCATTTACACTTGCTTGAGAAACACTTGAGAACAGGAAAAACTATTCAAGTTCAAGGACTGAATGATTAAACCCAACTCAACTTTGTTTAGTCAGATGTGAAAAAATACATAGTTAATTGGTAGGCAAGGTCTCCTTGTACCAGAATCCAATTATAGAGTCTTCAAAACACTAGTGAAATAAAAGTTAATGAGACATTTTTAAAGACATTACAATTTTATTATACTGATTTATTTTGAAAAATGGCAAGGATAAATTTAAGTTTAATATGCTGAAATAAATTTTCTGTCTTCATTTTGGAATTCCAGCCAAAAGAAATATTAAATAGTGAATAATGGAGATATATATCCATATGATATGTGAACATATATAAAAAATATTTGTGTGCTTCTCACTAAGGATTCCTCTTGTTATTTTCTTTTTTAAAAACTGGTCTTGGTTTACCAGTGGTCCAAGAAATTTGGTCAGCTATATTATCATTGCGTCTGAATTATCATAAATGTAGGAACAATTGCTCCAAATCATCACTAATTCAAATGTGATTGAACATATACCAATGCTAACAAAAATAATTGCAACCTTGAGTCTATATTATTATAAGTATTATAATAAGAAGTGAGTTGATCTGGCACCTCTACAGAACACTTGTTAAAATGTGTTTTTTTTCTTGCAACTGAAAAGGATATATATTTAATTTTATCATACCTTTTTCTTCAGTAAATAAAGACTTATTTTGTAAGTTGTTAGTATGATGAAACCCCTTCAGTTGATTAAGCGGATGATTCATAAGGAGACAGTTTATGATCTGTAACTATATAAAAGCAAAAAAATATATGAGGGGAATTAATATCATGTACATTAAATGTTAACTTATAACAATAAATCTTACTTGAAAATAAAAATGGGTAATCTTATACAACCACAGAACTTTATTAATTTGTAGATTAAGCTGCGTGTTTTAAGCATTTATTTTAAAGAAAAAGTCGTACTCTCTATGTCGTCAATAAAGCTATGTTGCTATGAATAAAGTAATGGGCGTACATACTGATAAGAAGGTCTGTTTTTACCAATTAATTTGTGTTTGTTATTTATATGGAAAGCTGCTTGTAGTTTCTGTGTAAAGCTCTGAAATTTTTAAGACTGTCCGTGTTATCTGTGCTGTGAAGCATCTTCATTTCTAGGAGACACTTTAAGACTTCTGTCTCCTATATACAGTAATGACCTGACAGTGATATGACACATAATATGTACTAAAGAAAGATTGATTGAATAAATTAGTATGACTATGAATTTTTATTTTTATGTGCTTGTATTACCCACTAAACTACCAAAATCTTTGAGGACATCATGTCTTATTAATAGTGTTTGTGTAGAATTTATCATTATATTAACTGTAGGATGAAAGTGGTTCATCAGTCTGATGTCATTTTGACTGCAAGTGACAGAAAACTCGACAATCACACCTTAAGTAAAGTTAGGTTATTATTCTCACATGGCAAGAAAACCAGAGGTATGCGTTCTAGATTTCATGGCATGGTTCAATCATCAAATCAAGCTCTTTTCATCTCCATTTCATTGATTTAAATGTTACAAGGTATCTGTGACACTTGCCTTCTTCCAGAATCATGTCCTCGTTTAGGCAGGAAGAAAGCAGAAGAAAAGAGTTTCTCATTCTGACTTTTTCATGTTTTTTAGATGGGAAACTTCCCCAACAGACTTCCCTTCAAATTTCAGCGAGAATTAGGTTCTATGCTGTGTTGAGACTAGTGAATGGTCAGTAAGATGGAGGCCATCAAGAAAGGGTTAGACCAGTCATGATTTAGCCCCAGGATTAGAATACAGGCTTCTGCTACCAGAGATAGTAGATTTCACCTTCCACTTAAACAGGTTATGGATAAGTTAGCAAGGAAAAGAGGATCACTGTGTAGTTAATGGACAATATGTGTTACAGTAAATAACACCTGAAAAGAACTGGATTTGTTGGGGCACCTGGGTGGCTCAGTCGGTTAAGCGTTTGACTTTGGCTCAGGTCATGATCTCACGTTTGTGAGTTTGAGCCCCGCGTCTGGCTCTGTGCTGACAGCTAGTTCAGAGCCTGGAGCCTGAATCTAATTCTGTGGCTCCCTCTCTCTCTGTCCCTCCCCTGCTCATGTGCACGCTCGCTCTCTCTCTCTCTCTCTCAAAAATACATAAACATTAAAAAAAATTTTTTAAACTGGATTTGTTAAAATGAATTATTCATGTCACATGCTATCCTCAATTGCTCTTTATATTATTTATGTTCATTGGCAATATTTCATATGGGCAATGTCTGTTTCTTTAAGGATATTACAAATGCATGAGTTCTATATTTTTAGTTATAGTGGAAAGGAAAATATGCAGTATTGAAAGATACATTGTTTTTATTAGCTTTTGTTTTCAAATGTAGGTCTCCCTCTTATAATTGCAAGGGAAATTCAGATGTTAATTATGTTCTCTGTCTTCTCTTAGACCTGAAAAGATAAATATGAATTTAGATTCCATTCATCGGTTAATTGAGGAAACACAAATCTTCCAGATGCAGGAGTCCTCAGTTAAACCCCCTTGTGATATGTTAGTACCTGCTTCATCACCCAGGGACACCTGCCATTCCTGTTCGCCACCTCAGGGGCTGCAATCATGTGCCGCCCACAACTTCTGTGCTCACTCGTGTAACACCAGTGAGTGGAATATTTGTGAAGAGCTTCGCCTGCGGGAACTTGAAGAAGTCAAGGCCAGAGCTGCCCAGATGGAGAAGACCATGCGGTGGTGGTCAGACTGTACTGCCAACTGGAGAGAAAAATGGAGTAAAGTCCGGGCCGAAAGGAACAGCGCCAGGGAGGAGGGAAGACAGCTCAGGATAAAATTAGAGATGACAATGAAGGAACTGAGTGCACTGAAAAAGAAGCAGAGCTTGCCACATCAAAAGGAGGTATTGGAAACCGCCCAGGACCTAAAGCATCCTACTTTCATAGAAGCGCCTTCTGCACAAAGAGACCAATTTCACATTGGTTCAAAAACATGGGAGTCTATCAAAGACTGTCTGGTAAAAAGGGAATTTCCTACAAAGGAGAACCCAGATAGTAAGGTAAGAAAAACACCCACAGAGGAACCAGAGGTTATGTGCACATTTGAATGCCGTACACAGTAATGGGGAGGAAAGGGACAATGACACACACCAGTGGTTGTGGTTTTCCAGATACTTTAGTTATTCATTTTATCTTCTTAAATAGTATCAGTTTATATTGCTGTCGGAGGCCGGCTCTGGCCGGGTCCAGGGGTCCCTGAAGGATGGATGGTGTCTGCGAGGGAGGGATGGGAGAGGCCACGAGAATCTTTCTGGTCACCAGGCAGGCATCTCTGCTCTGACTGGGGCTCAACTTTATTTTATAATTAAGTGTTTGGGGGAAGGCACAGACGTGGCATTTGCCTTAGACAATGATTTCTGATGACAAACTTCTTTGATATGTAAGAATTTCCTGGAACATAGATTTGTAGAAGATTCCTGCATAACCTTTATCAATAGTGAGTGAGGTAGGGGATTTAGATGCTTATCCTATGGGGAGGGAAGGTATCTTTAGCATACAAGACAATGTTTTTAGCATAAAAAAGGTGAAGTTACTTCTTTGTGAGCAGGGGTCAAACAGGTCTTTCAGGAAACACCTCTGCTCCCATAATCACAAAAGAAGTTCCTCAATAGGCTCCTTCACAGGGAGCAATCAGCATATTCAAGGCCAGAATAAATCACTCCAAATACTGATGACAAATGCCTTGGGGGCCTGTACTCCAAGCAGAAACAATTGAGTGGGGGTGGATATCTGTCCTTAACTCTAAATTAGGCTCTTTGTCTCAGGGCCAGACTCAATGGTAACTCTTGTGTTCTTAACTCCCTTTATTATGTAAGTCTTGGGTCTGCAAGGCCCTTAGGAAGAGCCTTTTGACAATCATCCACGGTGCTTTCACCTGAAATCTCTCTTGAAAAGTCAGGAATATGCTTTTCCTTATGAGGAATCTGTGTGGGGAATATCGGTCTGATCTGGAATATTGTGAGGCCTGGTCAATACCAGCAGCCTCATTTCCAACATGAGTCAATAGTAACAGAAGGAGATACCAGTTTTCGTTTTTCATGGCAGGAGCTGTGCAAACACTGCCATTTCCTCGCTGTGACTCATCCAGCAAGGCCAGTGCGGCTCCCAGCATATTGCTACCCCTTTCTATTTAATTCCATCTCTAAAAATATAAAACATACCTTGCTCTTCTATAGTTCCATCTAAACTCTTAAGTCTTGGTGTGATGTATGGCATTTATGGTAGATGTAAACTGGTTACATTGTAAATAAAAATTTTTCAAAGACTGAAATGTATTTTATCAGATGGTAGAACATAGAAGGGAAAAAGAAAGCTTGAGGAATGCAAGTTAAAGGTCAGTCATACACCTCTATATAATTTCTTTATACAAAACAGATTTGTTTCCTTCCAAAAATATGATTTTTCTACACTAGATATAAAAATTTATCAATTGTTTTATTATTTTTTTCAGGAACAAGGTTTGAATATTGACCAGTTAAAATTAAATGAGGAGATGAAACTCAATCTTAACTGTCCTGATTCATTCAAAAATGTTGTTTCTGAAAACAGTGCACTGAAATCTTCATTAAGACTGAAAGCAATAAACCTGCCTTTGGAGAATGAAGTGCCTGAAATTTTAGCTTTGCAGATACATCTGGATGAGTTCCAAAAAGTTCTACGGAAAGAAAGAGAGTAAGTGCGAATCATTGTCTCCCTTAACCAAGTCTGATTTTCAAACTTATTAAAATTAAGTCAAGCAAACTGTCCACTTGATAATGTATTTTATGCAAAATTAATCATTAAGTATTAATATTTAAAAAATTAGTTTGATATATTGATTTTTTAATTTTTAAAAATATTAAATATTTAATATGTAAATATGAAACAACACACGACTGCACAGGCATTGGGCCAAAGAGGAAATCAAACAGCAGATCAAAATGTATCTCAAAACTTGAGAAAAAGGAAACAGACTATTCCAGAACCTGTGGGTTGCAGCAAAAATGGATGTTAGAATGTAATTTATGCTATAAATGCTTGTATTAAGAAAAAAAGTTCAGGGGTGCCTGGGTGGCTCAGTAGGTTAAGCACCAAACTCTTGATTTTGGCTCAGGTCATGATCTTACAGTTCATTAGTTCAAGGCCTACGTTGGTCTCTGTGCTGACTATGTGGAGCCTGCTTGGGACCCTCTCTCTCCTTTATCTCCCTCTCTCTGTAGCCTTCCCCCACTCACACTGTGTCTTTCTCTTTCTCTCTCAAAAATAAATAAATTAATTTTTTTAAAAAAGGAAAAAAGTTCCAGTAAACAACTTAGTATTATATCCCAAGAAACTAGTAAAAGAAGGAACTTAGCTGAAATTTAGTAAAAGAAGGAAATAACAAAGAAGAATCAGAAATAAATAAAATAGAGACTAGAATAACAACATAAAAGTAATAAACAATTTTGTAAAAAGTAAACAAAATTGGCAATGTTTTAACATTAAGAAAAAAAAAAGACTCAAAAACCAAAGTGAGAAATGGAAAATATTACAACAGATAACCACAGAGATAAAGAGTGTGCTAACAGATTACCATAAATAAATTTAAAAAAAAACCAGATGATTCCTAAAAATGCAAGATTGAATCATGAATCTTGAATCCAAGAAGTAGGAAATCAACTTAGACCAATAATAAGAATGAAAGTTGGACTAGGAATAAAAAATCTCCCAGCATAGAAAGGCCAAGACCATATGGTTTCATTGGTGAGTTCTACCAAACATTAAATAAATTTAATGACAATCTTTATCAAAATTTTACAAATAATGGAATAGAGGGAATACATTCAAAATCATTCCATGACACTAATTGAACCCTGACATCAAAGCAGGATAAAAACAATACAAGAACAAAAAAGCCTAGCTTTTCTGATATAAGAATTACTATTCTGACTTTCTTTTGACATCCATTTGCATGATGAATGTTTTTATGTCCCCTCACTATCAATCTGCAGGTGTCTCTAGGTCTAAACTGAGTCTGTTATAGACAGCATATAGATGGGTCTTGTTTGTTGTTGTTGTTTTAATCCATTCTGACACCTGTGTCTTTTGATTGGAGCACTTAGTCCATTTACATTAAAGTAATTCTTGATAGATATGTATTAATTGCCATTTAGATCCTTACAACAGAGAAAAGAGTTACAAAAGAATTAGAGATGGAGAGTGCAATAAAGGAGTTTGGAAACAGGCTTGATGAAATGAACAGCAGGCTGGAAAAAGCAAAGGAACAAATTAGTTACCTAGAAGACAAAAATAATAGAAAATAATGAAGCTGGACAAAAGAGAGAAAGAAGAATTATGCGATGTGAGAATAGATTTAGGAAACTCAGTGACTCCATCAAAAGTAATAATGTTCTCATTATAGAAGACCTGGAAGAGGAGAGAGAAAAGGGCAGAAAATTTATTTCAAAAAATAATAGCAGAAAACTTCCCTAATCTGGGGAAACAGATATCCACATCCAGGAGACACAGAGAACTGCCATCAAACTCAGTAAAATCAAGCCCAAACCGAGACATTCTATAATTAAATTTGCAAAATATAGTGATAAAGAGAAAATCTTACAGGAAAACAAAATAAGTCCCTAACTTAAATGGGAAAACCCATAAAGCTGGCTGGAGATTTCTCAACAGAGTTGGCAGGCCAGAGGAGAGTGGCATGATATTTTCAAAATGCTGAAATGGGAAGAATCTGCAGCCAAGTTTACTCTATCCAGCAAGTCTGTCATTCAAAACAGGAGAGATAAAGAGCTTCCCAGACAAAAAGTAAAGGATTTTGTGACCCTGAAAGAAATATTAAAGGGAACTCTTTGAGTACAGAGGGAAGAGCAAAAATGACAAAGACAAGAAAGGATCAGAGAAAATCTCCAGAAACAATGGCAAAGTAAGTCATTTTTTGGCTTGTTAGTTTTTAGTTTTTATTATTCTTTTATCATAATCTTCTTCTCATCATCTCTGGCAGATTCACCTTGAGATATTTGAGTTATTATTGTTTATGGCTAAAATAGCCAGTGTGTTTTCTAATTTTTACAGCATTAGTAGATGTCAGCAAGTCGATAAAAATGAAAAATATATTGATATTTATAAGGGACAACTCACAGTTTGTGAGTTACTGACTGCAGGAAAAAAGGTGCTTTATTCATTGGCTAAATGTGGTGTAGGGCAAAGAGCACAAGACTTAAGATTAAAGGACCTGGGTATTCACCTTGGATCTGACTTACTCAGCGACATGATAGTGGGTTAGCCAAGAGTGTGCTGTTGTCTCCTTCATAAATATATGGATAGTTGTGCCTATGTCCCAGTTATCAATTGTTTTAAACAAACCTTCCCACACAATGATTAATATTGAAACAACAATCACCATATATTCTGTTCATGGAGCTAGAGCATGGCTTTATGTGGACAACTGCTCTGTTACTACCTGAGGCTTCAGCTGGGATGGTTCAAGGCTAGAGATGACTGAAATGTTGGGGGCCAGAATTATGTGAAGCCTCCTCACTCACTCTCATATCTGGTGGTTGGTTTTGGTTCTCCCCCGGGGTCTTACGTGGCACACCTGCAGGTGCCTTATCCATGTGGCCATTTTGATTCAGCACAGTGTACTGGCTTGGTTGAAATTGGACTTCTTAAGAGCACAGAAAGAAATAGATGGCATTTTAGTGACCTTGTCCCAAAAGTCACTTAGCATCACTTCTGCCTTCACTGATTTCTTTTTTTTTTTTAATGTTTTTACTTATTTTTGAGAGAAAGAGAGACAGAGCATGAGTGGGGGAAGGGCAGAGAAAGATGGAGACACAGAATCCGAAGCAGGCTTCTGGCTCTGAGCTGTGAGCACAGAGCCCGATGTGAGATCATGACCTGAGCCGAAGTTGGATGTTCCCCTGACTGAGCCACCCAGGCACACCCTACCTTCACTGTTTTTTTATGAGGATCAAACACAAATAATGTCTGGGAAAGTGACTATTTGTGAGGATTACTTGGTATGATTTTTGTGATTATTCCTTCATTACTACCTTAGACAATTATTAGCATTGTGTGGAATATTTGATACACTTTAAAATGTGGTCCCCAAATCTAAAAATAAGTATTTTCCATCTCTTAGTTATAAGACTCTGAATAGGCAGAAAAAAATGGGGAAAATAAGCATGAATATAATTCTGTATGTTATATAATGGTTTCAATTTTCTGGGTTTAAATGGATTGGAATAGTGACTACATGCACACAAACATTTCACAGACACTATAAGCCCTTTATCTGCCTTTCTTTTTCTGTTAGCCAGAAGTTTCTCATTAGTCCCTCTGAAATTTATTCCCACCACTAATACCCTTTTCCAGATGCTTTTTCTATAACTTACCGTATGAATAGGCTGTTATAATACAATCATAATACAATCAATTGTGATAATATACTTGGGTATATAATAAATATTTGTTATTCACCATCAAGTATCAATTCCTAATAGAGGCAATCAACATTAGTAAAAAGGAGAAAAAATTGAATTAAATTTTAGGCATGGCCCCATATTAACATTTATTTTATCTGGAGCTAGATCTCAGTCAAGTTCTAATCTGTGTTTTATTTCCTGAAGGATTTGGCTTTTTAGTGGTTATAGTCTTCTCTCACACCCACTCACAATGTTACTTTACTGACATAATGTAGTGCAGACCATATGAAATGGCTGTTTCCTACATGTAAACTCCCTGAGGTGCCAGTTTTAATGATACACATGAGTATCACTACACTCCCATTCACACACACACATATACACGCACAGAGATGTCTGACTTCCTTGGACTAAATTAACAATCCCCATAGTACATAAACTCTTCAGTTCTCCACAACTTCAGCATATAAGCCATAGACAGGCCAGAAAATAAGGGAGGAAGGGGACCTTTGATTCTCCTTTGTCTCTTCAGCAAATAATCCCTTGGGTGTTATATGTTCATAAATCAACATTAGCATGCAGCCCACATGAGGGAATCACAAAACCTTTTTTCTATCACAAGAGAATGTTTCCCAAGGATATAGTATATACTGTTGCTATAAATCTGTCTAACCTTTTAAATTCTGCCTCCTGGAATCTCAGCAAATAGATGGCTGGAGTGGAGAACATGTGAATGCAATTTTTTCTATGTTCCCAGCTAGTGGGAAAATTCCCCTGACTAGAGCATAGAAATCAGCCAAGAGAACTCTAGGGCTCGTTTCCACCATTGTCACTGTGGAGAACTTCCTTATGCAAAACAAGAAACTTTCTTATATGATTTGTATTTTGAGTACTGTTCAGTTTTATGAAAAGAATTATCCAGTATCTGGAAGCCCCTTGTGTATTGAGAATGTGTACATATTTTTGATCTCTTGGATAAAGTCTTCCCAGGTAGAAAATTTGAGGTAAGGACAGGAACCTGATCCTTTTACCGAGCTAGACGTATCTAGACCTTTCGGGAGAGGAACTTTGGCAATATGAGATCTTATTGTAAGGGAGATGATTGAGGGAAACTATTTTAATATTTAGAACCAGTTCTCAAATGAAACTGCAGATGGCACCTGCGTCCCTTAGAAAATGCTCTGTGTTGTTTAAGCTGAGCAATCCTCCTTCTCAATTTTATTTCTTCGTTTATTTTCCATGTAAGAAAAGTAGCATGCTTCAGTTATTTTGCTTTGCCTCATTAAGTTGTGTGGGAGTTTTTTTCCTCAATAAAATGAGACTGATTATCTTAGCAGGAATACATACATTCCTGAAGGAACACAATGAACAAATTGTCATGCAAGTCTGGTTACTATTATTTAATGTAATATTGTTAAAGATTAGATAGACCGACTTTTTATTCACTCTTACTAATGGCATATGCAGTAAACACATTTGCCTTTTTGAAAAAGCAATTTGTGGTGTGTATTCATTTATTTATACATATGTACTTATTTTTCTAGCTATATTGAAGTATAACTGAGAGATAAATTTGGTGTATATTTAAGATGTACAATGTGATGGGGTTTTGCTGGTTTTTTTTCAAGTTTTTATCTTAATTCTAGTCAGTTAACATAGAGTGTTGTATTAGTTACAGGTATACATATAGTGATTCAGCAGTTCTGAATGTCACCCTGTGCTCATCCCAACAAGCACACGGGGTGTACATAAACATTGTGAAATGATTACCATATTTGTGTGTGGTGACACCTCTTACGGTCTATCCTGTTAGCAAGTTTCAAATATACAATATGGTATTGTTAACTCTAGTCATAATGTCGTACATTAGATTCCCAGAACTTATTCCATAACTATCCCTACTTCCCAGCCCCTGGCGTTCACCATTCTTCTCTCTGTTACTATGAGTTCAACTTTTTAAGATTCTGCATATAAATGAGATAATATAGTATTTGTCTTTCTGTGGTGGCTTATTTCAGTTAGCCTAATGTCCTACACACACACACACATACACACACACACACTCACACACCCCTCATTTTCTGTATCCATTCATAGATGGTCAATTAGATTGCTTCTATAGCTTGGCTTTTGTGAAAAATGCTGCAATGAACATGAAGATACAGATTTCTCTTTGAGGTATGGATAGCCTTTCCTTGGGCCGTATACCTAGGCGTGGGATTGCTAGAGTATAATGATAGTTCTATTTTTTAAATTTTTTGAGGAGCTTGCATACCTTTTTCCATAGTGGCTACACCAATTTAAATTACACCCCAATAATGTCATTTTAACTACATTCTTACCAATCCTGGTTCTCGCTTGTCTCTTTGATAATAGCCATTCTAAAATGGCAAGGTGTTTATTTTTGCTCTTGATTCTTTCAAGATTAAAAGCTTCTGCAAGGCAAAGGAGACAATGCATAAAACTACTAGACAACCAACAGAATGGGAAAAGATAGTTGCAAATGACATATCAGATAAAGGGTNCTTTTCCCTGATGATTACCAGTGTTAAGCACCTACACATATGCATGGCCATTTGTATGTCTTCTTTGGAAAACTGTCTACTCAGCGACTTTGCCCATTTTTAATTGTTTGGTTTGGTTTGGTTTTTGTTGTTGTTTGGTTGGTAGTTTTGTTTGTTGTTGTTGTTTTGCTGTTGAGTTCCTTATGTATTTTGGATATTAACCCCTTATCAGATATGTGGTTTCCAAACATTTTCTCCATTCCATAGGATGCCTTTGCCTTTTAATTTTGTTGATTTTTTCTTTTAATGTGCAGAAGCTTTTTAGTTTGATGTACTGCCACTTATTTATTTTTGCTTTAAGCCATTTCAAGTTAATTTTTGTGTATTTTTGTAATTGTTTTGTTTGTTTTACTGTATAGTATCTTTTGTGTTTGGACAATCACCTGCTGAAGGAAATTGAGTGTATTTCTCTGCAGAGACTCCAACATTGCTAGTAAGTCTCAGCTTGAGTCTCCCTTGTCATTAAGGCACAGACACTGGACATAGAAAAGTGCTTCAGATGTAGCCACCTAGACTTTTTAGCAGAAGCTAATGTTCCAAGAAGAGAGCACCCAGAATCTGTCCTGATGAGGGGGGAGGCTGTGACAGGAACTAGTCTTGATCCTGGAGGCAGCAGTGGTCTCTGCTGTCTAGTGAAACTATCCCATGTTGGAGTTGCTGGCATTGAGGCCATGCTGGGAAGTATGTGCCTAGCTGGTGGCTGCCATGAAATACTGATGGGAGACTGCCACGGCATCATCTTTGGTATTCTGGCTGTGCAGTTTCCCCATTCGTTTCTCTGGATCTCCCTAGAATCTCCTCCAGGAGATTCTTTGAGATATTAACATCCTTTACCACTTAAATTAGCTAATTTGAAATATTTGCCTGTCAGACACCTAATGGATCCCAAGAGAGTGTACAGAGAACAGGCAGTGGCATCTTCATAGGATCAGCTCTGTGGCGTGAGACTAGGCCTTCCTGACTACATCACTTCTGAGTCTTGGTCTCTAATCCTTCTGGATATTTTTGAGCTTTATAGTATTTTTTATTTTTTAATTTTTACTTATTTTTTTTTGAGAGAGAGAGAGAGTGAGAGCACACACGTGTACACAAGCAGGGGGAGGGGAGGAGGGGAAAGGAGGGAGAAAATCTCAAGCAAGGTCCATGCCCAGTGCAGAGCCCAACATGGCACTCCATCTCACGACCATGAGATCATGACCTGAGCCAAAATCAAGAGTCAGACATTTAACTGATGGAGTCACTCAGGCATCTCTATAGTATTCTTTAAATTCATTTCTTTTCTAATTGAATTATATATGGATATTTGCTTAAAGGTGTTAAAAATGCTCAAAGATATAATTATAAATACTTGGGAGCAGAATCACAAAATGACAAATATGTTGCTGATTAAAAGCATATTTTTAAACATTTTTAAATTATTTATGGTTTGGTACTAATTCTATATTTTGGATTAATAGAAAAATTGATCTGGTAAAAACATTTGACATTAACAGACATTTAAGAAAATACTTATTAGGTATTTTACAGTGAAATTTCACACAGTTCAAAAATGATTAATATGTATTCCCATTATTAATGTTTCAGGAAATTTCATCCCTGAAAAATAATTTGGTTAATCCTCTTTATATATATATANCCCATTATTAATGTTTCAGGAAATTTCATCCCTGAAAAATAATTTTCTTAATCCTCTTTATATATATATATATGTATATATATATACAATTTTTATGTGATCATTATAGTTAACAAAGTATCAAAAGATTGCATAGAAATATAATCACATCATCCCATAAAAATCATCTTGGTTCACACTTTTAGTTTTGCAACTTTTATGTAGTTAGCAGTTATATCTTTAAAATTTTATATCATCATATTTAAAATATTGCATTTGTGCTGAGCTTTATCTTATTATTTTTAAAAGAATTTGTGCATAAAATATACAATACTTTTTAGAGTAAAATTAGGGTTTTTTTTTCTTTGCCTTTCTGTAGTTCAAATGGTATGATGATAGTTTAAATTTTAATTATCAAATTAACTGTATAATTAATCAATTTTGAAAATCTCTCTAAAATATAGAATAAATAAACAGAAATTAAAAATTTAATGGGTGCTCTCTGCTGCATAAATTGAAGTGTGCAATGTCCACATGTCCTTCAACCTTGCTTGCATTGAGTCACAAAATAGTTTTTGGTGAAGGCATACTAAAAATGTCCAAGCATCACATTGCCATTAATTAAGTTTTTATGAATTGCCTGTCCTCTGCTTTCTCTGACTAAATTATACCATTTTATATAATAAAAATGCATAATTTTATTTCAGTAAACCATAAATATCAGTAACTATATTTAAGATGCATACTTAAAGGGGCGCCTGGGTGGCTTAGTCGGTTAAGCGTCCGACTTTCGCTTAGGTCATGATCTCGCGGTTCGTGGGTTCGAGCCCCGCATCGGGCTCTGTGCTGACTGCCAGCTCAGAGCCTGGAGCCTGTTTCAGTCTGTGACTCCCTCTCTCTCTGACTCTCCCCTGCTCACGCTGTCTCTCTCTCTCTCTCCTAGAAATAAATAAAACATTAAAAAAAAATTAAAAAAAAAGATGCATACTTAAAGAGATAAATTATACTATATTTTAAACATGACTAATTTGCCTTAAATAAGGTAATAGGAATCTATTCATGTTAATATAATTGGGAAAATTATATTATTTTTATTTCACAAGCTGGCTTTGATTACTTAGTATAAGTCTAGATCTAATCTTGATATAATCGTATCTTTAGAATTCATCTCTGTTTCACTATAACTAAGATTAAACGTTTAATTAATATGTAGTTTGAAATACTCTTCGTGAACCTCTTATAACAACCTTAAAAGAATATTTACCCCAATACTTTAGGTGACATTTTTGAAGATCAATATTTTTTGATAGTAATAATGAATCATTTTTGTGTTAATGTGACTTTTTTTTTGCTAATGTTAGCATTTGATTTATTAAAATGTAATGTTAAAAACTGACAGTGATCTGAGCATGTATGATTTTGAATTTGTAAACATTAAAATGTAAAATTTTCTCAAATATTCAAGTAAATTTTTATGTTATTCTACTGAAAATTTTTGAGAAAATAATATTTTGATAAATAACTTGGGTATCATTAGCTGGCTGGATCTGCTTATCTATCAGAATTTTGGGCTGAGGTTGTTAATCTGGAGCTGTAGACATTCATAGGCAGTATTCATAGAACCGAGACTTTTATATTGAGTCCTTTTGTTTGTTAATTTTATATATTTGCTGTTAATCAGGGATTTAAAATTATAGTCTAATTAATGGTGCTCGTGTTTTTGCAACCTGAGTCTTCTGAGGTTAAACTCTAACTAAATCTCACACATTCTCTTCAATTCCATGGCTTGCCTCATGCAAATATAGTTATGTAACTTTTTAATGAGCTGCTTATCCATTCATTGGATTAAACTAATATATTTATGACCTAATTCTACTTTGTTTTCATGGTGTTGCTACCTGGAAGAGTCATATTTCTCATAATTATGTAAATGGCATTCGATTTTGATTCTAGGTACATCTTTTAGATCCGTGAATATGTTTCTAACATCCTTCTAGTGACGTTTTCATGGAACTGGACCCATGTGTGTTCATTGGTTAATTAAAATTACACTAAGGTTGTAACTAACAGCCACAAAATCTCAGTGGTATATGACAACCAGACTTTAGCTGGAGTCTGGAGCCAGCTAATGGCTGACTGGTATTGACTGGACTCTACGGGGGAGGAGGGCAGACTGGTTATGATCATGGCTCTCACACCCCCACTGGGAGCAGTAAGTCTGCCTTGGTATGCACTTATTGCTGTAGCCAACATATAAGAGGGTAAAACCAATTGTATAAACACTTTTGAAGGCTCGGCCACATGGTGCCCACCAGCATTCCATTGGTGATTTTACTCACATTTTCTATTTTCTGAAACACTGCAAGTGATGATTTCATCATGTGTTTTCACCACTAAATAACACGTCACTATTTTTCCAGCTGCTTATGTTTTATCACCAGTTTTTCCAGCCTCTGCCTACAGTCTAGTCCTGAAGTTAAGTCTACATATTTTTCATTTTGGTTACTGTAGCATTCCCCCCTTTTAATTATCATTTTCTATGTCAGTTATCTTTTGCTGCAGAAAAGAAAACAAAACATACACACACACACACACACACACACACACTTCAGTGGCATAAAACAACTATTCTTTTTGCTCATATGGATACGAAAAAGGTGGGGTCAGCTGACCTTCAGTTCACCAGCTGGGCTGGGCTCAGATTCACTTTGTTTTTATTTGGGGACAGCAATTCCTGGGGGAAAACTCTTTTTACAGTGATGACTGAGGCAGAAGAGAGGATGCCCAACCACACAAATTCTTTTCAAACATCTGGGTCTGTCATATCTCCTAATATCCCATTGTCAAAGGCTAGATGCAAGGGTTGGGGAAAACAGTTCTGTCCTTGGGAGTAGAGAAAAGATTGAGAAAAGATGGAGCACTATTTACCACTAATCTAATGCACCACACAAATGAGGATTGTCCATCTGCAAAGGTCAATATATGCTAATTACAACCAGTAGTAAACAATTATTTTCAGTGACTCACTCTGATAGACATATGGGAATACAAAAAATTGATAATTGAGATATCAAAGGACCAGATTTCAATCCTGACTCTGTCGCTTGTTCTACAAATGGAGAAATTAATGTCAATTATTTTAAATAAAGATCCTAGTGAAATTGCTTCATTAAAACAAAATTGCAAATATTTAAAAAGGATTTTTATGTCCCCAGTAAATAATTGATTTCTGAAATTATTATGTAGACTCCTTGTCATTCTCTGTCATATCAAAGGATTCTTTACTCATGTATAGTCACACTATGAAGCTGCATAAAATCCATGTTAAAATTAGAAATACATGTAGATATCCTCCTATATAAGGAAATTATGTGAATGAGATAATGAGAGAAATGCATGAATAATATAAGAGAAGGCAGGCAGAAAGTCAAATATTTTGATATAAGCAAAGCCAAATTAAATATGTTTAACCTATTCTAATGCTAATTGACAGAACAAAAAATTGAATCAAGTTTTTTTCAATATTTGTAATTGTTAATAAACCAGAAAAGTTTTCCTGTGATTACAATGGTCATATACAAATATAAAAATAACAAAAATAGGAAATAGAAAATTGAATGTGTTCCTAAACTTGTTTTGAAATTGTAAGTCTATTTTGCTTTTAATTCTTTATTTAGGAAGCGCTCCTCTTTGGAAAGAGAAATAGAACGACTGGAGTCAGCATTGTCTGTATGGAAATGGAAATATGAAGAACTGAAAGGATCAGAAACAAAATGTCTGCAAGAGGTATGGAGACATACAGTGTAGAGGAAGAAATGAAACCGCCAATTTTCTGTTAAGATGAGTACACTAGTGGGCAGACAGCTCCTCAGATAAGAGGGAAGGTTTAAAAATTGAATTTCCTCCATGAGAGGGATATTTGAACTTATATGCCCATGTGAACTCAGTCAAACTCAGCCCATAAGAAATATTGTTCTAAACAGATGAACATATGGGAAAGAAAAAAAGAGAGGGGGAAGCAAAAACCATAAGAGACTCTTAACTATAGTGAAAACTGAGGGCTGATGGAGGGAGGAGGGTGGGGGATGGGCTAGATGGGGGATGGGTATTAAGGAGGGCACTTGTGATGAGCACTGGGTACTATATGTAACTAATGAATCACTAAATTTGACTCCTGGAACCAATATTATCCTATATGTTAACAAACTAGAATTTAAACAAAAATTTTGGGGGAAAAAGAAATCTTGTTCTAAATAACACATATTTTCAATATCAACATGACACAATTAACTATCCATTCCAGGCACATGTGAGGGGACTCTGCTAAAGAAGCCATTATATCACAGCACTTATAATAAACAATACTATCTTGTTCTTTTATGAAACAGCTTGAAGATATCAATTTATCTCAAGTGCATTTAGGTTCTTTTCCTATTGACTTCATAGTTATTCAGGATCAGCCGACTTGCCTTCGTACTTTGCCTTTGCATTTTCATCAATAAAATGCTGTCATAAACCTTTCCCATTTCAGTGATTTATTAATATGCATAGTTAAACTATATTAATTGTACATCTTCTGTGTACTAAAGCATTGTTCCAGGTAAGTGGGATAGAATAATGAGCAAAGAAAAGAAGGACAGTATAATAGCAAGCCAAATTCTTCAAATGAGTAAATATTTAGTAGGGTGTGTGTGTTTACATGCATATTAATAATAGTTATGTATTATGCATCATATATTATAACGTATACACACACACACCATATGTATGCTGAACAGGTGTCTTGAAGAAGCTATCTAAATCAATTATGTAATTGTGCCTTAATCAAAAGCACTGTTCCATCAGTTATTAAACAAAAGTGGTAAGCAATGTTTCTCTTTGTTGTAAACTCTGATATGAATGTTGCTTCAGATTTGTTTCTAGCAAGTGGTAAAGTTTAGAGTCATTAGCTTCAGCTAAAATTGCATGAGGAGCTTCAGCTAACAGTGGACGCCTGATTTCTGAGTCATATGCAGTCGTCCCGACCTCCACGGAGCATCGTCATGATGCCCTGGGTCCGAAACAGTCAGCTATGTTAACACAGTGGACCACTGAGATTTAAAGGAGGGAGAGCTTTTCATAGTACTATTAGGCAAATATTCCCTGCTTAAAAACCTTTATTAATAAAAGGTAATTTCAGTGAGAGCCTCAGTGCAGGGTAAGTGAAGCCATTAAAGCTAACAAGTTACATAAAATTTTCCTCTTCTGGGGCACCTGGGTGGCTCAGTTGGTTAAGCGTCCAACTTCGGCTCAGGTCATGATCTCAGGGTTGGTGAGTTCAAGGCCGGTGTCGGGCTCTGTGCTGACAGCTAGCTCAGAGCCTGGAGCCTGTTTCCGATTCTGTATCTCCCTCTCTCTCTGACCCTCCCCTGCTCACGCTGTCTCCCTCTCTCTCTCTCTCTCTCTCTTTCTCTCTCTCTCTCTCAGAAATAAATATAAAATATTAAAAAAAAATTTCACTCTCCTTCATAGATCCATGTTAGAATGTCCAAGTGACTTTGTTTCGGGCTCAAACTTTAGATACATGAACAGTGTATGTGTGTGTATATACACATGCTTTTTTATATGGATTCATAGTATTTATCTTCAGATACCTCACTGAACATAATGTCTTGAGGTATGAACATTGACAGTAAATTAATGTTATGCAGGAAAAATAGTCCGCAACACAAAAATCATGTTATGTTTAGAGTGTATATGTATCTGCCTTTTATAATATAATGGGTTCTAAATTTGATTGAGAAGACTAATATTGAAGATAGAATTGGTTCTAAATTTAATTTTAAAAGAAACATGCGTTAACTATCTCTTGCCACTAGTGGGTGATGCAGACTTGATAACGTTAGTTTCCTAATGCTTTTTATTCACATAATTTAACATGTATGTGCAATGTTTGTGAGAGAAAGTCATGGTTTTGAGTTGGTTTACAAAGTGGTATGTATATTTTAAACTGTTTAATGTTTTATCATCAAAGGTGATATTTTTTACATTAAGTCGGACCATGTCTGCTTTAAATTAACAAAACTTTATGGATGAGAAAAAATAAAACCAGTGTTGCAATTTACAGTGTAAAATGGGTCTACATTTTCATACCCATGCAGAAATATATATTAGTCCATATGTGATCCTTTTACTAGATAAAATTATAGGGTTTTGGAACAGAGGAAACCTCAAGATTGTTGTGAGAAGCTTGCTCAACTATTTGAACTTTGAGTGTGTGCTTCAGTTCAATGAACTACAAATTTGAACACTGAATGGAAGTAACAATGAATACAAAAAGAGTTTTACTTTAGATGATGGAGAGTTAATTTAAACAGAAATAAAGGAAAAAACATTGTTTGAATTATTTATATGAGATTATATTTTAAAATGCCTCTTTCCACTCCCTAAAAAGGAATTTGTGATATTCTTAAAGCCTTTTTGAAAAGATATTGTATGCACGTAAGTTGAAATTATTTTATAAAATATTGTGGAATACTTAAAAATATTTAAAAACTGAATAAATAAAAGCAATTTGTCACATGTAATTTTTATGTACCCTTTGTTTAACTGTTTTATAATAGATCATAACAGAAGAAGAATTTGACAGCAAATTTGGAAATGGCATTGTAGAGTAATTATAAGTGTAAAATATTCAATGTTTCTATACAGTTGATTGACAATCAGGAATCATGCCATGATGCATCTGTTGGAACCTCATATGAATTCTCTTTTCTTACTGCCTCTCAAAAATGATGATAAATGACTTTCACTTTCATGGTACCTCTTCATCTATAAAAAATTCTCAATATGAGTATAATTCTGTTTTACATGCCCAAAACTTAACAAGCAAATACATATGTGGCCAAGAACTGCTGATGGAAAGATTAGCAATTTTTAGAGTTGGAAACAGATGTGCTTAATAGACCAGGTTTTAAAAAATGTATTTTAAAAACTGGCATCTTTAGAGAGAAACCATTCTTAAGTCACTGACATTTAGAGAAGAGTAAATATAAGAATTTAATTGTAAAATCTATTAAGTATTTAAAATGCAACCAAAACAATGAGTAGTAGAGATGATTATATTCTAATTGCTATTCCTGTACTGAATTTAATACTTAATTCAGCTTTTCCTTTGCAGGTCTGTAAGTATTGATTTGAAATGACATTATGAATTACAGGTTTTCTGAGATGATCATGTTCATGAAATTTCATGATCTGGAGAATCAAATATTCATGGAAGTAATATTGATTATAAATAGTTATGGCATCTTTGCTTTAACATTAAATGACTCTGTTTCTTTCCATAATGGAAGATATATTTTACTGTATGTGGAAAATACTAATAACATTTAAAAATTGATCTCAAACTGGGGCTCCTGGGTGGCTTAGTCGGTTAAGCGTCCGACTTTCGCTTAGGTCATGATCTCGCGGTTCGTGGGTTCGAGCCCTGCGCCGGGCTCTGTGCTGACGGCCAGCTCAGAGCCTGGAGCCTGTTTCAGTCTGTGACCGCCTCTCTCTCTGACCCTCCCCTGCTCATGCTGTCTCTCTCTCTCTCCTAGAAATAAACAAAACATTAAAAAAATTTGATCTCAAACTGAAAAAAATGAAATGTCGTCTGGCTTTGAAAATTTTATGCTCTTACCGGTATCTTTTTAAGGATTTTATTGAGAAATTTTCTTTCTTTTTGTGATAATAATGATGTTTCAAGTAGTTTATAATTTGTAGTTTTCTTTTATAAATATTTACATTAGATATTTATAGAGACAGGCTTCATGGGGAGTCTTTATGGCAGTAAGAGCTGACAGTAATGTCTTATCTCAAAAACCTCAAAATACCTTTCTGATTTGGGGAAAATTGAAGGTTAGAATTAGAATCATATGTAGCTAAAATTCTACGCTAATACCTTCAATTTCTTTCCAAAATTCATTTTTAAAATTCTTCTTTCTTTTTATTTATTTTTTAATTGAAGTTTGATTGAAGATACCCTCACTTTTTGAAAGATTACATCAATGGACACTTCAGTTGTTTCCAGATCTTGGCTATTGTAGATAATGCTGCAGTAGATGTGAGAGTGTATATATTTTTGCTAATTAGTAATCTCTATTTTGGGGGCAAATGCCCAGTAGTATAATTATTGTATCATATGGTATTTTTATTTTTAATATGGGGCGGGACCTCCATATTTTTCACAGTGGCTGTACCAAATTGTATTCCCACCAACAATGCACCCGGTTCCCTTTTCTCTGCATCCTTGCCAACACTTGTTATTTCTTGTGTTAATTTCTGCCGTTCTGACAGGTGTGAGCTGATATCTCATTGTGATTATGATTTGCATTTCCCTGATGAGGAGTGATGTTGTGCCTGTTGGCCATCTATATGTCTTCTTTGGAAAAATGTCTCTTCATGTCTTCTGCCCATTTTTAATTGGATTATTTATTTTTGGGGTGTTGAGTTGTGTAAGTTCTTTATACATTTTGGATACTAATTCTTTTTAAAATTTTTTTATAGTTGATTTATTTTTGAGATAGAGAGAGACAGAGCACGAGTGGGGGAGGGGCAGAGAGAGAGGGAGATACAGAATCCAAAACAGACTCCAGGCTCTGAGCTGTCAGCAAAGAGCCCGACACGGGGCTTGAACCCACAAACTGTGAGATCATGACCTGACCTGAAGTCGGACACTCAACCAACTGAGCCACCCAGGCGCCCCTTGGAGACTAATTCTTTATTGGATATGTCATGTGCAAATATCTTCTCCCATTCAGGACATTATCTTTTAGTTTTGTTGATTATTTCCTTTGCTGTGCAGAAGCTTTTTATTTTGATGTATGTCCAAAGGTTTATTTATGTTTTTGTTTCCTTTGCCGATATGGGAGCTATTCTATATACATAAGGAAAGGGTCCTTGAAGATATTTATTTGAAATAGGTGGAGTATTAGTACAGTTCTGAGTTCAAAACTTATTTTAAAACTGTCTCGGGGCGCCTGGGTGGCTTAGTCAGTTAAGCATCCGATTTTCGCTTAGGTCATGATCTCATGGTTTGTGGGTTCGAGCCCCGTGTCAGGCTCTGTGCTGACTGCCACTCAGAGCCTGGAGCCTGTTTCAGATTCTGTGTCTCCCTCTCTCTCTGATCCTCCGCTGCTCACGCTGTCTCTCTCTCTCTCCTAGAAATAAATAAAACATTAAAAACAAAAAAAACAAAAAAACAAAAAACACCTGTCTCATTTTGCTATTTTTATGGCTGAAAGAAGTTAGCCCATAGAAATGACCAAAATTATGAACGTATCTTACCAGCTCTAACCTCACACTGGAGCTCCCACCATTGCTTCCATCTCTGCTACTGCCCCCGTCATAACCATCAGATCTCCTACTTTGCCCCCTCCTTCCAGGTCTCTTACCCATCACTGTTGATCTTGTCAGTTTTCCATCTAGTTGCCAGAGTGATATTTCTAAAAACATAACCTGGACCATATTATACCTTTGCTTCTAACACTTACGTGACTTCCCTTTTACTTTGAGTATGGCTGCTTTCCAAGTAATTGGAAGTCTAAGGAAATCTAAACCCACCTGGTTAAACCACCAGATGTCTAAAGTTCAACAGATGCTCCAGAACGATACCACTCTTTTCTACCCTCACTGCTCTAACAAGCAGTGCCCCAAATTTCGGTAGATAGGACCCATTAGATGATACTTTTTGACTCACATACATTTTCTACATGTGGTTGGAAGTCAGCCTTCTCCTTCTATACAGCAACTCTGTCCCCTGGGCTTTTAGTGGTCATGCAGCTGAAAACTCCGCACCTGACCAAGATTAGAAAAACGAGAGAATGGGGATCATATGGGGATGCTTTGTGCTTCAGGCTTGGGAGTGTTGAACCTTATTTCCACTTATCACCCACAAGCAAGTACTCATTTGCACAGTGACACCTTATTGTAAGTAATGTCGGGAAATGTATTTAAGCTATATGCTTAAAAAGAAAAAAAATGAATTTTAAACCATCTAACTAGTTTCAGTTGCAGGAATCAATGATACCTAATTAGTAAGAATTGCTTATTAATATGTTATCTTATTAGTAAGTCTATCAATTAGTATATTCCTTAATTGAGGAAAGTGAGCTTCCTGATCCTAAAATCCATATTAAAGAGCTTGTTTTACATCTCTACAGGTGGACTGGACAGGTGAAAGCTGTTTTTCCCATGAAACCCTTTCACTCTTCATCCTTTGTGCTTGAGAAAGATTGTACAGGGTGTGCTTCTTGCAGATTCCTCTTACCCAAAGAACAGGAGAAGAAGGAACAGACGTACAGATGCCCAATTTCCCCTTTAAATTCACCAGTGAGATAACTCCTCTTCCTGACAAGGAAAGAGTAACTGATGGAGGGGTACTTGGAGTTATGGGCAAATAGCTGGCCATCCACAGTGATGGATGCTTTGAGGAGAGAAAGGCTACTTTGTTCTTTGCAAAACGTAAATTAGCTTATCAGGTCAAAGAGTGAGGCTGATAAAATACCATTTTAGAATTCTGTAAATGTATAAAACTATGAGGCAGATGGGACATCATTTTGCTGATAGAAGTGCCTTCAAGACCTTTTTAAACAAACCTAATTAAGAATAATATAAGCACTAAATTACATAAGTCAGAATTAATTGAACTACTAGTGGATAATTTACAGACATTGCCAAGGTAACCGTCAGAACACTGTGGTGACTTATTTCATTTGAAGGCTATTATAAGAATTATGAATGAAAATTAGGCTATTCAAAACCTACCTTGCTTGTGGGTATAAAGATATAGTAGGTATAGATATATCTGCAGGTATAAAGAAAAAGACAGGTTGACACCAGATGTTTCAACATCTATTTAAGTTAAGCAATACTATTTTTTAAATATTTATTTTTGAGAGAGACAGAGTACAAGCAGAGGAGGGGCAAAAAGAGAGACAGAATCTGAAGCAGGCTCCAGGCTCTGAGCTGTCAGCACAGAGCCCAACGTGGGGCTCGAACTCATGGGCCTACGAGATCATGACCAGAGCCGTAGTTGGACCCTTAACTGACTGAGCCACCCCGGCACCCTGGAAGCCATTTTAAAGATGAAAACATAACACAAAGGTTATATTTAATTAATTTATAGAAATTGAATAGTTTGAGAATAATGATAAAAGTGGGTCAAAAAGATAAAATAAGTTCTCCGAGTTACACAGTTTCCACCGAGTAGGACAGTTGGTCTATGAAACATCTTTATATTATGCCCCAGATGACAAGGCACTTTCCAGCAATGCATGCTTCATAAGTCCAATAATTCTTGTTTTACCTTTTCCTGTAAGCAATTTCTATACAGAGGTATTCAGTTAAGACCGTTCTGGAAATAAGAATCCTCCTTTAAGTGAAGAGCATTCGTAGTCTTACTTTTAGGAACAGTTTTCATGTTGAAAAGGAGACTGGACAAAGGCACCTGCCATCTTGTCTCTCCCCCAAGTGTATGCCCATGTCACCCTGCAAGTATGGACACCAGAGGCATTTGACTGTATACGACTGTGTGAAAAACCCAAGCCAAAACAGGAATATAGAGTATAGCATTTAAATAATTCTGTATGATATACAAATTCTGGAATGATAAATTTTAAATTTTCCATTCTTTTCATATGCATTACATATCATTTTTTAACTTATAAACATGCTTTTTAAATTTTTTTCAAATATATAATTTAAACATAAAGATTCTAGAGTTAGAAGTTTATGATTTTGAGGGTTTGGAGGTAGCCTATGTTTAGGAATTCAAGTATTTCTAATGATTTTTTTAGTTTTATTGGGGTATAATTGATATGCAAAATACACACATTTAATGTATATATTTTGATGAGTTTGGGCATATGTGTGCATCTGTGATACCATCACCAAAACCAAGGTACTAAACATATCCATCATCTCCTGAAATGTTCTTATATGCTATGAGTCTGTACATATGTGTGCTGTGGTAAGAACACTTAACATGAGATCTGTCCTCTTAATATATTTTGTTTTATTCAATGCCTATTTATTTTTGAGAGAGAGAGAGAGAGGAAAGAGAAAGAGAGAGAGCATAAACAGCACAGAACCTGATGCGGGGCTCAAACCCACAAACCACAAGATCATGACTTGAGCTGAAGTCAGACACTTAACCAACTGGTGCCACATACCCTTAATATACTTTTAAGTGCCTGACACCATATTGTTAACTCTAAGTACTAGGCTGCACAACAGATCTCTAGGACTTATTCTTGCATGACTGAAATTTTACAACCATTTAAAAATAATTCTCCCTTTCCCTTTCCCTCTTAGCCCCTGGAAACTACCATTTTATTTTTCGTTCCTATGAGTTTGACTATTTTAGATACCTCATGTAAGTGGAATCATGCAGTATTTGTCTTTCTGTTACTGACTTATTTCACTTAGCATGGTTTCCTGTAGGCTCATCCTTGTTGCAAATGGCAGGATTTCCTTCCTTTTAAGGCTAGATGATATTCCACTGTTTGTATGTACCAGATATTCTTTATTCATTTATCTGTAAGTAGATATTTAATTGTTTCTGTATCTTGGCTATTGTAAATAATGCTGCAATGAACATGAGGATGCAAATATCTCTTTGAGAAATTTATTTTGGATATATACACTTAATTGGGACTGCTGGATCACATGATAGTAGTTTTAATTTTTTTATGTTTATTTATTTTCAGAAAGGGTGCATGTGGGGGAGGGTCAGAGAGAGGGAGAGAGGAAACCCACGCAGGCCCTACACTGTCAGTGCAAAGCCTAATGCGAGGCTCAAACTCGCGGACTCTGAGATCATGACCTGAGCTGAAATCAAGAGTCAGATGCTTAGCTGAATGAGCCACACAGGTGCCCCAGTATTTTTAATATTTTGAGGAACTTCTGTATTATTTCCCACAGTGGAAATTTCCCATATGCCTTCTGCCCCGACACATACCAGCCTTCTGCGTCATCAACATCACTCACCAGAGCATTTTTTACCAAGGATGAGCATTGATAATCACCCAAAGTCCATCTTTTACCTTAGGGTTTACTCATAGTGTTGTACATTGTGTGGGTTTATGCAATTATATAATAATATGTATCCAACATTACAGTATCACATAGAGTATTTTTTTTTAAATTTTAAATGTTTAGTTTTGAGAGAGTCAGAGAAAAGAACGTGAATTGGGGAGGGGCAGAGAGAGAGGGATACACAGAATCCGAAGCAGCCTCCAGGCTCTGAGCTGTCAGCACAGAGCCCAATACGGGGCTCAAACTCACAAACTGCAAGATCATGAGCTGAGCAGAAGTTGGAAACTTATCCAAGCCACCCAGGTGCCCCAGTATCAGTAGATTTTATGTGAGTTGAGAAATCACAGAGACAGAAGGCTCCTTTAGCTGGTATTTTCACAGGAATCCGATGGGAGGACTGGAAAGGACTGACTACTCTTGGATGGATTTTAGAATGTGTCATTGACACATGAGGCAATTTCTCTTTGTTTTACAGGTCTGAAGTTGTGATCAAAGACAATGGATGATATAAGATATTCACATTAAAACTTTGAATGTAGGTGAAATGAGGTGCCAGTGGAATCTCATGAGGGTTCTCCCATGGATAATCCAAACCTTATAAAAAATAGTAGATAGTCCTTTTAGTAGTTGTACTGAATTAGCATAATCCATAGGATTCATATGAAAAGAATTTTTAAATATTTGTGTGTGTGTGTGTGTGTGTGTGTGTGTGTGTGAGTGTTATAATCTCCAAGTCTGTTTGGACATTTTGATTTAATTAGTTAGGGGTGCTTAGCACATATTTGTGCTTTGAGAAGCTCATTATTCTGAGATGCACCCCAAATTGAGATCTGCTGCTATAAAGCATCAGATCTCAGAGCAGAGCTGGAGAGACCATTGAGATCCTCAACACCAATTGTGATCCTTCATTTTATATTATGGATCAACTTTACTCAGCCAGTGTGTGCCCAGATATTAGTCAGACATTATTTTGGGTGTGTCTTCAAGGGTGTTTCTGGATGAGACTAACTTTGAATCAGTAGCAGGTTGCCTTTCCTAATGTGGGTGGCTCTCGTCTAATCAGCTGAAGGCCTGAATTGGACAAAAGGGATGACTCTCTGGCAACTAAGAAGGAATTCCTCCTGCCTGCCTGTCTTCTCACTGGGACATTGGGTTTTCTCTTGCTTTCAGACTTGACCTGAAACATCAGCTCTTCCTGGGTCTCAAGCCCATTGGACTCAGACTGGAACTCTACCTTCAGCTCTTCTGGTTCTCGGGTCTTTAACTTGGGCTGGAACTTTCACCACTGGCCCTCCTGGGTCCCTAGCTTGCCAACTGTAGATATTGGGAATTGCAGCCTCCATAAATCATGTGAGCCAACTCCTGAGAAGTATCTTTATGGAAAATAAAAATACAATTGAAAAATATATGGAGAGATTATAATGCAATATAAGATAAAATAATAAAATAAAAAACTTAAATATATAGAAAGATTATAATGTAATATAAGATTACATAAGAATGTAATATATAGAAAGATTTTATATATATATATTTAGATGGAGAGAGAGAGAGAGAACACACATGAGATCTTCTATTTGTCTGTTTCTCTGAAGAACCCTGACCAGTACACCAATCTTACTGAAAAACCAAAAGCTTACCTAGATCTACTCACTACAAGTCCTGGTTTCTTTCTGTCCGATGGTATGTTTTCCTTTATTGCCAGCCGTATTATTGGCACTTTCAGAACAACGGGAACTTTCTAGTTAGCAACATAATTGGTGAAATAGAATGTATACTTTACTTATTTTTCATATTGACTAGTAGATTGACTTAATAATTTCTTTGCATATTATAGGAAATATTGTGCTAAAAGAGAGACGCTTGTTACATGGTGCTTTAGTTTTTTGAACTACCCTACCCTACTTCCAGTTCGACAAAGGAGAAGGAGAACATTTCCTTCTCTGCCAAGACCGCTGTGCAGACAAGCTGAAGAAGTCTCAGCTTCATGTCTCTGACATGGGCCCCTTCTAGGACTCACCAACTGTCCTAGCCAGATGTAAATATGACCACATATTTTTGTGGTATTTGCAAAAACAAGATAATTGAGACACACTTCTTTAAAACTCTGCCTCTTCTCACTCTGAATTTGCCCCCAACACTCTTGTTCTCCTGTCTGTTAAACACAAAGTAGCTGTGGAAATCTTTGGGATCTTGCCAAAGTGAAATTAAATTGAGGATACGTACAGTTTGGATATAGAAGAATATGTTTTGGGATGCGTTTGTTACGTATACCTAATCAATATGCAAGTTCTCTCACAAGCATACTTGGTACCTTTAAATGAAAATCACATGAAAGATCATTTTTATGATACCTATATTTGTAGGGTACAAGTTTCAAAACGTTGTGCTGTGATCTTATTTTATCCAAATTTCATTCACACACACACAAAAAAAGCAATCAACTATTCTGGAAGAAAGACTAAACCCTGTCTGTTAAAAATGATATTATACAGTCACTTTCAAACTGAAAGCTGATGAAAGTGTATACAGTCAAAAGTCAAGGAAAAATTTTTAGTTGTTATTTAGTAGTTATTGCTAGAACTTTATATTATTTTTTTAGGATTTTGTGGTATATTATAATAGGTGTCAGCTTTCCAAAATTTGTGAATGTTGTATCTTCACCTAAATATTTACTTTCATTCCTAATTTTGTCTTGTTCCCAAATTGTAAAAAATCAGCTTCCATAAAACATGAACGTGAGTCCTCCTCCTTTCTCTTTGCTGAGCCTCCCAGACTCCGCCAGATGGCTTTCTTCTGCATTGTGAAGTTTCCTGGTGTCCACATGGTTACTTTATGACTTATTACAACTGCCGATTTGCTTTTGAAGTCCTCATCTAGACAGCAGTCCCCTTTGGGGCGGACACCTGGGGGCTCTTCCACCACCTGGGCCTGACTCAGTCTGAAGTGGCCAGTAGACATTTGCAGACAGACTTAATGAAGGTGGATCAATGTTTCAGGGCAAGGGAAGGAAAGTTGCTCGAGGATTCCAGCTCCTTGCTCTTGACCTATTTTCCATCAGTCTGGCTCCCCGCTCCCACTATATAGATGGATTTGCTGATTCTACAAATCACATTGTTTGCACAGAAAGACACACAATCCCAAAGAAGGAAAGTGGATTGTCAGCTGTTTGATCCTGGGAAGGTCTTACACAGGTCAGGCTTCCATCTCCAAAGATTTCAAAAATGCCTTATGTTAAGGGAGAGGAGGGATGCATTAACAAACTTCAGGTCACCAAATTAGTGAAATTATAAATGATAAAATTAGTGAAATATAAGAAGGAGTGTGTACTGGAGTAACTGATTTACATTAAAAGTAAACAGCATTATATGCATTTAATTAAACTTAAATCATAAGTTTATGTACCACTTTATTATTGACAGAGAGAGAGAGAGAGTGTGTGTGTTTGGGAAGTATCAAATTCACCTTGAACCACAATCTCAATGTTAAATAATGAAATATGCACAGAAGTGAGTGGGTAGGCTTTTTAATTCTTTCTCGGATAGGGGCGCCAATGAAGCAAATTAAGAGGTGAAGGCTCATTTTGAACTGCAGGTAGTTTCATTAAGAATGCTCCTAACAGAAGCTCTTTAAGACTTAAAGGCATGATTGCTGTAATTCTTCGGGTGAAATAATCTTTGCTCTTTACATATTTTTAACAACTTCGTTGAGATAAGAGTCACCAACTGTACAATTCATCCATTCAGAGAGTACAGTTTGGTGGCTAATGTATTTACAGCACTGGGCAACCTTCACCACGATCAATTTTAAAACATTTCATCCGTCCCGAAAGAAACCACATATCCATTAGCAGTTCTCCCTAAGCACCAGAGCTTAGCCAAATACAATCGAATACTAGAGATTTGCCAATTCTGGACATTTCCTATAAATGAGAATTTGATTGGTTTCTTCCACTTTGTGTTAGTTTTTGAATACAGTTTCTGTAATTTGCTATCTTAGCCACTATTCCTGCCACAACTCAATAAAGAAACATTATGCTGATCTCTTTTTTTAATGGAAGCCTCATTTAGAAAAAAAATATATATATTAGGAGGTGTAATTTTCTATTCTGCAGAAGAAAAATATTAATATTGAGCTGTTTCATACCTGTCTGAAGCAAGAGCTAAACATTTAAAAATATTATTTTCCTTAAATGAAAACTTTGCTCTTGACAGATGTAAAGCCTACCATTTCATGTTTAATAGAAAAAGACTAACTCAGAAAACAAAGAAGAAAATTTCAGTTTCTAAGGCTTCACAGAAATGTAAGATCTTCTTTCACTATTACCAAAGTTGGCACGAATTTTTTTCTTGGTGAAGTTAAATCACATCTTTTAACTCCAATAGAATATATTCAAACATGAGTATTTGATTTTTTTCTTTTTAGTTTGTTACTGTAGTAATTATATGTTGCTTCAGGCAATATTTAATTAAGAATTAAGCCAGGCTAATCCTTTACAAAGAACATTTACCTAAAAGTAAAAATCTAAATTACTTTTTCCCCAAAAAACTTTGATATTCTATAATTTCATGAGTTTGTAGGATTTTTTTGGGGGGTGGGGGGGCTNAGGGCTCGCTTGCTGTGCCTCTTGTATGATCTCTCTCTCTCTGGTGTGTGTGTGTGTGTGTCTGAGAGAGAGAGAGAGAGAGAGAGACCTTAAAGAACAATATCCTGTGAAGCCTAAACTTGATAGCTAAAATGGTATCACATTCCAAAATATATCTTGAAGACTCTTCTGTTTATGGATAGGAAGACTCAATTCTTTCCAAGACATCTGTTCTTTCCAATTTGATCTATAGATTCAGTGCAATCTTAATCAAAATCCCAGCAAGTTATTTTGTGGATATTGATGCACTGACACTAAACTATACAGAGCAGCCAAGGACTCAGAATAGCCAACACAATATGGAAAGACAAGAATAAGGTAACAGGCTGACATTACCTGACTTCAAGACATACCATAAAACTATAATATTCAAGAGAGTGTGGTATTGGTGAAAAAAACAGATCAATGGAACAGAATAGAAACCCAGAAATAGGCCCACATAAATATAGTCAATTGATCTATGACAAAGGAGCATAGGCAATACAGTAGATAAAAGATAGTCTTTTTACCAAATTATGCTGGAATAATTGAGCATTCGTGTGCCAAAAAGAAATCTAAACATAGACCTTACACACTTTGTGGAATAATATATCATGGACCTAAATGTAAAACACAAACTACCAAGCTCCTGGAAGATAACATAGGAGAAAACCCAGTTGACCTTGGACGTGGTGATGCCACTTTTTGATACAGAGTTAAAAGCACAATCCATGAGTGAAATCGTTGGTAAGCTGGATTCATTAAAATCAAAAAACTTCTCTCTGCAAAGACAATGTCAGGAGAATGAGAGGACAAGCCACAGGCTAGGAGAAAATATTCTCAGAAGACACATCTGGAAAAGAACTATGATCCAAAATATATAAAGAACTCTTAAAAGTCAACGATAAGAAACACAAGCAACCTGATTAAAAATGGACCAACGACTTAATACACGTCACTAAGGAAGACACCCAGTTGACAAATAAACATGTAGAAAGATGCTCCGCATCTTCTGTCATAAGGAAAATGAAAATGAGAACACTGAGATACTAGTGCACATCTATTAGAAGGGCCCCAGTCCAGGACGCTGACAACACCAAATGCAGGCACACACAGAACAAGAACTCGCACGCAGAACGGTTTGGCCCCTTTGGAAGGCTGCATGGTCAGCGTAGTTTCTGGTGCTATATGGTATACTCAACACTTGCTACCAGAACAGAGGTTTAGTATTTTCACAACAGCAACAACAAAATGATAATTATGTGAGTTGAGGGATATATTAACTACTTCATTGTGGTAAACATTTCACAGTGTAGAAGAGTGTCAAATCAGCACATTGTACACCTTAAACTTACACTGGGCTGCATGTCTCACATGTCTAAATAAGCTGAAAATATTTTCTTTTAAAAGGACTTTAAAGCGCATTTGATAGTTACAAATAATGGGGGGGGGAGACTTTTCTTCATTACTGTCGTTGAGCAATTTGATTTTTTTTATGTGTTGATATGATCTTTATATATCTTTGTGCTGGAGTCTGTGGAATTTCTTGAATATGTCTATGCTTTTTATTAAATTTGGAAAATTTTCATCATTATTTTTCTAAGTATCTGTCCCCACCTCTTTCTCAGGAACTCCAATTACAAGTACATCAAGCCACTTGAAGTTGTCCTGGAGCTTGGTAATTAGCACTCATTGTAGTCCTGCGGTGAGCTAATGGAAGTGTACTGGATTGCTCTGAGAGAGGAAGTTTGGTTAGTGGGCTATATCCAGGTCCTTGATCATTCCTGTGTTTCCAGATGGCTGTCTTTATGATTAGGTTATCCATGTTTGCTGAATGGCATGGTGGAAGTTAAGCTTCTACCCTCCTATAAAGACTGGGCAATAAAGAGTGCTATCTCCTTTGTGATTACATTTCAAAGAGATGGTTCACACATCCTAGAGAAAGACATCCCTGCATTATAATTATAAAGCTGGCAAAAAAAAAAAAAAAAGGCTGGGAGATTTATCCCACAAAGAATTAGAGAAAGAATTTAGAATTACAGAATGTTGTTTTCAAAAGAAACACTTAGAAAATGAAAGTAAAGAGTGTGTAGTCATAAATAAATGTGTCTACAGTTTAAATTAAGCTGAGGGGAGCATTAAAGTCCTCTTGGTCACTTTTAATTCTTTCATCTTTATTATTTCTGGGCACGTTGTTTTAATTGATTGACTTTCCTCCTCTTTATGCGTCATGAATACCTATTTGTATGACATGTAATTTTTGACTGGACTCTTGTCATGAGGAATTTTACCTCATTGGGTGGGTGCTAAATATTTTCATATTAAAAAAAAATATTTTTGAGCTTTGTTCTGTGACGAGGTTCCATTCCTTGCAGACATTTTGGTCTTTTTAAGTGCATTTGAATATATAGAGGTTTTTTTCTTTATTCAACTTTTTCCTTTTTTTCTTCTTTATATTAGAAAAAAAAAAACAGTAGGTAATTATCCTGTAGGGTTCTATTCTGGATTTTATAGATTGGATTTATACATTGTATGGTTAAATGTTATTATGTCCACTGTATTTCCTATTAAATGTTAGTTGGAGCAAGAGGTGTGATTTGATTCAGTTTCAAGACTCTCTCCTCGATAATGTGTTCCTCCATTAGGAAGCACATGGTCTTTGTTTCTTTGTGGTGCTGATAGACTGACGCTCACTGCATTAATTAGGAATTCCAAAACTGTGATATTCTAATGATAGCATTTCTGCTCAAGTTATTATTTGCAACATTTAAATGAAAGAACTTCCTCTCATACAATATTTTGTTCATTTAGGGGCACGTGTGTGGCTCAGTCAGTTGAGTGTCTGACCTGGGCTCAGGTCTTGATCTCGCAGTTTGTGAGTTCGAGCTCCACATGGTGCTCTGCTGATGGCTGATGGCTCAGAGCCTGGAGCCTGCTTCAGAGTCTGTGTCTCCCTCTAGCTCTGCCCTCCCCTACTCATTTTCTATCTCTTTCTCAAAACTATTTTTTTAATTTTAATTAGGTTTTAGTACTATTATACATTTATGAATTTAAACTTATTAGATGTTTTAATAGTGTATTGTACTTATTATTCTTAATGATATTCAAAAGGTACCATAGTTAGAGAGCAAAACATTTTTATATTGGCAACTGAGAACATTTGAAGCAATCCTAGTAATCTTTAAAGTTTACTTATTCTGTAGTGTGACTAGATATATTCTCAGTGGTATGATTCTTCTTCAAAGAGTCCTGGGTTCTTATAATGAGAAATATCCTAAGACCTCAATCTGTACACAGATAAGTACATCGGTGCAGGGATGGTCACTATTTCAGGCCATTTTAGTAGGGAAAAAAATGGAAAACTAAGTGCTATGTTAAATCCTTGTCACTCTGCTCTGTCACAGTCTCTGATATCCTTTGTAATCTTTATCTTGGGTTTAGTATTTTTTGCACCTTATTTTTTTTTTACCTTATCTCTTAAGACATTATCTGTTGCATTTATCTGTTCTTATGTTGCTTATAGTTTATTCCGAAATGTTTTTTTTCATTTATTTCTAATTCTTTCCTAGTATTATAACATTTCTCTGTTTATCTAATTCTTGGTTGTGTTGCTGTTTCATATTATATATAATTTTATTATTTCTGTTTAGGTCGCAGTGAAAAATGTGATTACTGCTTTCTTTTTCTCTAGCGGGCATGTATTTTTAGAATGTTCTCATCTGCACCATACTTACATTGTCTGTAAGGACATTATTTTGTTCTTCATTCTTTTGTCCTTTTAATAACATCACACATGATTCAACTATGACCCTTTTCTGTTACTCACTCTTACATAGATTTAGGCTTTTTGTACTTACAATAGAAGGAGAGTAGACCAAGAAATGTTTCTAGCTTCATCTAGAGCTCACTACACAGTATTTGTAACGTGCCCTAAGTTATGACTTAGTCTGTCCTTTCCATAATCCCCTGACTCTGTTCCCTAACTGATTTATCTGGATCATTCTCCCTTTATTGCCACCATTCCTTTTAGTTTGGATTCTATTCTCAGCACTTCCTACTTTAGTGTGGAATGTGTTTTTAAAGGAATTTTTGTCTTTTTTTGTTTTTGCTTTTATTTTCAATATAAAATAAGTAGAATATAGATTGTTGTACTTCTTTGGACTTTACTCTGGGCCTCTTGATGTTTTATTTATTTCTAGGAGAGAGAGAGACAGCGTGAGCAGGGGAGGGTCAGAGAGAGAGGGAGTCACAGACTCTGAAACAGGCTCCAGGCTCTGAGCTGGCAGTCAGCACAGAGCCCGACGTGGGGCTCGAACCCATGAACCGCGAGATCATGACCTAAGCGAAAGTCGGACGCTTAACCGACTAAGCCACCCAGGCGCCCCATAGGCCCAGACGCTTAACCGACTAAGCCACCCAGAGGCCCCACTCTGGGCCTCTTGAATCCACTCACCAATTAGAATGTGTAACACTCCCCTAGTTTCATCTACTATGTTCACATTGACCTGGCATACTTGCAGGGAATGTCAGTTGTCAACTTGGGGGTTCTCATGTTCTCGGGGCACGTTGCTTCCATTTAGTTTTCTCAAAGAGGTGCTGATATTCTGCCGTTCTTGAAGCTGAGTAGATTGTCCTAGGGTTTTCAGGGAATATATGTCACCTAATTTTGCTGTGGAATTCCATAGGTTTTTGATTTTGTTATTGTCATTGCTCTGCCTTTTCATGGAGAGATTTGGAGACACTGAGTCACCACCACACACTGCCATGTTGCTACAGTTCCCCATGGGAATAGTTATATGGATTTCACATCCAGATTCTCAGCTTTCATATATGGTCTTCAAAAAACCATCTTCCTAAAGAAGTACTTTTCAAGCCATTTCTCTTTTCCCACATTACTCTCCACCCATTTCTCAAATGAGAATCATGCTTAGTTCCCAGTCCAAGTGTTATTTTAGAACATTTTGTCAGGGTGGGAAAAACTCAGGAGTACCAAACATAGATACTTTGAAAAAGATATTTTGAAAAATTGATGTTGAGAAACTAACTAAACAATAGATCATGAAATATTTGGCATTTCAGATGGCTTGTATTTTTCTTTTTCATAAAAATGTTTGAATCAGCCCTAATAGATTGGTCAGTTTATAGATAATAAAAAATCATTTTGATATAAGATCAAAAGTGGTCTTGTCATCCATTTGAAAGTATATGCTAACCAGAATTTTAATAAAAACTTGCAACAAAAAAGAAAGACATTAAAAAATCAACACAAACTGTGCCTCTGCTATAACAAAATATCTCCCATTTCTATTAACGTGTGATCAACTTTCTCAGTGCCTACATTTTAAAAAGAGTAAAGAAAACTGATGATCATTCTTATTTCATTCTATCAATAAGTAATTTCATCCATGGATACACAAACTAATTGAAAAATGTATCTATCCATCTCATTAAGAGATGCATTTCCAGCAAATGATTAGTTTATATTTAATAATTACTTATTACAATATGTGCTATCTTGTTTTGAAGCAACCATGTAGCATAGCAATTGTAGAGATAATTCAATCCAAAGAAACATTTTAATGTTTGGAGNCCCCATCAACCCTCAGTTCTCAATATTTTAGAGTCTCTTATGGTTTGTCTCCTTCCCTCTCCTTAATTATTTTTTCCTCTTCCCCTCCCCCATGGTCTTCTGTTAAGTTTTTATATAAATATTTTTATATCCTATTATTGAGCAAAAACATTTTCAAATATAAACATATGTTACAGAAATAAAAATTCAATAAATAAAATTAACACAATTTTTGACTAGATGATAGTGACTCTAATTCCAAGTTCTCTATTCTGTTCCATTGGTCTGTGTATGTTTTTGTGCCAATACCATACTGTCTTGATGATTATAGCTTTGTGGTAGAGGCTAAAGTCTGGGATGGTGATGCCTTCTGTTTTGGTTTTCTTCTTCAGAATTACTTTGGCTATTCAGGGTCTTTTGTAGTTCCATACAAATTTTAGGATAGTTTGTTCTAGCTTTGAGAAGAATGCTGGTGCAATTTTGATTGGGATTGCATTGAATGTGTAGATTGCTTTGGGTAGTAATGACATTTTAACAATATTTATTCTTCCAACCCATGAGCATGGAATGTTTTTCCATTTCTTTGTGTCTTCTTCAATTTTCTTCATAAGTTTTCTATAGTTTTCATCATACAGATCTCTTATGTCTTTGGTTAGGTTTATTCCTAGATATTTTATGTTTTTTTGTGCAGTTGTGAATGAGATCAGTTTCTTGATTCCTCTTTCTGTTGCTTCATTTTTGGTGTGTAAAAATGCAACTGATTTCTGTATGTTGATTTTGTACCCTGGAACTTTGCTGAATTCATGGATCAGTTCTAGTAGGCTTCTGGAGGAGTCTGTCAGGTTTTCTATGTATAGAATCATGTCGTCTGTGAAAAGTGAAAATTTGACTTCTTCTTTGCCAATTCTGATGCCTTTTACTTCCTTTTGTTGTCTGATCCATCACTACGTTAAACAACAATGGTGAGAGTACACATCCCTGTCGTGTTCCTGATCTCAGGGGGAAAGCTCTCATTTTTTCCCCATTGAGGATGATGTTAGCTGAGGGCTTCTCATAGATGGCTTTGATGATGTTTAAGTAGGTTCCTTCTATCCCAACTTTCTCGAGAGTCTTTATTAAGAAGGGATGCTGTATTTTGTCAAATGTTTTTTCTGCATCTATCGACAAGATCATATGGTTTTTATCTTTTCTTTTGTTAATATGATGTATCACATTGATTGATTTGTGAATATTGAACCAGCCCTGTAACCCAGGAATGAATCCCACTTGATCTTGGTGGATAATTCTTTTTATGTGCTGTTGAATTCGATTTTCAAGTATCTTGTTGAGGATTTTTGCATCCGTATTCATCAAGGATATTGGCCTGTAGTTCTCATTTTTTGCTGGGTGTCTGGCTTGGGAATCAAAGTGATGCTGGCTTTGTAGAATGAGTCTGGACATTTTCCTTCCATTTCTATTTTTGGAATAGCTTGAGAAGAATGGGCATTAACTCTAATTTAAATGTCTGGTAGAATTCCCCAGGGAAGCCATCTGGCCCAAGACTCTTATTGGGAGATTTTTGATAACTGATTAAATTTCTTCACTAGTTATGGGTCTGTTCAGATTTTCTTTCTTCCTGTGTGAATTTTGGTCATGTGTGTGTGTTTAGGAATTTGTCCATTTCTTCTAAGCTGTCAAGTTTGTCGGCATATANCTGATTTTTATTACTTCTCTTTTTCTGCTGGGTTTGGGGTGCTCTTGTTGTTCTCCTTCTACTTCCTTTAGGTGTACTGTTAGATTTTTGTATTTGTGCTTTTTCTAGTTTCTTGAAATATGCCTGGAGTACAATAACATTTCTATGATTTTTAGATATTAGCATTCAGTAAAATGTGATGCAACCATTTTATTTAAAATATTTAAAATTCAGCAGAAGTTTCATTTATTGAATCTAAATAAATATACTATTTAGTCCACCATTAAAAAAAGTAAAAGATACATCAGCATGAGAGCAAAACAGTTTAAACACCACTAAGATTAGTTATTTAGTGTTTTTATTTTGACTTGAAGGACACAATAAAATTTGCTTTAATTGTAGTTAAACATTTTTTTGTCTTTACTACCATTCTTTACAATTGAGGGAGGGACTTAGGTAAAGTTTAGTTTGAATAAATTTGGCTACAAATTTTGCAGATATGATATAAGTCCTGGTATTTTGGAAACTTCTCCATGCACTTAGAGTTCATTAAAATTAGTTGGAATCTTAATTTTGTTGTTAGCTATCGCTGGGTTGACTGCATTTAGGTGACCTCTCATTTGGGCACATTTCCTCCTTACTTTCCTCACCTTTCATGAGAATATGGTATGGCTACCAGAATCTGCCTAACTGCTAAACACTTGGTTTTCCACTCTGTACTGTTTGATATTCAATACGTAAAGAGCCCAGTTATAAATGTATACATCAACATGAAAGCAATGGGAAAAGCCATTGAAGTGTGTTGACCAGGGTCAATTTGATTTTTAAAAAAATGACTCAAAAGGCCCCTGGGTAGTCCTGTCAGTTGAGCATCCCACTCTTGATATTGGTTCAGGTTATGATCTTACAATGGTGAGATTGAGCCCCGTGTCGGGCTCTGTGCTGACAACATGAAGCCTACTTTGGATTTTCTCTCTGACCCTACCCTCCCTTACTCTTCTCTCTCTCTCTCTCTCTCTCTCTCTCCCCCTCTCTCTCAAAATCAACAAATAAACTTTTTTAAAAAAATGATTCAAACTTCAATGTGAAGAAGAGATTTGGGGTCATGAGTGATGAGGAAACTTATGAATCTGTCATGGTAATCCAGAAAGAAATCATCAGGTGTCCTAAGTTTGATGGGAGATGTGGAGAGTTGAGAAACATACAAGTGAAAGAAATTGTGATGCTTAGTGATCAAGTGAATGTTGGAAATGCTGGAGGATGCTAGGGGGTTAGAGAGATGCGGGCGGGAAGTATCCAAATCCCTATTTCTCCGCCATCTTGCCACCCATTAGGGGGTTAGAGAGAAGGAGAAGTTACAGACTTCTGACCTTATCTGTGGGGTGGCCATCCACCAAAGAAGGCATATCATGAGGAAGAGCAACTTGAGAGGAAATGACAATGGATTCAGTACTGAATATGTTGAGCTTGAGGTAGAAATATTTGGTGAGATTTCGGATTTATGAGTGCAGGAAAGAAATGTGAACAATGAGCAGTGAGATGGTGGTTGAAACCTTGGAAGGAAATGGGATCCCCAAGGTTGATATATTGAATGAGGCAAAAGAGAGTTTGGAGGATGAGCACTAGGTAAGGCAGATAGAGAAAGGGAAACTGCCCCTAAGTCAGAATGTCTGGGGAGGATGAGAGCAGGAGAAAATCTTTGTTCCCATGAACCAGAGGAAAAGAGTACTTGAACAAAGGCATTGTTAATAGTATCAAATTCTGCCAAGGATTCAAGTTAAGGACAAGGCTGAATATTGTATACTGGAAAGTATTGAGGATGAACAAAAGCCAATAGAGGAATAAGTCAGAGGAGAGCACATGGAAAATGTGAAGGTAAGAAGCTCTCCCAAGACAGTTGAAAGTAAGAGGAAACAAAAAGCTGGAATGGAAACTTCAAAACTGGAAAGAGAGAGGGGGTAGGTGTGTGTGTGGGTCTNACATTGTTAATAGTATCAAATTATGCCAAGATTCAAGTTAAGGACAAGGCTGAATATTGTATACTGGAAAGTATTGAGGATGAACAAAAGCCAATAGAGGAATAAGTCAGAGGAGAGCACATGGAAAATGTGAAGGTAAGAAGCTCTCCCAAGACAGTTGAAAGTAAGAGGAAACAAAAAGCTGGAATGGAAACTTCAAAACTGGAAAGAGAGAGGGGGTAGGTGTGTGTGTGGGTCTTCTACACTTGATCTCTCATATTTCCTTTTCAAACCTAAATGGAAACTATCAAGCAATTAAATGTTGTTGAGGGACAAACCAAGAGATCTCGAAAATCCCAGAGACATACAAGTCTTAGAATGAGTTTGCCAAGTACTCCAAAGGTACCAAATCCTGACTACAAATGGAATGATTAGTTTTTAACACTAGGAAGGTATTTAAATTCTTTGACAACAGGGAAAAAAGAAAAGATTTGTATAGATGCATACAAATTTGTAGATTATGTTATAGGAGGTTGAAGCTCTTTTCTATGCATAGCTTTTCTGATCCTTCATGAATGAAGCTGCAAGATTGTTTGTTGAGAGGGAGGAAATGGTGGGTTTGGTATTTGGGTAGATTGAGTTATGATGTATTGTTAATAACATTGACATAAATATTGAATGCAATAATCCACAAAGGCCAGATCTTTGGAATAAGCAATAACTACCTAATCATTTTAGATAATTTTGAAGGATAAAATAGTGAGACAAAATCAAAATAACAGGGTGTGTTAGATTATATTTTTGTGCCCTTTTGAAATGAGATTTTCTTTTCCCGCTTGACCTAAATAACTAAGAAAATATTTTTATTTATATGTTACACAATCTTCTTGTTTTCCAGAATCATCTTCAAAAAGACATTCTACTCCATGCTAATTATAATGTACTAGAATAAATATTTACATATAATGTTGCTAATTTTCCAGAAGCAAATTATGGCAGATATTTCTGAAGTCAGAGAGATGACAAGTTGCCTGGTTTAACTGTTCACAAATACTGCAGTATGAAAAGAGGAATTTAATAGAGGAATTTTGGAATTATCTTAAGGTGCAATTTCAGAGGAAGAAAGTCTTAACAAAGGACTATGCTTAAATAAAAGGACCTGAACTTGGAAAATGCTTTCCAATGCCGACTCATTCACTTTTTCCAGTACCTTCTATTTCTATAACTTTCAATTTAAGTAATGTGATATATCACTTGTGGATGACATTCATAATTCTGATAAATGAATAATCTTTAACATCTATACATCCACAGCTTTCCACTTTTCAGCTGCTAATTAGATTTTACTTATAACTACATTAATCTGAACCTGAATTTGAATAAGTAAGTGGCAAAATTAACGTGATTTTGAGTCCAGAGGATAATTTTTAAATGATCTTCATGCTCAAATTTTCATAAAGAGGAGTATAGCTGTTTCATTAACCTGACCATCAGGTTGTTGTTTCTTTTCTTTGTTATTTTGTCTTAATTGCCTTCACTGTACAATATTTTGTTTACTGTTTTTAATCTTTTTTTCTTTTCTTTTCTTTTCTTTTTCTTTTTCTTTTTTTTTTTTTTTAAGCCTGGAGTGTGTAGGAACAGTGAGAAGGTCAGAGTGACCAACACAGTAAGGGCCAAGAGTAGGGGATGAGGTTTGGTTTGGTAGGTTTCAGACCCAGTCGGTTAGTGAGGATTATAAGGATCCATTATATTCTGAATGGATTGGGAAGCCACGGGAACAACTTGAGCCTCAGAGTTACTTGACCTGAATTACTTTTAAAATTCTTTGATTGCTATTTTGGAAGAGGGACTACAGAGCTACTTGGAGAAGCAGGCCTCGTTGGCAGCCACTAAAATAACTGATGTGAGAGACCATGCTGGTGTTTGATCAGGACACTAGTGGTGCATGTAGAGAAGTGGTTGGATTTATTGTAGATTTTGAAGGCAAAATTCAATTATTTTGATTTTAGTTTGGATATGACACATCAGAGAAAGAAAGGAGTTAGAAATAAATCCAGTATGTTTGGCCTGATCAAAGGGAAAATTGGAGCTGATCCTTCCTAAGATAGCAAAGACTGGAAGAGAAATAGGTTTCAGGGAAGTTCTTAACTTGTCTTTGTGATGTTTTACGTTTTGGATACCTACAGAAGTGACAAGTAGGAAGTTGAACTCACGGGAGACTTGCAAGATGGAACTATATACATTTGGACATTGTCAGAATTTTGACCAGCGTGCAGGGCTGTGGGTGCACATCAGCCATCCAAAGGCATAAGAACCGAGCTTTGAGACACCCCAACATCTGGCTATATTTTCCATCTTTTCTCATAAATTCTTCTAAAGGGAAGGATTACTAGACGCATTTAAATTTTTCTTTTATTGTTCTTTTTTCTTTGAAATTTTGAAGTTGCTCTCTTCTTGATTTACGAGTGCAATATAATATTCATTTCCCCCCAAAGATAGTGATTATATTTTTAATAACATTTACTTTCATATCTTAAATTATACCATTTATCTTTTTTTCCTGGCAGACATTTTGTTTTACAATCTTGACTGCTTTTTTATGTTATTGGTTTCTTCACATGTCCAGAGATCCATGATTTTCCATTGTCAATGAAAAATGAAACTGGAGTTATTTTAGGTAATTAGTGTGGATTTCCTATACTGTTGTGTATGAAAATTCATTTTCCTGCCTTCTCCTTTGAGTGGCAACTTTGATTGAAAGTTCTGTTGACAATGAGAAGGCTTATTGATTGACCTAATTCCCTGAGAATTAATGGTCCAGATTTCAGAAGTTAAGCTAAGGGCATTCAATTACTGGAATGAGTTGGATTTTTACTTTAGTGAACTTGACCCAAAACCTGTTACTTTGATTTAACCCTTTCAATCCATTATTTTCTTAAGCAAAGTGACTTATTTTATTTTATTTTATTTTTAATTTAATTTTGGCCAGAGATTAATGCCACATTGTCTATTTACATGAAAGTGAGGTGAACCATGCATAGACAGACTTGTACTGAACTCCGTGGTATTGTGTCCTCTTCCACATTTGCCTTCCGTGGGAAGTTCTCCATGTTACTAACTCTGAACATGGAACCTCTCTGTACTTGGCAAATCAACCCCCTAACTACACTGTAGCTCATTTCTAGTCTATGTCTATAAACTGTTTGCCTCTCAGTAAACTATTCCAGTGGCTTTCAGCTTTATAATTATAGATGTAGTAACTGGTTTATGATTAAGAACTCTAGTAATGAATTTGGCAAGAACACTCTTAAAATTTGCTTCTTCCATTCCTAGCTTTGTGAATTTGGGAAAGTTGCTTAAGCCTAGTAAAAATATGGTTTATTTTTCTTTAAGGTAAGGCTAATAATAATACCTAACACATAGGATTACTCTAGAATTAACTAAGGAAATATATATCAAGTCCAGTTCCTAGAGACTAATACATACTTAATATTTTTATTAACAATGATAATATTATGAGTAATGTTATTTTTAATTTTAAATAGGTAGTATATTGTTTGCTTTTATTTTCTAACGTATAGTGGGATTGCATACAAATTATATAATATAAATTCTGAAAACATTTACCTACTTGTTTTAGGGAAAATATAAATTAGAACAATGTTATATGTGTATTAGACATACAGATGTATTAAATTTTGTATTTCTGTTGAAAACTATAAGAACAACTGTGGAGAAAATTTACTATATATTTACAGGATTTTTCTCACTTTTGTATGTTTCTCTTTATAGACTATTTTTTGAGCAGTTTTAGATTCACAGCATAATTGAATGGAAGGTACATATAATTGCCATACGCCACCTGTCTCACTTAAGCATCCCTCCTCCACTATCGATGTCCTTCTCCAGAGGGGCACATTTGTTACAAATGATGAACCTGTATTGACACATCACTATCACCCAAGTCCGGAGTTTACCTTAGAGTGTACTCTCAGTGTTGTACACCCTCTGGGTTTCGACAAGTGCGTAACGATATGTGTCCACCAGCATCATCCCAAATAGTTTCATTGCCCTAAAAATCTCTGTGCTCCATCTGTTCATCCCTTCCTACCCACAACCCTAAAAACGACCAGTTTTACATTGTCTCCATGGGCTCCCTTTTTCAGAATGTCACATAAGTATAATTATACGGTAAGTAGCCTTTTCAGATGGGCTTCTTTCACTCTGGAATATGCGTTTAAGTTTCCACCATGTCTTTTCATGGCTTGAGTGCTCATTTCTTTTTTTGTGCTGAATAATATTCCATTATCTGGATATGCCACTCTTATGTAGCAGCTCCATATTGCATTTTATTGGCATCTTTTATAAATATGTTTTTACTAATTCTAGCATTATAAAGATGTATTTTTTCCATTGCCCAAGTTTGTCTCTGTTGTAATCTATACACTTTTTAGACTTCATAGAAAGTAGGCATTAAGCAGAGTCACAAAGGGTACTGTGTTACAAATACTCAAGACTATTAAATCAGTGTTAATTGGATTCACTTAGAATCCAGTTGGTCAATTATCAGGCATATGTAAGCAAGTTTTGCCCAGTTTTCAAATGATGAATTTAGATTGCTAAAGCTTTGCTGATTTGTTTTTGAACAACTTAGGATTTTTCAAATACAAATAAAGAAATAAATGTTTTAACTACATTATCACAACAACAGTAAAACCTGCCGGAATCCACATAGAAAACAAACAAACAAAAACTAAACTAAAAGTAAAATGAAAACTAATGTGGATTATACTGGAGCCAGCCTTTGGAGCCTCATGTATTTATAATTTTAACTTCTGTCTTTTTTCAGTTTAACATTATTCCTGGTCAACATGAAAGTGAAATGAAAGAAATATTGAGAGATATAAAAGAAGAGTCAAAATGTCAAACCAGCAAGGATAGAATGATCTACGAGTTAAGAGTTGAGGTAAGGTATTGGATAAGGATTATAATACCAAAATATACCTGATTTTATTAAGTGATATACTATTTTAAGAAGTATAGCTGAGGCATCTTTGGTTACTTTATGAAGAACAATGCTGCTGAAAATCAAAAATAATATAATCAGTTTATATGTGGTTTAAAAATACTGCAAGATGATACTGACTCATCACTAGATTGGAATTACTTGACTTTCATAAAGGCAGAATATTTGATTTTAAAAAAACCTTTAGAAAAAAATTTTTTTTTAATTAAAAAAAACCTTTAAAGACTCTTGAATGCTGAGAACAAACTGAGGGCTGATGGGGGTGGGGGGAGGGGATGGGGGGTGATGGGCATGGAGGAGGGAACTTGTGGGGATGAGCACTGGGTGTTATATGGAAACCAACTTGACAATAAACTATTTAATAAAAAAAAACAAAAAAATAAAATAAAAATGAAAAAATCTTTAGAGCCAATACAATTCTAACTGTGGGTTAAAACTTATTAAACGTTCAGTAGGCTTCTGGATCTCATGTGTCAGGACCAGTGACACACAAAGTGTGTTGCATGTAGTGGAATTAACGTAGCTTTTGGCAGCTAGCGACAGTGTGAGGCGGGCAGGGTGACCTCACTTTTGTTGGTTACTTCATTTCTTAGGTATGCCCAGTGAAATGGTGAAAACATTTATTTTCAACACTTCTACCACCACCACCACCAAAAGAATTTTCACAGATTGTAAACTCTGTTTTTTCTATGTCATGGTAACAAAGGAGGAAATATTTAGGGGATTGAATTATTTGCACTGCATAGAAAATTGTGTAGTGCACTAAAAGTGATAAATCATAAATTACTTATTTTGTATTGTAATTCTGGAAGAATGTCTTGGACACCAAAGTGTGGGAGCAATTCAGAAAATACAGGCTGGGAGGAAGGGGATTTGTATTAGATGGTTTCTCTTCATAAAACTCTGTAAAGACTGAGCTCATACCATAGTATATTTTATATCAGATGAACATAGTGCAGTGGAAAATGAATAACTCATAGATTTTGGAGCTTGAAGTGGCTCCATCGCTGATTACTTTATTCTGGTCAACTCCTTATGCCTCTCTCTCTAGGTCTCAGTTTACAGACGAAAATAATGGAAATAAGAATAATAAAAGTTATCACACAGGATTTTTGAAAAGATCACACACTGCAAAGGAAAACTTGTTGGAGACAGCTTGCCCTAATTTGGGGAGTTGCCACTAAATTGTTCAGGAGAAATAGCTCTTCCCAATTGCATCAGTGCCATCCCTCACCACCTCTTCCCCGAGTCATAAAGGGGGCTTGGGAAAGGGGAAGACAGATGGAGAGAGCCAAGATGAGAAATGCCGATGTGTTGAGGATAATTCTTCCTACCAGTTAGGTCAAAGGGGAAAATGGTGGTTTCTATGATGATTGTTTTCTAAGAGGAATCAAACCATCAGGAGAAACACCACTTTTTCTTGGCCCTGAAATCAGAGAAGCATCGTAGATTAAGCTTTTGTGCAACATGTATAAAAGCCTACTCAGCAGTTAGAGACAAAAACAGAAAAAGACACATCTGGCTGTTTATTGTAAGCCTCCTCAAAGGCCAAGGGCATGATCTTATATCATCATTTTCAGATGCACTGGGAGCCATTGCAATATAGGATCTCTGATATACAACTTTTTTAGTTTGATTTGGTGAAAAGTTCTAAGACTCATTTATTAGTCATGTGGCCTTGAGTAAGCTTTTTCATATCTATACAACCCAAATGTGATACAAACAGTTTACCCAGCTACAGATAATCTTCCACAAGACATTCAAGTACTATGATAAATGATGTTATGGTTTAAAATTCTTGGTAAAGCACTGAAAGCTGAAAGCAAATGAAAGACATGAATTGGCTATGTTTGTGCACGTGAGTGGTATATACAATTGAATTAAATTACAGAAAGAAAGCTTTGTTCAAAAGAAAACAAATAGGGGCGCCTGGGTGGCCGAACCCGTTGAGTACCAGTCTGAGTTTCAGGTCAGGTCATGACCTCAACATTCATGAAATGGAGCTCTGTGTCCAGCTCCACACTGACAGTACGGAGTCTCCTGGGGATTTTCTCTCTGTCCCTCTCTCTCTGCCTCTCCCCTGCTTGTACTCTCTTTCTCTCTCTCTCTATTTCTCAAAATAAATTTTAAAAATTTAAAAAAAAGAAAAAGAAAATATTGAGACAGATTCTTAATACGAATGACAAGTTTCTGTGTGTGTATGTTTGTGTGTGGATGTGTAAGTGTATGTTATATATGTGAGTGTATATGTGTTCATTTAAGTCTTAAATTAGGATAGAAGCTACTTTCTTCCTTAGAAAAGAAGATACATAACCACCCTTTGTTGGCATCATTGTACATTTTACATTGGCTGTGTTTAGGTCTCTAATATCATATCATAATATGGAATATGTTTTTATAAAGGTCATTGTGTGACCGTACACAATTAAAGTATAAGCTATTTTTAAAAATCAGGATTTTTAGACATATAACCAATATTGTAGTATGTATGTGCACATATGTCTTTGGGTATTTAAAAATGGCTTAAATTCCTAGAAATGGTATGCCTTAGGCAAGAGAATGTTTAGTTTTTAAGTCTTTTATACACATTGCCAAGTTGTCTTTAGAAAAACATTGTCTCAATTCACATTCTCACCCACATGCAGAGTCTAAGCACACTCATCTCATTAGTCTATAGTCAAGAGTGTATATTATTATTTTTAATATTTTCATAAGTGATTTTGAAATTGCCATTTTAATTTGCATTTTACTTGTCTAAACATAAATTTCTGGTGGTTTGCTCATTTTTCAGATATAGTATTTTTATAATAGCTACCATTTACTGATAACTTCAAAGATGTCATATGTATAATGCTGGACCATTGAATTTTAAGATCTCATTTAATATTAAATATTTTAACTATTCTTTTTTAATTTTAATTTTGTCATTTTAAAAATTTTAATTCCAGTATAGTAACATACTTTTTTGAATGAAATACTTTTGTTTTATGATCTGTATATATTCTTGTCTAGTTTTAAAGGAAACAACCTTAAGTTTGTTTAGGTAAAGTTATAAAATCGCCTCAAAACATTGTTGAAATAATCGTTTAGTTCCAGTTTTTCAGAGGTGTGCACTCCGATTCAGACTGTTAGCAAGTTAGGCCACTTACCAAGGCCACATAGCTAATGAGTTTTAATCTAGAAACCAAATGCCAACAGCTGGTATTCAACATTGCTGTTCTGGTCTATCACCCTTTGAGTCTGCTGGAGAAACGTAACAGATTTTCAAACAATATTGTTTGAATTGAGGGAAAAATAGTATTTGAATATCAAGCATCACAATTGTTTAACATTGATGATCCCCATTTACGATGGACAACTTTTAAAACTGTTACTAACAGACTCAGCAATTTGATAATAGTATTGCCCTCACTTGACCAGTGTGTCCTAGTTATTTCTTGAACTGCCCAGTTTTTTCAGAAGTAAGCTTCTCATTGTAGAAATTTGGTCAAAGAAGTTCAAAATGGAGTATTGGCAAAAAAAGCCCCAGAGTATTTACATAATTGGCTCTTCTGGCCAATGTGTTAAGGCGGTGAATTCTCTGAGCACAAAGTCACTGGATAAATGAATAGTTCTCAATAAATGCATATGCATAACAAATACATTTAATTTTTTTCTCCATATTTAAGATCAAGGTCCCTCAAACTGGAAATGAAAAAAATGTTTTATTTATTTATTATTGAGAGGGAGAGAGAGAGAGGGAGAGGGAGGAGAGAGAGAATGCATTGTATGGGGGAAAAGGGCAGAGAGAGAGAGGGAAAGAGAGAATCCCAAGCAGGCTCCATACATACAGGGCTGGATCTCATGAAAGATGAGATCATGACCTGAGACAAAATCAAGAATGATGCTAAACCAACTGAGCCATCACGTGCCGCCAAGAGGAATTTTGCTTAAAATGGAAATTAACTAGCATTTTGAATCAAGAAGTCACTATTTCTTTCTACAATCCAGCTGCTGCTTGGATACTGTCTTATAGTAAGTGTACTTACCAGTTTGCAGCTCAAGTAGGTTTACTCAGATTTTTGTGTCGAGGCAGGGGTAAATCTAAAGAACAGAAAAATGTTTTTATTCTATGTTAAAAAAAAGAAAAAATATTTTCAAGGTGTTTTCCTAAATTATAGTTCAGTCTTTAATTCTGTATATACTCTATGGTGGAATGGGATCTAGTACATTCCTGACTGCTGTGTAATTTGGAAATGGACCTGCCCGAGACACCTGCCTTCAGTGAAGGATGTAGAATTCATCCAGAATTATAGTTAAGTGCATGTTTTAGGCTGGGTGAGAACTATGTAGCGGATCTGGATGATGCTGGAGGAGTTGACCTAGTTACAACTTTTAAATGAAAAGTTGCCTGGGATTTTAGTTACTGCCAGAGCTAAATAGTATTATCTTTGACTGGCAGGGAGTTGTATAATTAGAAATTCAGTGCCATCATAACTCAGTTTTCTGAGATTCTCACAATAGCTGGTAATCTAATTTGATTTAAATCTCTTGTACCTCACACCTCTTACTGACTTTATATGTTGTAGCAAAGTGGGTTAGATTACTGAGAATACTCTAAATGTATCAGAAATAATTATATAATTTCGAAACAGGATACTGATGGTGGAAAGCAAGTCAATTTAGGAGTCTATTAGTGATATGGATTTGAGCATTCTGGCACATTCTGGGCTTATATTGACAGACCTCAGGGAACAGAATCTCTAAAGAGAAATTTGATATGAGTAAACCACTAGAGAAAAATAATATTCTGGGAAAACTGAAAATTAAACTGTCACACATGGATATGTTTTCTGCTTATTTAGACAAATACAAGTCTAAATAGTCCAATTATCCAAGACCAAAACTGTCACTTGTCTTCCATTTACATAAGAATGATGAATATAAAATTGAACAACAAATGAAAGCCTGTGATGGTTTATCCAAAAAGTATTAGGTGCCTTGAGTAACTTTTTTTTTTTTTCCAAAAAAGGGTTAGAATTGTGTAGGGTGGGCAAAAGTATTTGAAACTCCTTTGCACAGATAACCCATGAGCAATGTTTTTTCCTGATGGTCAGGTGTTCAGAATGCTTTCCATCTATATCAGATTGATGATTTATTTACAATCTGAGATTGTTTTCCAAACTGTAAGTTTATCCAAAGGACACAAAATGCTGATTCAAAAGGGGCACATGCACCCCAATGTTTATAGCAGCACCATCAACAACAGCCAAATTATGGAAAGAGCCCAAATGTCCACTGACTGATGAATGGATACAGATGTGATACACACACACACACACACACACACACACACACACACTGGACTACTACTCAGTGGTGAAAAAGAATGAAATCCTGTCACTTGCAACAAAATGGATGGATCTACAGGGTAAGTATGAAATAAGTCAAAGAAAGAAAACTGCCATATGACTTCACTCATATGTGGAATTTGAGAGGCACAACAGATAAACATAGGGGAAGGGAAGGAAAAATAAGATAAACACAGAGAGGGAGGGGCACCTGGGTGGCTCAGTAAGTTAAGCAACCGACTTCAGTTCAGGTCATGTCTCGCAGTTGTGAGTTACAGCCCTGTGTCAGGTTCTGTGCTGACCGCTCAGAGCATGGATGCTGCTTCAGATTATGCATCACTCACTGCCCTTCTCCGATTTGTGCTCTGTCTCTGTCTGTCTGTCTCTCTCTCAAAAACAAATAAGCATTAAAAAATAAAAAGGAAGGCAAACCATAAGAGACTCTTAAATACAGAGAACAATCTGAGAGTTGCTGAAGGGGAGGTGGGAGGGTGTATGGGCTAAATGGGTGGTGGGCATTAAGGAGGGCACTTGTTGGGATGAGCACTGGGTAAGTGATGAGTCACTGGGTTCTAGTCCTGAAGCCAATACTACAGTGTATGTTAACTAACTTGAATTTAAATAAATTTTAAAAAATTTCCTTCCTGTATTTATTGGATAGAAAGCAATCTATTGAAGATTATGAAGTGCATGGGAAAAGAAGACACTGGTTTAATTAAAACTGTGCCAACCCCAAGTCAACAAGTGTTTTCCTGATGACCTACCTAAGGCCTCCACTCCGATGCCCTTCAGGTCTTGTTCTCTCTCAGATGAATACTCATATGTTTGGGGCCTTTCCTAACCCTTCGGCCCATAATTTCTATATATGTCTTTCAAAATCCACTTTACTCCTTTCTGTAGAGGCAGTAAGTGAACTTACCAAATTCACATAAACATGCTTATTTACATTTCCATGTTATCTTAACACTTACTATTCTCAATGCTTCAAATTCAAAACTGCTTTCCTAAATCTGTTACAGTTGTATTGAGTAAGGGTTCAAATAGCCAATGAAGAGAAATATTCTATTTTACATTAGATTTAGAACTTTTCCATTATCATCCTGAAAATCTTTCCCTCCGAAAACATGTTTTCATATGAATTAAGTGAGCATTCACACTTCTCTGTCAAAATCCCGGTTAATGTGAACACATAAAAGGCAAAGAAGCTTGTCTGTTTATATGGGAGATCGTAGCTTCATTTTGCAACAGTGCATGGCTTACAGCGGGTGCCATGGATGTGGGGAAACTTAAAGGTACATATCAAAAAGAAGAGGACCTTCTATTTCAACCTTTTATGAGGTTGAAAGAAAAAAGAATCAAAGTGGAGGGAGGGCATAGCTCTGTATATGTCCATACTCATTTGGTATGTTTTATATTTGACTATACTCCGTATTTTCCCAGCACATTGATTTCATCAGTGATTCACCACTGATACAGCTTGTGAATGTGATGTTTTAAAGGATGACTACATCAAGAAACTAGAGGCTAGTCTCCTAACTCCTAAAGATATGCCCAATTTTCCTATTATACTCTACCATCTGGGGTTAGCTGAAAAATTCAGTATCCTCTGAACTTATTATTGAATTCATTTATTTTTTAAATAGCATTGGATATTTCTCTCAATTATTAGAAATTCTCCTATATTTTAAATATTTAAGCAATAGAAAATATTATTAATTATTAGATAACCTCTATAAATATAAAAATTTAAAACTTTGTTCATAATATGTTGTAATCCTGGTAAGCATGAGTGGCTATTGGAATAATTATTTTTTATGCAATTTTTAATTTTAATTCCAGTATAATTCCAGTATAGTTAATTCAGGTGTACAGTATAGTGATTCAATAATTCTATATATTACCCAGTGCTCATTATGATAAGTGTACACTTTAATCCCCATCACCCATTTCTCCCATCCCCACTTCCCATCTTCCCTCTGGTAAGATATGCTCTACATCTGTGCTATACTTCTGTGCTCTACAGTTAAGAGTCCATTTTTTGGTTTTTCTCTTTTTTCTTCATTGTTTCTTAAATTCAACATGGATAAAATCATATGGTATTTGTCTCTGAATGATTTTTTTTTTTTTTTTTTT